>NC_056743.1:642302481-642629981 GCF_019279795.1 Protopterus annectens
CCTTCTTTAGATAATAAATAAAGTTTATTATATTTATTGCCTATACTTTGGGCATTACACAACTAGCATGTCAAAATATTGTTATATCTTTTCCTTCGTTGCTTGATGCTTTTGGAAGGTGTAAAAAATATGAAATATGTTCCATTAATCTACCTGAAAGAAACACAGAGCCATAGTGACTTAGGTGAAACTTATCAGAACTAAACATTCTTTCACCATAAATAAAATCTTTTCAACATTTCAGAACTGGGAAACTGTAAATTAGGCCCATTTGTCTTAGCCACATGTTAAATAAGTGAGCCTCAGTATAACAATAATCAGACCAGCTCAATAAGATACTATTTCATCAAAGGATATTGAAATGTTTAGTAGCCAGTGTTCGCCCTGTCTCATTATTGCAGGCTTTACTCTGCCTGGGAGGTTGCAGTAGAGGGGTTAGTAAGGGGGTATATTAGGTAGGGGTCTGTGTGTGTGTGTGTGTGTGTGTGTGTGTGTGTGTGTGTGTGTGTGTGTGTGTGTGTGTGTGTGTAGGCAAATGTATGTATTTGTTTGAATGAGATCAGGTGAGGAGGGGGCTGAGAGTGTGTGTGTTTGTGCGTGTGTGTGTGTGTGTGTGTTTGTATATGTAGGTATGTTGGCATGATTGTCATACTTCTACGCATCCTAGGCTAATGTGTAAAGCCTGCAACAATGAGGCAGAGCAGACACTAGCTACTGGGGGACTACATTAACTATATGGTTTGGTAGGGGGGAAACAGATACCAAGGAGTACTTTACCTATGTGGGCCAGGTTCTGTTGTATGTTACCTTAAATCCAAGGGGTAAAATAATATTGTGAAAAATAAAGTACCTGTCAATGGATTTTTCTTTATATTTTTTAGTTTAATTGTTAGCACCGGTCTTACTGGTGCCCATTTTCCACATTCTCCTATTAAACGTGTTCTCTTTTTTTGTACTTTCTGCTCCTTGTTTACTGGAGCTACTGTTGAATTTGTCACTGTTTTAGCTCCCAAATCTCCTTGTGTATTTTGGTCTTGTTTGTTCTTTTTCCACACTGACTGCAGCTCTCATACAGAGCATACCCTTAAAGCCAGCCACTCAACCATCCAGATCTGTTCCCTCTTAATTTCTTCCATTTTCTTTCTCTGTGGTTTAAGCCTCACTCCTCACCTCTTCTTCCACAAACAACCTCTCTACTGGTACACACTAACTCTACTACATCGCTGTGTATTCTTCTGGCTCACTCTCCTTTGTCATTGACATTAATACTGGTGTTGCCAAGCCTTCTGAACCCTGGCTTCTGTGTCACCATTCTCTACAGAAGCAGCTTTTTATTCTGCTACAGACTCCTCCACTCTCACTCCAACAGCACATTGCCTTTCATCTTAGAGTGAACTGAAGCTGTATCAGCAGTCCTTTTATGCCACATAGCAGCACAAAGAGAAAGGAGAAATTCCATGGTACCCTGGACACATTTCCCCTAGTTATTATGAATACCACATCAGATCTCCTCTGAAAAGAGTCCATTGACCTAGTGGGTCTGACCCAGTCAGGAGGTGTAACTAAGTAAATTAAATAAATGTGATATTTTCAATAAAGTTTTATTAAATTACTGGAAATAAAGAGTCTACTAAACCAAAGGGCTTGTGTGCATTGCAAGTAATCACTTTCAGGCTTGAAGATGGGCAGGACATGTAAGCTGTGGAGCATATTTTAGGGTACCTATCCAACTATTTAAGCTATATTTGAAAGCAGACATGGACTCTGCTTGTAAAGCAATAAGATTCTATTTCAGAGCAAGGTGAGTTGCTGAGTGATGAATTTGCATTAATAAACTCAAGGAACACATTCACAAGTTAGATAGTGAACTTCAATCAAGTTTTGTTAACACCTTTATTAAATTATCACTGAAGACATAGGCAAACATTTATATTAAAAAAGCAAAACATGTTAAAGTGTTCACAGTTACAAACATTAGATATCACATATATTCTTTTATCGAATTCTTATCAATCCAACATTACAGAAGTTGATCAATTCCTTTCTTCCCTTAAACCTCACTCCTCCTCCAAAACATTATTCTGCATGTATTGTTCCCACAGTTTACCCTTTTCCAATGTAATTTACTCCTACCCCTTTTAAAGTTTCCAGTTCCTTTATCTTGGTTGCAATATTCACAACTTCAAATACAGTTGGGTTAGACTTTGATTTCCATTTTATAGCTATTTGATTTAGGAAGACACCACCTAGAATTAAACTTAACAAGACCTTAGTATGTCTAGGCAATTCAGTTTGTGTATCCCAGCTCAAAAATCATTTCCTTAGTTACACCCTGACAGAGAACTCTGAAGGGAATTTTTAAATTCTGCCAACTCATTGCATTCCCAAACATATATTTCCAGTAACCTGTTTCTTCCCCAACATACATCCAACATTTGCCATCCACCTGATAAACAATTCTTTGGAGTCTGCTTGGGGTCTAGAAATACCTCTGCAAACACTTCAAAGCAAAAATCCTAAATCTTCTAGACTTTGTTTCATATTTGAGAGACATACATATGTCCTCTCATTGTTTCCTTGGGGTCTATATTAGAACATCAAAGTTTTACATCTTTGAATGTTCTAATATCGACCCCTATTCAGCGAACCCTGGAAATGTCGAACATGCAGAACAGCGAATTTTTTCCCACGGAAAAAATTTGCTGTTCCAAAATACATACACACAACACAACCACACCAAGCAAACACCAATCCACACACATACACTTAATATCCTACATCTAACCCTACATTAAACTGTACATACACTACTATCTATCCACTTACCTTGACCCAAACCCTAACCCTAAGGTCCGTCACTATCGCACACTCACCTCACCCACACCCTAACCCTAACTCACCTACCCCAACTTACCCTCATGTCCACACAATCGCACACTTACCTGACCCGCGCCCTAACTCATCTACCTCGTGCCCTAACTCTCACGTCCACACAATCGCATACTTACCTGATCCCAACCCGTAACATTCCATCACATTGCTGGAAATAGCAAAGCCACAGTAACGGCCAACCGATTTCTTTCACTAGGAAGAAATTTGGTGTTTTGCAGCTTCACTATTTCCAGCGTTTGCTGAACAGGGGTCGATATTAGAACATTCAAGTTGTAAAACTTTGATGTTCTAATATAGACCCGTTTCCTTGTGAATTGCTTATCCAGTCTCTCTTCCTCTCTGATTGATTTCAATTGGTGTCATGCAGTATTTTATAAGGCCTACTAATATCACTTTTTTAACAGCAGCCTCTTTTCTAGATTCATATAAAAACTCTACCAGAATAGGTCTTTCACTTAGGAGTCCCATATCAGTTTCTGTTTGCCTATTCTCTTATATCAATCCCTGATAGGGAAGACAGTCTCTAGCCTGCAAAATGCCTTCTTGGCCTCTTCCCATACTGCTACCTTTCTCTCACCAGTAATTTATTCCCAGCACCTTGGTTCCTTTGCCAGTTTACTCCAGTAAATTGCAGCCCCTTCTTGCCTATTCACTGTACCCTTAATTGCAGTCATTCCTATTGTCAGAATTTCCTTTCTTTATCTTTGTGTTGGCTTAGTTCTTAAAATAATTTCTGCTAGGCCCATCCACACCTTGGGTTGTTCCCCCTCCAGCTGTTCTTATAGATTTATTATCCTGGAGGGCATGGAAGGAGCCCAGAATGGTGGAACTGATTTCCAGGAAAACAGACAGGATTCTTGCCACCCCCCCCCCCCAAGGACTGGCCAGATTGGAGTAAGGGCTGGGCCATAGATGCTATTGTAGTGGTGCTGGCCACCAGGAAGGAGATTTCTGCGGAGAGCATCTTGGTCCATCCCCCAAACAGGGAGTCTTGGATTTTGGATCATTTGGGGAAGTGGTCCTGTGCTTTGGCTACATCTACGCTCAGAGCACTTAATTATTTGTCTTACTTGACAAGGCTTCAGCTCAATTTGGTGTCTGAAGTGTCAAGGGCTATTAAGATGCAGCAGTTTCCAGACACTCAGAAGTCACTGGAGACTCTGTTGTCTACCCTGCTTTCTATAACAAATTTGTCCACTAGGCTTGTTTGGAACACAGCCAATGGAGCATCCTGAATGGCTGTCTCTGGCATTGCAATACAGCACCACACTTGGATGCATTTATGTAACTTTACAGACTGCTTCAAGGCACCCTTTATCAGTGCCACTTTTGATGGTTCTTCTCTGTTTGGGCCAGAAGTCAAGGATACTCTGACAAGGAGTGAGCAAGACAGGAAGACGCTGTCCGCTGTAGGAGTGTGTTTAGCCACTCCACAGCAGACCTTTTCAAAGAATCAAAAAGTGGGCAAGAGTTTTTTCTTCAGAAAGTTGCAGCTGTCTTCTCAGGACACTCCTTCAGAGGGTTCCTCCTGAGGTAAGGATGAATCATAATGGACACTGCCTGCAAGGGTGGACTGCAGGTTCAGGTGTTCTGTGGGATATTCTTTGGCTGCCCTTCCAGAGATCCTGAAGAGTTGTCCAACTGTCTTACTCTGGAGGCAGTCAGGGGTCATTTTTCTCTTCACCCAAAAGCTTGGGAGGCCATCACCTTGGAGGCATTGGTGCTAAAAGTCGTATCCAGAGGTTACTTCATTCCCTTTTTAGAAGTTACAAACTTTCATCAAAAGAGATTTCCAAATGTTCCACTCTGTCAAAAATCTCAGGCAGCAGCAAGGATCACAAGCTGCTTGTAAACTGAGTCATCCAGGTCCCACCAGACCAACAAGGATCCAGAGTCTATTCCATTTTCTTTTTAGTTCCAAAAAAGACACATGGTTTTAAGCTATTTTTGGATTTCAACAGAGTGAATCACTTCATAAAAAAGACCAAGTTCCAGATGGTCATGATGCAGTCCATCTTATCTCTGCTGAGGAAAGACTATTGGATGTGCTCGATAGACCTCAAGGACACCTACCTTAATATCAAGATAGACAGATGCTCCAGGGGGTTTTGTGCTTCTGGCTGGGGCCAATGGTTTTCAGTTCAGGGCCTTGCCATTTGGATTCATGACTGTCCCTCGGGTGTTTACCATATGTATGGTAGGGGTTGTAGACTGGTTTCAGCTGCAGGGTTTTCAGGTCTTTTCTTACCTGGATGATTGGTTCCTCACCTCCCCCAGAAGAGCATCTTTGATCACAGCCAGGGATTTCTTAGTCCATCTGTGTGACCATTTAGGCTTTACAGTCAATTATCTGAAGTTGAAATTTCAGCCAGCTCAAGTTTTAGACTTCATAGGTTGTCGCCTGAACACAATCAATCAACATAGCCAGGCTGTCACTTTCGAGAGTGTGCAGTCTTCATGCTCATGCCTTGTCTACTGTAGAAGTCTAGAAACCCCCAGCTCAAGTGGATATGAAATATTAGGTCATATGGTGGCATCCATAGGGTTGGTTCCTCTAACTAAATATCATGAGTAGTCCTGAAGTTGACTCTGGCTTTTAAGTTGTCTTTTTTAACCCATTCAATGTACTTTCCAGTATGAACGACAAGAATATGTCATGACCTTATTTATTGTTTGTTGCATTCTCCTTTAATAACCAGTGGGAGACCATTCGTTCTTCCATCTCCTTAAGGCACGGTCACCACAGCTGCCTCCCTCCTGGGGTGATTGGGGAATTTCAAAGGGAGGATGATTTAAGGGACCCGTTCACCTGCAGAGGCCCGTCCTGACATCAATGATATCTGAACAAGCAGGGGGGAACACATTCTTATCCTCTTTGTCAAGAGGCCATGAGAGTTTGGCAATGGTTGATTTTTTTCTCAGCAGTTGCTGGTGGTAATGCACATCCTGGGGAAATCCAACATTCTGGCAGACAACCTTGGAACATTCTGTTAACTCACGAGTGGTCTCTAAATCTGAGGGTTATGACTCGGATTTTTAGACTTTGGGGCACTCTATGTTGTGACCTTTCTACCTCCCCCATCTAACACCAAGTGCAACAGTTATTATGCCCTAGTTCTTCCTCTGGAACAGTCACCTAGGGATGCTCTGCACTATGTTTGGTCTCCAGGGCTTCTGTACGCATATCCTCCAGTTCTCTTAGTAGTAAATTTTCTTCAGAAAGCAGCTCGCTGCAGAGCTATTGTGGTCCTCATATTTCCCTTTTGGCCTCATCATGTGTGGTTTCCCTTTCTCTGGCCTCTTTTGAAGTAACCCCCAGGTACTGGATCTCATTCTGGATTTCATTTCTCACCCAGCTGGTCTGGATCCCCCAGACCTGTATTCCCTCAAGTTAACTGCTTGGTTCCTTGATTTCCCTTGATGGCCAGAAATCCTAAGCTGTTGCAGACTATTTTTCACATTTTGTCCTCATTTCAAAAGTAGTCTACTAGAAATGTGTATTCTAATTAATGAAGGAGATTTGATGCATGGACAAAATCTCATAAGTGTGATCCTTTCCCTTCCCCCTTGGAATCTGTTTTGGAATCCTCGCAGAATTGTTTTAGCCAGGCTCCATTTTTTTCAATGATTTAAGTACAACTGGTGGCTATTTCTAATTTTCATGTTGGTAGAGATAATGTGCCCCTGGCTCTCTCAAGATATACAGGACGTCCATTAAGGGTACTTTTTGTTCCATCCCTTCAGTGCAGGATCCAGTCCCTTCCTTGTATTTGACTTTTGTGTTGCAGGTCCTTGCAGGCCCTCCACTTGTACTTTTAGCTACTTCTGACTTGAAGCTTTTAGCTTGGAAAACTTTGCCTTTGGAGGAGAGTTTTAAAATTGCAAGCTCTTGATTCTTCACCTCCTTATTTGGTTTTCCATGAAGACAGGGTTTCTCTTACAAACCGTTTCTTTTTACCTAAGGTATCTTCCGAGAATAATCGTAACAGTTTCATTCATCTTCCTGTATTCTTTCCCAATTTCTTTAATAAAGAGGAATGCCTTCTGCATTGTTTGGATATACATAGACAGTTGAGATTGTATCTAGATTGTACAAAAGGTTTCTGATAATCTAGGCAATTATTTGTCTCCTTTTCAAAATCCAGGCTGGGCTCACCTGTATCTAAAGTAACTTTATCCAAGTGGCTGTCAGATTGTTTTCTGTTTGCTTATTCTTTGAAAGGCAAGACCCTTTCTTGGAGGCCTAAGCGTAATGTGACAAGAGCTATGGTTACTTCTACAGCTTTCTTTTCTAGAGTGCCAGTGGGTGATTTTTGTGCAGCTGCTATTTGGCTGGGTCACCACACTTTTGTCTCACATTATAAGCTGGATGTTCAGTCTAGATTCAGGGCTTCCTTTGGTTCCACTGTGTTGCGGAATATCTTTCCTTAGTTCCTCCTGAGGAATTTTTCATGGTTAGGGAGTCTGTCCCACAGGTTAAAGCCAGATGGAGCAAACAACATCAGATACAAAAGTTAGGTACTTACCATAACAATAGATCCCTATTATATGTCTGTCTGTCTCTGTCTGGTTCAAACCCTCCGCCCACCACCTTTGGTGGCATGGTGAGCCTTTCCATGATGAACAGATGGGAGAGGTTATCTGTTCTTTAACTTTATAATCCTCTGCCCTCCTTATTTAGTATGTGTGTGTGTGTGTGTGTGTGTGTGTGTGTGTGTGTGTGTGTGTGTGTATATATATATATATATATATATATATATATATATATATATAACTTTATGTATATATATATATGGTAAAAGTGTTCATCATGGGGTAAACTTGAGCTGAAGATTAGGGTGAGAAGTGGGTGTTTATGGGTAAGAGAGGCAGAGCCAAGTGAATAGAAGACTTTGAACTTTGGAATTGGCTGGTGTCAGATCCAAAGTCCCAGTGGTTGAACCAGATGGAGACAGTCAACACGGAACTATCATTATGGTAAGTACATAACTTTTGTTTCATCCAGTCTAACCCAGTTATTGTACCTTGAGAAATAATATGTAAATTCTCTTTTGAGTTTCTGCTGCTGAGTTCAGTTCTTCCATACTAAATATTTTCATAAATTTAGTCATAAATCTACTTTGATTTTGTTATATTTTGCTTTCTGTGTCCCCCAGATACATACTCACTGTTGCAAATCAAGTTCCAATCCCCACCTATAAGTAATATTCCATGCAGAAAGCTGAGTTTTTCTCCCAGATTTTTGTTAAGTTCCATTATAGCAGTTTTAACTGAAATCTAAATACATGCCAGAATAATCCTCCTCCCTAGCCAGTAGCTCCTTACTACCACAATTCCTATCATTACTATATTTTTTCTTCTTCCATCACTATAGGAGCTCCTCTAGCAATTAATATAAGTACTCCTCTTTTCCTCTGTCCCTGATATTCTGCTACATATCCATCCTGAAATCCTTTTTTATCAAATTCACACAATCACTTCTTTCCATACGAGTCCCATGTAGCATTGCTCTTTGCACTGTTCATTTCTTAATAAGATTAAATATTCTTATTTTTTGCCTATACCTGTGAGACCATTCACATTCCAAGGTAATATGGAAATTGATATGATAAGATTTCATTATTCCCACCTATTGTATGTGACAACTTTTTTAAATGTCTATTTCTAGCTTTTATGTGACATACACTCACTAATATTTGACAGGCTGATCCTTTATACAGTTGATCTGAAGTAGGAGATTCATTTGTCAGCAACCTGTGGGTATGGATCCGATATCGGATCCGAACCAGCATGGTTTATCCAGCTATGGATCTGAGCTCCTAGCTCCTCCCCTCACCCATAATGCCCTGCTCTCCCTACATGACCACAGATCTAGTTTGCCGCGTACATGGTGACAGCTTGATCCTTGAGCTCCTACAGCTAAGTGAAGATTTCTTGCTTATTAAGGGTTTTTTCTATATTTTAGTAGCATATTTGTGTGAAAGTGTTAAGTTCTCTATCCCCTTATACTGTTTTTGGTTAATTTACAAACTTTTTGTAATTCCCTCCCCTCGCTGGTAGAGTAGTTGTGTGTGCGTGGTCTTTGGGGCCTGTAATGTGTCTGACTAGTTAACTTGTTAATTATTTAATTTTTTTTCTTCTGTTAAAAAAAAGTATGTCAGAAGCCCCAAAGGCGATTTTTCTCGAAGTGCTCCGAGTGTGGCCATCAGCTGTCTCCTGCTGATGGCCACACTCGGTGCGTTCGATGCCTTGGGGTTGAACACCTCACCTCCGGATGTTCAATCTGTGCAGGGTTCAACCCCAGGGCATTGAAGGAGCGGAGGTCGAAGCTGGTCTTGGTGGGGCTTTTGCCCCCTGACTCGGCGTCAGCCTCCACCCCGTTGGTAGTGACCGCTCCTGCGGTACCTGCCCTACCTGCTCCTTCTCCTCCTCCCGGGACTCGCACTCCCTCTTTGGGTTTGGAGGACAGGGAAGCTAGGAAGAAGGGTCGGAGAGAGAAGCACCACATGCGGCGGGCCGAAACCTCCGTCTCGGCCCCACCGGCTAAGCGGGCTTCTCCTCCGGCCTCTCTAGCTACTAGTTCTCCTACTCCTCTGCTCCGGTCCCCGACCTTTTCACCGGGACCTGAGGAGGAGGAGACCCGACCTCCTTCGAGGCTATCGAGGCGGTACTCTAGGCCTACCTCGGTAGCCTCTTCGAGGTCCACTTATAGTCTTTCAGATGCCGATCTGGACCGGATGATGCGAAGGTTCATCCAGGCCCAGATGCAGATGGGAGTGCTCCTGCCTCCCCCCCATGGGGGGGAGCTTGACCCCCTTTTTCAAGCCCATTGCTCCTTCTCCGACCCGCTACCCGGGTTCGGAGTGCTCGGAGCCGGGCAGCTTCGGAGCCGGGGGTGGGTCGGCTCCGATAGTACTGGCTACTTTGGATCCGACCCTGCCCTCGAGTGCATCGGATCCAACCTCTCGGAGCCTTGGTCTGAGTTTTGGATCCGAGGGACTTAGTGTGCCTTCGGCGCCGTCCGTGTCGGAGCGCACTGGCCCCTCGGATCCGAGGGGCTCGGCGCCGGCTCTGATCCACTCCTCGGATCCGAGGGGGAGCCGTCTGTCGGATCCTTTGGTCGAGGCCGGCTCCCCTTCGGCTTTTGATGTAGTGGAGAGGGCTCTGTTGAGGGCATCCGGACCCCCGGCACTTGCTTCGGCTCCGTCCCGCACTCCATCTGCTCTGGGTCAGGCTTCCATCAGCCGGCCATTGGGACAGCCCGTTTCGATGCCCCAAGCAGTTCCAGTGGAACTTGACACTGCTTGCGAGGGTTCCTCGGATAGCCCCCCCGAGGAGGTACCTCGCAAGCACACGTGTAAAAGGAGGCACATAGACTCCCCCGAGTCTTTGACTGAAGACACGGACTTGGAGGAAGGGGAAGGCTCCCCAAGATCACCCCCCGAGGATGTCTCCTTTGGAGACATCATGGAAATGCTTCGTATAAGAGGTGGGTGGTCTGCCCCAAAGTCTTCTTCGGACGAGTCCGTGTTCTTGGAGGCATTCGAAGCGGGCCTGTCTACCCCTTGGGTGTCCCCTCCTGCCGACCCCCTGGTGGACCTCATTACCACCAGGGCGTGGAAGGAACCGGACACCGTGGAGCCAATTCCCAAAAGGCCAGACAGGATCCTCAGCCCCCCTGCTGACCTTGCCCACTGGAGTAAGGATCCTCCGGTAGATGCCATGTTGTCGGCAGCAGCCACCAAGAGGGAACTCGCCTAGGAGACTCCCTCAGTCCATCCTCCAAGCAAGGAGTCTCGGATGATGGACCGCTTGGGGAAGCGAATGTTTAGTTCAGCGACCTTCTCAGTGAGGGCGCTCAACTATCTGGAACGTGTTATTAGGATGCAGCACAATCTTATTAAAGAATACGCTGCACCCCCCCAGAGTCCATGTCGGAGGAGGACAAAGTGTTGCACTCCACCCATATGGCCACTCTTAGGTCCATTACAAATACCTCCGTGCGGTTGCTTTCCCATGCTACTGAGGGAGCCACTAGAGCTGCAGGAGTAATAGTCAGGAGACGTCAGGCCTGGCTCCGCCATTGCGATTTCACGGAGCCCTTCAAGGCATCTTTCGCGAACGCCCCTTTTGATGGTTCTGCCCTCTTTGGCAAAACGGTTCGCAACACTTTGGTCCAGAGCAAGAAGGATGGGAAGACGCTGTCTGCCATCGGAGTCCGCTTCTCTGTGCCCCAGAGGTCCTACTCTAGGAACCAAAAGGGCCAGAAGAAGATGTGGTTCCGGAAGTCGCAGCAATCCCAACCCGCTCCGGACAACCAGTCCTTCCGTGGCAGAGGAGGACAGGGCGGACGCCGCCCCAGGGGCAGAGGGGCTCCCAGGAATTTCAGGTCCAGAGAACCTTTCTCTGAGCGGCCCGCGCAGCAACCCTGAGGGGTTGCCCGACTGCTCCACTCTGGAGGCAGTCGGGGGACGTTTTTCGGAGCACCTAGCGGCATGGGAGTCCATAACAACAGACCGCTGGGTCCTCCGTATCATATCCAGAGGATACAAAATTCCCTTTCTTCGTGTCCCGAAACCAAAATCCCTCCCCGACGTTCCACCCGATCAGAGGGAGGCTGCTTCAGCAGAAATTGGCTATCTGCTAAGCAAAAGAGCCATCCAGCCCGTCCCCCCAGACCAGATCGGATCAGGGTTCTACTCCAGGTTCTTTTTAGTGCCAAAAAAGACGGGGGACCTAAGGCCCATTTTAGATCTGTCCCTATTAAACCTGGCAGTTCCCAAGGAGAAGTTCCGGATGGTCACTTTACAATCTATCCTCCCCCTTCTGGGAGAGAATCACTGGATGTGCTCCATAGACCTCAAGGATGCGTACTACCACATACTAATGGACAGATGGTCCAGGAGGTTTCTTCGCTTCCGGCTGGGAGCCAGTCACTACCAGTTCAGGGTCCTTCCCTTTGGTCTCACCACAGCCCCCAGGGTGTTCACCAAGGTACTATCAGTTGTTGCGGCCCACCTGAGGCTTCAGGGGGTGCAGGTTTTTCCGTACCTGGACGACTGGCTTCTCACCGCCCCAACAAGTCATCTACTATCTTTAGCAAGGGACTCCTTCCTTCATCTAGCTCCCTCGCTACGTATCACAATAAACGTAGCAAAGTCCAACCTGGCCCCTACTCAGCTCATAGATTTCATAGGTGCCAGGTTAGACACAAGGAAGTTAAGAGCCTTCCTCACAACCGACAGAATTCGGAATCTTCGACTCCAGGTGCGGGCCATCCTCCACTCCAGCTCAGTTCCAGCGGAATTGGTCCTGAGGGCACTAGGGTCCATGGAGGCAGCGATTTCTCTTCTCCCGCTTGAACATGCGGGTACTTCAGTGGACACTTCAAGTACAATGGTCTTTTCTTTCTCTTCCCCTGCATCATCCCGTTGCAATCAGCAAGGCTTGCAAGCGGTCTCTTTTGTGGTGGCTCCATTCAGAGGATCTCCTAGGAGGCCGCCCTTTTTGTGCATCTCCCCCCCCCCTTGCCACAGTGACCACGGACACATCCCACCTCGGGTGGGGGGGTACTTTGCGGGATGGACGGTCCAAGGCATGTGGAACGACTCGGGGACCTCCCTGCATATCAGTGTTCTGGAGATGAGGGCCGTGCTCTTGGTGTTGCAAGCACTGCAGGCCTTTCTTCCCCTGGGAACAATTGCGATTCAATCGGACAACATGTCAGTGGTCTGGTACATCAACAAACAGGGGGGAACCAGGTCTTACCCTTTATGTCGAGAAGCCATGAGAGTGTGGGAATGGGCGATCTCCACCAACCGCTTTCTCATCGCAACGCATATTCCGGGTCGGTCCAACATCCTTGCGGACAAACTCAGTCGCACCATTCTCTCCCCGTACGAGTGGTCTCTCAATGCTCAAGTAGCAAAACGTATCTTCGCACGGTGGGGAACTCCTTGTTGCGATCTCTTTGCTTCTCCCTTAAACACCAAGTGCGACAGTTTTTTCACTCTAATCCCTCCTCCAGGGGATTCCCCGAGGGACGCTCTGGTGCATGCTTGGCCTCCCGGTCTTCTGTACGCATACCCCCCTCTTCCTCTGATGCTCCAGGTTCTTCAGAAAGCCTCTTGGTTGGGGTGCAGAATGATCCTCATTGCCCCATTCTGGCCTCGGCAGATCTGGTTCCCTTACCTAAGGTCTCACTCAGTGAATCCACCTTGGATTCTAGATCCCATCCCGGATCTGATCACACACCCGTCGAACCTACCATCTCCGAACCTGGACAACCTGAAGCTAACTGCTTGGCTGCTCCGGTTCCACTCCTAATTAGGACTCCTGGCATTTCATCTCCCGTTAAGGCTATCCTGGTAGCGGCGCACAAACCCTCTACCAGAAAAACTTACCGCAGTAAATGGAAGGTATTCTCCATCTGGGCGGAGAGGCAAGGTCTAGATCCCTTCACGGTACCCCTCCCCATGGTCCTAGATTTCCTTACCATTCTTTTTAATGATGGCGCCAGTAGTTCCACGGTCAAAGTTCAGCTAGCGGCCATTTCTCATTATCATGTTGGTCATGACTCTGGACCTCTTATGTCTGCCAAGTTATGCAAAATCTTCCTAAAAGGCACCTTTCTGCTTAGACCCCCAGTCAAACAGGCGGTTCCGCCTTGGGATCTTTCTTTGGTTCTTCAGGCCTTGACCACTCCCCCATTCGAGCCTGCGGCCACTGTAGATCTAAAATTCTTATCTCTTAAGACTGCATTTTTGGTAGCCATTACTTCAGCAAAAAGAGTTTCGGAACTTCAAGCCCTTTCTATAAAGCCGCCTTACTTGATCTTCCATCCGGACCGTGTGTACCTCAGGATCAATCCCTCTTTTCTCCCTAAGGTAGCTTTGGAGGCAAACATTAATCAGTCCATCAACCTCCCCGTTTTCTTTCCTAATTATCAGAACAAAGGCGAGTACAAGCTGCATTCATTGGATGTTCACAGGCAGCTTCGTTTTTATCTTAACAGGACAGCTGGTCACAGGCAATCCGATCAGTTGTTCGTTTCCTTTGCCAAATTTAATCTGGGTAAACCAATTTCAAAAGTCTCCTTGTCACGATGGATTTCCCAGTGTATTTTATTAGCTTACCAAGCTTCTGGGAGGCCCGCACCGGACGGAGTTCATGCTCATTCAACCCGCTCAGTTTCTACCTCAGCAGCCTTTAAGGCTAGGATACCTCTGGATGACATTTGTTCAGCGGCCACTTGGGCTTCATCTCATACCTTTATTTCTCATTGCAAGCTGGATATCACGTCTAGAGGTAGAGCATCCTTTGGCTCCGCGGTGCTCCGGAATATCCTTCCATGACGGCCACCCAACACTCAGGTAGCTGGGGACTCTGTCCCACAGGTTGCTGACAAATGAATCTCCTACTTCAGATTTAGAAGTTATGTACTTACCATAACGTTCCATCTGAGTAGGTGTATTCATTTGTCTGCAACCATCCCGCCCTCCTATCCCCCTGGCCTTGTCAGTTTCCTGCATAAAGTGTGTTACCCTTTATTAGGGTATTTTATACAGGGCAAACTCGATCTGAGGTCATGTAGGGAGAGCAGGGCATTATGGGTGAGGGGAGGAGCTAGGAGCTCGGATCCATAGCTGGATAAACCATGCCGGTTCGGATCCGATATCGGATCCATACCCACAGGTTGCAGACAAATGAATACACCTACTCAGATGTAACGTTATGGTAAGTACATAACTTCTAATTTCTTGTCATCTTCATTTTAACCATGTCATATTTTACAAGACTTTTTGTTTTAATGAAAACTCTCAGAACAAACCCCCACCTAGAACATTCCCAAAAGCTATTACCTTAAAACAGACACACAAAATTATGAAATCTTCAAATAATGAAGTTTAATTATCCTGATAGGAGCAATTATCCCAAATCGACAGATGCGCCCACTGGCATGAACTAAACTATAATTAAGGTTATCCATGCTAAAGAGCATGTTACAGCCTGTGCCACTGCTCATATTAATTGTCTGTTCTTGTCATATCTTTATTTACCTTGCTGATGTGAAAAACATTGTATATGCTTTCAGAAAACATTAACTTTTAGCCTAAAGAAAAAGTGCACTATCTTTAAATAAAATTATATTATACATTGTGTAGTAAATACATTAAAATATTTAATTACCAGAGAAGCTGCTATCTCTTATTCACTTCCAATAATTTCAGACTTTTTTTTTACTTAGCTACTTGCCCTGCTACCTTTTAATTGTAAGTTTCTCTCAACAATGTCCAATCCTGTCGATTTGTTGTGTTCACCTTTAGTCAGTTTTTTCCACGGGAATCTAAAAACAGAATGTAATACTCAACTAACAGTGAACATTCATTTGCTGAAAGAAAACTATTCATAACATTTTGGTCTCTCATTTAAAAAATATACTTGCTTAAACAAAAAACTTGCCATTAGATTAAATCAAGAGCATTAATCTAGACATTCACCTATGCAAAAGTAAAAGTATTTCAACTCTACATATATTATGTTCAGTGCACTTTTACACCCAATCCCCCACGCCAACAGCCCAAGATTATAGCACATTAGCTCAAATGTGCTTTTGCCCAATCGTTCGTGTCTTTTCATATTGTAATGCCTACATTTCTTAAAACTAAAAAAGAAAAAAGTACTTGTTTACTTTAGTATCTTCATCACACACAACAATCACTAAAATGATTTACTATACAACATGCTATTTATGTCATGAAATGCTTTGTTTTACTTACAGTTACTTTCTTAGTTTTTTATTCCTTTTAGTGTCTTTCCAAACATCAATGATATGAAGTTGGGCACATCCTTGTAAGTCTCCCCACAAGTTTAGCAAAGTCAACAAAAATTCAATCTTTCTCAGTTTCTTTTCTTGTAAAGCCATATTTCATAAATGCTTTATTATCTCATATTTATTCACTAAGTTCAGTGTTGCTGGTCTTCTTAGTCTCTCTATGAGCTTTATAATCAGAAGAATGAAAAGCAGAATTCCCTTCTGTTTGGTGGCTCACCTTTTGTTGGATAAACTTTTGTATTTCCTCCTTAGCCTGTTCTGCATCAAAAATTACTTTGATCTTCCAGGAAAAAATCATCTGAAGACAGATGGATATAGCACTTTAAATCTCATTTTTTCCTCTCAACATTCCCTGATTATTGGGAAAATTTTGTCTATTTTCTGTCTAGTGTACAGTGAATAATCATTTTCCACAAATACCCTACTGTCTCCAATTTTAATATTTTGCCCTTCTGCTACAGTTTTGTTTATATCATCTCTTTCTGCTGGTATGATCGCATCTTTACTAATACAGGTCTTGGCTGCTTTCTCATGGCTAGATTTGGAGCGTTCACATGATATGCCCCTTCAATTAACAAATCCTGCTCTGGAATACCAGTCCAGTTGCTTATTTGTGCTTTCATAAATTTAATACAGTTTTCTCTTCCATTTCCTATGTTACAAGCGAAAATCTCAGTTTTTCTCTATGTACTCTGTCTTCTAACTTCCATTTTTTGAAACAGCTCTTCTTAAGCAGTCTCATACTCAGCCAGCCTTTTTTTCATTTCTCCCTCTGATTTTTTGCAGGTTTAGCAGTTCATCTGAATAGGTATTTAAAGCTTCCTCCTTTTTTCCATCTTTTTGTTATTTGAGTTTATATACTCCTTCAATGATTCATTTATTTTAATCAGCTTTGAGCATATTTCACTTACCTTTTTACCTTTTCCACTAAATTACTGGAATCTATCTCTCATACCAAAGCTGGAACTTGAACTGCTTTTTGCTGAAGAGCTATAGGATTCTTCCCAGTCAGTGTTTTCTCTCTACCTTTTCTAGTTGATTTTCTTACAGGCTCTCTTAGTTTCTTATTTGCTGGCATCCAGGTAGTGTACTTACTTGGCAGTAACTGAATTTTACTGAAAAAAGAAGAATTACTTGCCCTTATCTATCAGTTTTTTTTTTGTCACACTGGGAGAGTTGAAATTAAGCTGTTGCTCACTGTTCAACCATCCTGGAAATCTTGACTTCAATCAAGTTTTGACTAGAATAGTTTCACTCAACTAGTTGAAACGCCAAATTAAATGAAGTTATTACTTGCATTAAATCTTTCATTATTCAACTGTAAGGTTTATTTGAAACACATGAAGTGAGTATCAGTTCTAGCTAAACTTCTGGCTACTTTATTGGGATTAAACCATCACTCTAGCAAAACTTAATCAGTACAAGTTGAGCTGGCTCACTTTATATACAGATAGAAGATATATTAAACATATTTCTCCATATGGTAACTCAAAATATGCAAACATTGAAAACATCTCATTAAATGAACAGAATGTCCTTGGGGTTGAATATGGACTGGATATATGTACTTTCATCAAGGCCAATCTTTTCATGAGTTTTAATGTATATAGTTGAAGACAATTAAACTAATCAAGAGTATCCATTATTATGATGAATATTTTTCCAAGGATGCTATATTTTTTAACAACTCTTTTCTCGGATTTTGAAAAAACATATTAAATTCCTTAATAGATTGATGTCTGACTTTTTATAGAAAAAGAAAAATCCTCGGGAAGTCTGAATAATCTTTCTGAGCCAGAGGTGAAGGGTGAGCTTAAAAGTCTGAGTATTCCACCTTTTTACTCAACTTCAAGAGGCTCCAGAAAATACTTCTGTTTGGATTTATCATAGTTAGATCAAGAGATAGTAATTTTGGAATTACTCCCAAAATATTAACATTTCCTTGACAAAAGTGTAAGTACCTGTGTCAATCTTCCTTGAGTTATTAAACTTTTGATATTAGATGCAGTTAATCTTATGAAGAAATTAGGACTTTTCAAAAAAGCTTATGATGTTTAAGCCCATAAAAACAACCCAATCATCACTATAAAATTTGAGTCTTTAAAAATTCCCATGATGAACTATATACCTTTTATGATCTACAAATACACAGTAAGTTAGCTTTATTATCAGACCTAATTTGTCTTTGGAATCTTAAATATAATGTCAGTTTCACCACTAAATTTAATCAGAAATGCTATTGCAAAATGTTTCCACATTCTGGTATAAATAACAATGGTGAGTTCATCTATTAATGACTAATGTATTCTGAAAGGGAACACCATTTTTCTTTTTTTATATAACTTAGTTTTTAATTCATATAACTTTTCTGAGACACCATTTTTGTATAACTGGGCCTCCTTACTTGAAGAGTTAAACATTTTCACTGACTGTGAAATGATATGGTCTAATGTTTGCAAAAGTGTTTTTTTCTACATTTATTCACCAGCAAGATATGCTGATTTATAATTCATACCAGACTTCCCATAAGGTGACACAGATGAAATTGACTCACCCATATGCAGTACCCATGGTGATAAATGTTCAGCTGTTTTTTTCTGATTGTGTATATCTGTGTAACCAATTTGGTTATTTCTTTCTCAAAAACTTGGAGAATGTAACAGTTTAAATGTGAGATCTAAAGTTGTCAGTCTTCATTTTATCCATGATCAGTGGGTTTGGTTCTGAGAATTGGGACTGTTCTCAGCTGTTTCTACAGCTCACGCAGGCTAAAATCTCTCAAGATTCAAACCCACCCACAGTGCATCTGTCCTAGTTACCTCAGATCTCATTTACCACTTTTCTGGACTAACAGGTTTGCCTACACTCTCAAGCTAAGTGAATTTTTTTTCTCATTACTTAGGAACTCTTTTGTTAAAAACCCTCTTTAAAGATCCTGTCCCTCCCTGGGATCTTACCCTAGTATTGCAGCCCATTGTTTAGTTTCCTTTTAAGCCTTCTGCTGAATGTGACCTAAAATATATATCTCGGAAAACCTTATTCCTTGTAACAGCAACTTCTGCCAGGAGTATTTCTGAAATTCAAGCTTTATCTTGTAAGCTACCATACTTGATTTTTCATAATGACAGAGGTGCCTTATGGACATATCCCTCATTTCTTCCTAAGGTAATGTCAGACATTAATATTTATCAGACTGTTAATCTTCTAGTGTTCTTTCCCAACTTTTACAATAAAGGAGGATACCCTTTACACTTACTAGATGTTCACAGACAGTTATGTTTTTACTTGCACAGAACAAAAAATATTGGAAAATCAGACCAAGTGTTTGTTTCCTTCGCAAGTGCCAAAATTGTCAAACCAGTAAACAAAGTAACTTTAGCCAGATGGCTGATGGGTTTGTATATCCTTCATTTACGACAAAAAGAAAATTGACCTGCCTAGACCAGTAAAGGCTCACTCTGCAAGATCTATGGCTACATCAACAGTTTTTCAGTCTTGAGCTTCCATGGGTGACATTTGTACAGCAGCAACTTGGTTTTCTCCTCATACCTTTATTACTCATTACAAATTGGACCTGGTCTCTGGGGGAAGAGCATCATTTGGTTTAGTGGTGCTCAGGAATATCCTTCCTTGAGTACACCCAAGATCTAAGGTAGCTGGGGACTCTGTCCCATTGGTCAAGGATAAAATGAAGATTGACATCTTCAGATAAAGAAGTTATGTACTCACCATAACGTTCCATCAGAGTTGTCCATCTTCATTTATCTATGGCTCCTCTCCCTCCTTCCCCCGGCCTTATAAATGTCCTTTGGTGGAATGGATATGACACACACCTCTCTGTTTTGCCTTATGTTATATAGCAGATATGGTTTTCATGAGGCCTTCTGTTTTTATATCTGTTTATCTGTAATCTGCAAACTCGATCTGAGGTAACTAGGAGAGATGTGTTGTGAATAGGGTTGAAGCGCAAGAGTTTTTGGCATGTGCAAGCTGTAGAAATGTCTGTGACGGTCTCAGTTCTCAGAACCGAGCCCACTGGACAAGGATAAATGAAGATGGACAACTCAGATGGAATGTTATGGTGAGTACATAACTTCTTTTTGTGAACGGTACAACTGCCTTTGTGGTATTCCTGTTTTAAGCACCTCTGACATAAGCACTTCTGTGCCTTATTTTCCTGTAGGTGAAATTTTTTTTTATTACAAAACATTAGATTAAATTGAAGCTGTATTGGTAAAAATGTTGTTCTGTTATATAAATCTCTCTCATTTTTAAATTCTCACATTTCTTCAGTTTTCAAGAAATTTTCACAGTAACAGCTTAAATTTAACATGGCCTTTGCTTCAATCAGTGAAACCTTTTATTGGCTTCACTATGATATTTTTTTATTTATTATTACTTAAATGATATTAGTATGCTACATTACCTCACCCTGCCACATGACACCCCCCTTATCATTGATGGGTATGCAATAATCCATTTGTATAATGGGCATCAACTGAGAGAAACATTTCAAGACACCCTTTCCTCCTCTTGGACAACTGTGTTTTATGATGTATATGTAGATATTTTGCAGTTACAGTGCTATATATTTCTACTTCAGCTGTTTTGATTCTGTTCCATTGTTGAGTTGTTGGGCTATTTTAGCCTACTTGTTAGACTATTTTTATACAAAATTCTTGAATAAATTATGATTATCAAAAATTTTTGTTAACTAAGATAGTCTGACTAGACTCGACCCATTTTCACTGGAAGTCAATGAAGGAAGTTCCATACAAAACAAATGCATACATTATTATAACTTCCATAACAGTCACAGTATATTATCATAACAGTACAATTTCTAGTCAGTTGTATTGAGTCAAAATAATTACAATGAAATTCATTAGCAACATAAATGCAAGATGTATGAAAGAGAAAAACAAATAAACTGTACACATAGTTTAGTAATGTGCCAGCTTGTTTATGTAAGTTATAGGCTGACAGACTAATATACAGGTTATAATCTACATACGTACTTACATTACCTTTAGACAACTAAACTAATAACTATCAATGCCATCTAGCAAAACCTACATTCGCTCCTTACTGCCCTCATACTAAAATCGGCTTTAGGGTATAAAGTACATATTGTAAACTTACTGTATTTGCTAGAATTTCACATTAAAATCCATATTGTATGCCTCATTTGTATTTATTTATTTGTTTAAATCTTTCTGTATATATCATTGTTTTCTTGTAAATGTTCACTTGAAATTTTTACTAGCCCTGTAAAATTAGAATTGTTTATTCATTTGTCATTGTCTTTATCACCCAGACTGTGCCTGTAAATGATCATTTGTGAATCAGTTAACTACCTCAGTGAATAAATATGAGTAAATACATAAATAAATGAGGAGACTAGACAGTTAAATGTATGGTATTAAATGTTTGGTTAGGTTGCAGTGTTAATGACAGTACTAGGATTTTGGAAAGGTCAACATAGCTTTGGGTAGCATGCCAAAAACATGAGCTATGGCTGCATTTCCAGGAGGTATTGTCTAAGTTTTTTTAAAGGCAAAGGTGCCACAATATCAAAATAAATAAAAGACAGAGTGAGAGAGAGTACTTTTGATTGTTGTGATTGACTGAGAGTTTTTGTTTCGGGACTGGTTAGATGGCCAAGCTGAATGTACCCAAATATACCATTCAGTGGATCACTTTAAAAAATGGACATGTTTTTAACAGTAGTTTTTACATATTAGGAACAAAGAACCATAACTATAAAAGCAGTGATAAAAGTGTAACAAAAAAAGTCAAAGAACAACCTTGACCTGTATAAATTACAACTTGCCCCTTAAATATTACCTTCCAGTTTGCGAAAGAATAGGAACCAAATCATCCTGTTGGTTATTTTACACATAAAAAACAGTCAACAACCAATAAGTCTTTGAATAATAGCAATTCTTAATATATGTATATGTAAATGTGTGTGTGTGTGTGTGTGTGTGTGTGTGTGTGTGTGTGTGTGTGTGTATGTATATATATATATATATATATATATATATATATATATATATATAGATCTAGGGCGTTTGCTCGACTGAGCAAACGTCCGAAACCATAAGACCTGAACACACTTTAACGAAAGCGCTTTTATCAAATAAGAGCTTTCGTTAAAGCGTGTGACAAAAAAAACAAAAAAACCCCACTACATTTACATTTGTGCTGTGCCCCCCACCCCCCCACTTTAATATTCTCCCTTCGAGACCGCAGTACAGTGGGGAAAAGGGAAATTTCCCTTACCCACACCATAGTACAGCCTTGGCAACAGTCATACTTATGCAAAAGTGCTTCTTCGGTGAAAAGCACTTTCTCGTAAGTATGCCCGGCCATTTGGATTTCGATCATTTGCTCAGTCGAGCAAACGTCTTAGATCCATATATACATATATATATATATATATATATATATATATATATATATATATATATGTGTGTGTGTGTGTGTGTGTGTGTGTGTGTGTGTGTGTGTGTGTGTGTGTATGGATCTACTTCAGAAGCTTGACGTTTCAAAACTTTGAACTTCAAATGGCCGAGACCATAAGATCAAACTTTTGAAACTTCGAAGACCTACTAAAAAAAAAATAAAAACAAATTTTTTTTTGCATTTTTGCAGGGGGGGCAAGCTCCCGCTGTACCCCCCCTTACTAATTAAATATTACAACTCCAAGATCGCACTACTTCGATGTTATGGTCTCAACCTCTTGAAGTTGAAACTTTTGAAACTTCGAGCTTCTGAAAGTGATCTATATATCATACCTATATCTGTATCTATATCTATATCTGGATGCTTAATATATACATCTTTCTATCTCTCTCTCTCTCTCTTTCTCTCTGTCTATATATATATATATATATATATATATATATATATACATCTTCTTCTTTCGACTGCTCTCATTAGGGATCGCCACAGCAGATCAACTGTTTCCATTTTTTTCCTGTCCTTTGCATCTTGCTCTCACACCAACCACCTGCATGTCCTCTCTCAACATATTCATAAACCTTATCTTAGGCCTCCCTCTTTTCCTGTTACCTGGCAGCTTCATCCTTAGCATCTTTTTCCCAATATACTCTGCATCCCTCCTCAGCACATGTCCAAACCAATGTAATCTTGCCTCTCTGGCTTTGTCTCCAAACCTTCCAACCTGGGCTGACCCTCTAATATACTTATTCCTAATCCTGTCCATCCTCGTCACACCCCAGTGCAAATCTTAACATCTTCAACTCTGCCACATCAAGCTCTGACTCCTGCCTTTTTGTCAATGCCACTGTCTCCAGCCCATATAACATAGCTGGTCTCACTACCCTCTTGTAGACCTTCCCTTTCACTCTTACTGGTACTCGTCTGTCACAAGTCACTCCTGACACTCTTCTCCACCCACTCCATCCTGCGTGTACTCTCTTCTTCACCTCTCTTCCATACTTACCATTACTCTGAACTGTTGATCTCAAGTACTTAAACTCATCCACCTTCGCCACCTCTACTCCCTGCATCCTCACTATATATAAACTGGGGTCTAATTAAGGCAGGATCGAATTAGTCCTATAGGAACGTCTGACCATCTTGCAGAGAAATGGATTACTGGATTGTTAATTTAATATATCTCATAATGGGATCACCAAGACAAGAAATTTAAATATATCTAATGTAGTTGTAAATTTATATACTAATGCTAAGGGAACCATTTATTAGTGCAATTCTGGCTATTCTTCCCCTAAGATACCAAAATTTCTTCTTCAGCCAAATGCCTCATCAAAGACTTCTAATCTTCAAGACTTGTATATTGCTCAGTTTTCCATCTTTTGTTTATATGCTTTTTGGCAAGCAGAAGTTTAATAAAGGTCAACTTTACTTTATGTTGTTCTAACTGTAACCCTTGATTATATCTCAAAAAATAAAATGGACATAAATTAAATAGTTTGTCCCAAAACTTGGTTAATCATTTCAGAGATATCTGCCTTGTACCTCTGTAGTTTGGAACAAGTCCAAAAATGTGGAGCCACTCTCCCCTAGCTCCAGATGTGCATCTTTGACAAGAGTCCAAAATAGTGGGTAACATGCTATGCAGCCAGACTGCAACATAAAAATACTTAAATAAAGTGGCATTTTTACTTTGTGCATGGGTGATATTATACTGCTGCTTGGCACAAGGGGTAGCCTTCATTACCTGTATCACAGTGGGGAGATGGTGGGGAGATATACTAGAATAAGATATGTGGATGTGAATATGTTGGTGCACTGTGTGCCTGTACTTACTTAGTAGGTGGTCCTGTAGGATTTCATCATGCAGGAAACAATGATACAGATAACTTGTTTGCCATATATGAGCATTATAGGCATTATCAGGATGCCATGCAACCTCATAAGTTATTAGCCCCCTTGCTTCGCACAGTGCTTGTGTTAGTTGATGGAATGGTAACTCCTTCCTATTAATGTAATGCTATCCATGGACTCTGAATGGGTCCTTTATTGGGACATGTGCCCATCCTGTGGTTCACAACAATTCAGGGAGGTAGGCAGTATCATGGAAACCATGCTGGTGATAGGAAAGCAGATATGCTCCTGCACGTGTGGCAGAAGTGCGTTGAAGAACACTGTAAGCATTCTACAAGCTAACACCTGAGATATACCCAGTGTGTCTCCTGTTTGCTACTAGAAGGTTCCTTTAGCTAATACAGTAAGAGATGCACAAACTTTGGTATCCATAACCATAAGAAGTCCATGTATTCCTCCATTTCCAGTCTGTGGGCTGTACAGTTTAACCAATGCCTATATGATGTTTCTGTTCACATGGAGGTGTTCCTGTAGCTATTGATCTATTAGCTGGTATTTCTATAACCTCTAGTGCTACTACTTTCCTTGGCATGTGAAGTCCTATTGCATACTCAGGAGACCATTGGTTGAGCCATATAGATGCTGTTGCACTGTAGTTGATGTTTCTGCTAGCAGTTTTTACTGTGCAGTCCTTCAGTTTTCAGAGTGCACTTTATCTTTATACTCAGCAGTACTACATGTGGGTCTTTACACCTTATGAAAAGGAATCACAGCCTACTTTCTCCAGTCCTCATTTGTATGTCAGTATGCCCTTATTAGACTGTGCGTCCTTATCTGCTTGTCATTATACTGTGATTTGCATACCCCTTATTTCTGCATCTTTTAAGCTGTTGCCTCATATGGTTCTGTGAATGAATACCTAGCTGCTCATTCTATGTTTTTACAAGACTATGCTTCAGACTTTACAAATTGACTATGGGTACCCTAAAAGTTGCAAACTTTCAAACACAAGTAATGCTGAAGTGGATTAAATCTTATATCCATGTAAGTAAAAGTTTATCTGCTAGTCCCCCCTTCCCATAAATGCCAAGTCCTACATTGTTAGCGGTCAGGCAGCTAGTTATACTGAAAATAACTCATTCATATTAATAGGAAGGGTGTTCATCAGATTTAACATGTTCAACATAATTATTAGGTTCCCACTCCTGCTCCCAGCATCCTGACACAGTGCTTGCACTGGTTATTGTTTGTACACTCTTTCCCTTGTGGGTATAGACTGTGCGCTTTTTCTCCCTGGGTCCACTGCTTACCTGTGATAAGAAAAGCCTTTCTTCAGTGCTAAAGCGACTGTCTCTTCACCACCCATACTCCAGTTTGTCACCAGTGTATGGTTCTATTTTAAACTCTAGCAAAAGACATATAATGTTAAATAATATCAGGGCCTCCCTGTAGTTGTGATATAAATAGTGTGCACATTTGTTCGGACACTAAGAGCACCCCCGCCCTTTACTTTCTAACCCTCCCTATCTTTGTTGCATACTGTAGAAAACTTTGTAACAGAATTGTTGTCTTTATTTGGTTAAATTACTCTTGTACTCAAAAAGTGAAAAAGGTCTTATTGTAAACAACTGGTGTACTATCTTACAGTACTGCCCTGGTTCTCCACACTAGAAGGTGATTGCTTTATTTTTTCCAATCTGGCCTGTATATTCATGGTGCAACCCACTCCATTTGCCCTCACTTCGCACGGGCTCACTCTACTCCCCTACCCTACCCCCACTTTCATCTCCTTTATACTTTCCCTTATTAATCACACCCCTTATTCCTGAACCAGCCTCCACCCCCCCACCTTCTCCAAGTCAACTCTATTGCATAGCAATAATGCCCCCCCAGCCTCTCTTCCTCTCCAAACAAACCCCTTCTTTCTCTCTCATCTTTTATTACTGCAGGTATACCTCTTGTCTACCACTTGCCCATTTCCTGCCTAAATTCCCAGTCTTCCCAGCACCTATCTCTCATCTCCCCTTCACAATTTACCCACCCACTATGTTCTTACTCATCCTTCTAGTGCTTATACATTTTAACACTTTCTACCTCTTAACATGGCCCTTTGCCCACTACTCTCACGTCACCTATCCTCCCATATCTCTGTACTGATATTCAAACACCTATCAGCTACTCCATTGCACCCTCATTGTTCCCTAACTGCGCTACCAACTTCCACAAATTTAAAGTTCTCTCACTCACTCCTTACAAGATTGAAACCTAAGTACTCCACCTATTATCCTCTTGCTAACTCTAAGATATTTTTTCTTGTTAACTTATTATGTTTTGGTAACATTCACCCCAACCCTGGGCCACACACCACTTACTCTACTTACAATAATATTATCTACCCCAACATCTCCCCATCATCTCCTACCCCATCCAACAATTCTCCCCCTGCTACTTCCTTAAACTCTGCTAACCTTCCATCTTCCAAAAACCTAACATTAGTCTCACTTGATATACAAAGTATAACAAATAAAGTAAACTGTCTTCGCTCCCTAATCACTCTGTATACCCCAGGCATTCTCACTGTCTCTGAAACATGGCTACAACCACATAACGCTCACTCAGAAGTTCTACCCCCAGGCTATAATATTTTCAGACTTGATCTTCAGTCGCATAGCCATTCTAAAGTCAGAACAACTCTCACTTTTCCCTCTTCCCACCCTCCCCAACTTTCACCCTGCTGAAATTCTTATACTTAATTGTAAACTTAACAAGCACAAAAATCTCGCTATAGCAGTCATCTATATCCCCCCCTGGAAATAGCATTCCAATCCTAGAGCAATTTCTCTCCTAGATCTCTGATAACATCACCTATGAGACCATTATCACAGGGGATGTTAATATTGACTGGGCTACTTTTAACTCCCCTTTCCCCACAGCTGCATTAACCTCTATGGCTTCTCTCAACTGATCTCTTCTCCCACTCAATATAATAAAAATACTAACACTGCCACAATTCTTGATTGGATTCCCACTTCCAACCCAAATGTCGATCACAACCCCTGTATTCTTCCCCATTCCCTCAGTGATCATCTTCCCACCTTTGCTCTTAGACATTCACCCCAACTACATAGACTCCACCATTTTAAAGACTGTCGCAAACTCTCCAGTTTCAATCCCACTTCCTTCAGCAATGTACTTTCCTCTATCGACTGGTCCTTCTTATGCAACCTTCCTCTTGATGATGCCGTCTCCAGATTCATTGACCTCTTCCTTAATACTTTAAACTCTTTGGCCCTCACTAGACAAATTAGACTAAAATCTAATTTCTCCCCTGGGCTATCTCAACCCACATGTAACCTTATGCTACAGAGAGATAGGGCCTGGAAGATCTGGAATAAACTAATCTCCAAACCGATCTTCAAACTTATAGAGAACTCAGGAACCACATCAAAATACAAACTGACAATGACAAAAGACAGTACTAACAGAAACCACTAAATAATCCTCACTCCAACCCCAAATTATTTTGGAACAATATTAATAAGCTGCTTTATCCACGTAAGCCTACTACATCTAGTCCCTCTCCAAACAGCTCAGACCTTGATACTACTACCCTTCTAAGCACATTCTTCATCGACTTCATCAAAAATCTTACTAGAAACAAAAACATAAATCCTTCAGCTACTGATCCCACTCCCACTCCCCCCACCTCTTCCTTCTCTCTGAAACCTGCCTCCACTGCTTACATCAGATCTCTTCTCTCCAAACTTGAACTGTGTTCTCCTTCTGCTGACAACTTACCCCTCTCAGTTCCTCAAAATTTCTGCCAACGCCATTGCTTATCTCGTCTCAATACTTATCAATTGATCCATCCTTGAAAACACTGTACCCAACAACTGGAAGAAATTCTATGTTATCTCCCTCCATAAAGGAGGAAACTCCACAGACCCCTCTAACTAGCCCCATTGCTATACTATCCCCCCTCTCCAAAATAATGGAAAAATGCATGCATAAACAAATCATTGAACACTTCCTACAGGAAAATCTCTTAACACCCACACAACATGGCTTTTGTCCCCACCATAGTACAGCTACCACTCTCATATCCTTTACTCAGACAATTGCCAAAGCTTGCGATGGAAACAAAATAGTCTCTAGTTTCTTCCTCAATTTATCCAAAGCTTTTTTGACACTGTTTCTTACAACCTGCTTCTAGCCAAGCTCAAAAACTTTAATCTTTCACAACCTACCATACTCTGGTTTACCAGCTACCTCTCTGAAAAATTCCAATCTGTCAAATGGCTGTCAGCCTCCTGTCCTTTCCTTCCTATTCAAACCGGCATACCCCAAGGTTCTTTATAAGGACCCCTCCTCTTTAGCAACTTTACTAATAATCTACACACAGTCTGCCCCCACTACTCACTAATTCAGTAAGTGGATGATTCTACTATCATATCCTGTGACGATAATCTCCCCCACCTCCTGTCTGTTACTCAAGGTTTTCTGCAGTCTGTTGAAAAATGGCTAACCATCAATTAACTTTTACTTAATCCTAGGAAAATAAAACTACTTCTGTTCCCTCCCTAAGTCTCTACAGCATTGTAAAAACTCCTTCACAGTCAAATCTCTTGATAATGTCACTATCTCATTTGAAACTCATACTAAACTCCTTGGTGGTGTTATTGATGACCAACTTAAGTTTGATATCTATATATTTCAGGCCATCAAAAAATACACTAAAAACTAGGCCTACTATATCGGAATAAAAAATACCCAACTAAGGACACTAAACGCTCTCTGGCATAAGCTTTTCTACTGCCAACTCTCTTTTATGCTGCACCTATACTCACAAAGCTACAAACCAACCTCATGACCAAACTGGAATCCACCTACAATAAAATTGCTAGATTTATTGCAAACCTTGCTTACCGCTCCCACCACTGTAATGCCCTAAAAGACCTTCAGTGGCCAGAAGCTCAAAAACAACTCTTACTTCCACAACTCTACCTTGCTCACTCTACTCTAGTAAACCCCTCCCTCTGCCCTGCTGTCTGTACCCTTATCTCTCACTATATTCCCAAACACTGTCTCCGCAGTGCTGACCAACGTCTCTTAGAAATCCATAAGTCGATGAAACAAGTAAAACTTGTATAGCCATTCAGTTGCCACCACTTGGAATAAACTTCCCCCAGATCTAAGAGCAACCACTAGCAGTTTCATTTTCAAAAAATGTTAAAAGACTACATGCTTAAAATGTGGTCATGCCCCTGCCCCACGCCTACCTGACCTCCCCCACCTCTTCTTCCTCTATCTCTTTCTAAGTACCATATTACATGTAAACTAAAACCCTATTTCTTCTCCCTTTTAATGCAGGCGATCTTTCACAGAATCAAAATCTGTTCAATGTTTAATGTGGAATCCTTTTGCATGTTTTACTTGTGATTAACTGCAAAGTTCTGACTGCACTCCTAATCTCTGTATATATGTAAATATTTAACAATTTTGATTCTCTGATCTATGTACTGTTGTATACCCTGTGAGATATTTGTTATTTTTCACTACATATTTGTATTTTTTTTTTATGTTTTTTGGAGCTTTTCTCCTCGGGCCTCTGCTGAAAAAGGGCTTCTTGCCCAATCAGACTAACCTGGTTTACAAATATCAAATCAATCAATCAGTCAATCACTGCTGCAATATCCAAAGCAAAATTGATTATATTATGCCTAGGATATGACCACTAGCCAGCTTCTCAAAGCTTTAGAGCACCTTCCTTGCCTTAACCATAGGAAGGCTTGAGGAAAGCCATATAAAAGGGGCTGTTATGGCAACAAAATCTTTAAGAGCTTTCTTGCTGCCAAAGTAAGTTCACACTATGAGCTTCAAGGAACTGATGGTAGGCTAGTGTTTTTTCAAGCAGGGCAGATAAATACCCTTTGGAGGAATAATACCTTAAACCTATTGTTTTTCTGTGAAAACCTTAGTTTCTGAAGGAAACTATTTCTTATTTTAGCAATAATTGTTTTTTTTATCTCTGACTGACAATGGCCTCTTGTCTGGGTTTGTGTAATAGCCTACCATCTGTTCATATTTTGTACTTGATTTAGGGTCTTCAGTCATGTTTAAATGTGTTTTGTTGATATAACATTGGCTGTTTATTATATACACTCGCACACACATGCATATTTTTTTTTTTATTCTGTTAGAAGGGTTACAAATTCTTCCTATACCTGGAGCTCAAAATTCATTTTTTGGCTCTAACATGGAGCATTGTTCTACCATCTCCCCTTGTTAAAAGAAAAACTTGAATAAGGAACTGGGTGTACTAGTGACTCTTTAGGTGGCTCAGTTGTACACAGATGGCTCGACACTGGATCTTCTGTCTGTCTTACCTGCTTCCTTTGGTATAGCATCCATACCAGTGACCATGAACTGGCTTTCAGCCACATCCTTTATTAGGTCATCCTCACTGGTAAATGGAGAATCACTGTTGTTGGGCTTGGGAGAAGGGGGTTCCAGCTTTTCAGAACAGCTGAGTTAGAGTGATTGATCTCTGAGCTAGTACTGCTAGCTTCAGTCAGTCTGATTTCTGGGATTTTCCTATGAAAAAGAAACAAAATTCTAAGAATACTGCTTCTTCTGCCCCATATTTTCCTAAAACAGGGAAGAGTTATTGGGACTCACTAAATTGTTGTCTTTTTTGAACATGTTCCTGCTTCTTCCTTTCCTTCTAACAGAAAGTTCCCTCTAATTCTGATTCCGAATCCTTATCAGGCAGAGAGGGAGAAGAGGGAAAATATGTTGATTCTGATATTTCTCTCTCAGAATTTGTGGACACTGATGAAAGTGCCTCCTCAGACTTCCCTTCAAAATCTTTTTCTTTTTCTGAGACTGTAAACAAAATGACAGAATTCTTTCATCGGGATTAAACTAAAATTCCTTATTTCAGATGAAATTGTATGACCTGAAACAATTGGATCTACCCCAGCCAGTTCTGTTATTCCACTTTTAGCAGCTCTGGGGGCATTTTAACAGTTGGCAGTATGTCTGTCATTCAATTTCCTACATCCAAAATTCCTAGAAAAACTGAGAAGATGATAAAACAATAAAAAAACATAATTTCGACCTTCAGAACTGCCATTTAATGAATAAAATCAGGTTTCATAATATAGCACAAATCACTAAATTTAAATAGCATACAATAATTACACAACTGATTAATGATTATTTTTTAATAAACAAACCTTTAAACAACAAATATATATATATATATATATATATATATATATATATATATATATATATACAAATATATATATATATATATATATATATATATATGGATTCACTTTATAACCTCGAAATACTGAAATATCGAATTTCAATATCTCGAGACTATAAAACTGAATCCACAAAACACAGACACAAAAAAAAGTGAAATTCACAACACCGAAAAAACCGCACACACTATACCACACATACACCACAACACCCACATCACAACATAAACAAACAAAACTACACACATACACAACTCATACACACATAAGCAAGGGGCAAGGCCCCCTGCACCCCCATGTGGGGGGCTGCACCCCCACACCCCCTCTACTTATATATACTAACTCCGAGATCGCACAAACACAAAACAAAAGCCAACTCACACACGCACATTCTCCGACCCCTCACACACACATCAAACACATCAGCACACTCACACACACTCTAACTCCCAGTCAAAACCCTTAGAAAACACTCACCTGACATAACACCTACATCCACACACGGCACCGCGCACCATCAAAACACAATCCCGGACATTACGCAGCGTAAAGTCATGACAGTGAATTCGACATATATTCGAGTTCGCGATTATGACCTTTCGCTATTTTTAACATTCGGCTTCATAGTCTCGAGATACTGAAATTCAACATTTCAGTAATTCGAGGTTATAAAGTGTTTATATATATATATATATATATATATATATATATATATATATATATATATATATATATATAGTGTGTGTATTATAAATAGTTGAATTCATATTTGGTTTATTTTATGTTCATTTTGTTTCATTTCCTGACTGGCAAGGACTTTAAATAACACTTAATGTCAATATGTTCCTTTAAGCATGGGTAATTAGAGGCATCAAGTTACAATTGCCATCTAAATTCTTTAACTTCTAAGAAATTGTTGAAATTTCCACCTCATAAAGTATGGGACACTGAATCTAATGCACTGAATATACGTTTATTAACATTTTCACATATTATTCTGTGTTTTGCTAAAGCATTCTTCTCATTTCTATTTCTAATATCTTTAACATGCTCAAAAAATCTCTGGTTGTTTTTTTCCAGCATAGAAAACCAAACAACTAGTACACTCTATAAACTAAACCTTTAATCTGACAATTGTAATATTGTTTAATGTACAACCTAATTTATGAATGCATTAAAAAACAAACTTCCTGAATTTGTGTATTTACACCACTTAACAACTGTTACAAGGATATACTCCCATTTTGGGTGTCCTAGATCTAATTACACCATGTTCCCATGTCTCAAACATAATCTTAAATTTAATTTGTCTTTTATATATTGTTAAGTACTGTATTATATTATATAATATATAAAACACAAAACTGCCACCAAAGCTTTAGAACTCATTTGTCCTGCACAAAACAGAGCCAGAATAAAAAGTAAAACACCAGGACTTGGAGATGGCTGTAAAATCCAGTATAAAAATCTTTATTCGACGCTAGTGCTTTCGTGGGTCACCCCACTTCTTCAGATGTCTAATACATTTTAAAAACAGCTCTTGGTTTAAATATGCACCCTCTTGGGACACATTATTAAAACCAACCAATACATTGTTCTAGTGTGAACAAGCACTTTCAATTTAAAGCAACATTCCACAACGTACATGCCATTAACTGAACTAGAAGTCTGAAATATGTAAATAAACTTCTGAAAACCTATTTATAAAATATCTAAATTATAATTCAGAATTGCATAACATATCAATGTACAATCACAAGCACAAAATTTATTTGCACATTTTCCACTTGTGTTCTCCAAAACACATGCAAGCCTGTAACAAGAAGTCAGTAGTTTATTATACAAATAATTCCACAGCACATCTTACCAAAAAAGCTGCCTAGACTTTAACTTAGGACGCAGGTGTATATATTCATTTAATCCATGTCCTCTATCAGCCCTTAGTCTTGCTATCCACTTAGCTTCAAGCTCTTCAGTGATGTTCCGTAGGTCCCCCCCCCCTTATACTCTCATATGTTCTCCCTATAACCAAAAATTTAAAGACATGTTCCATATCATCATTAATAGTGTGTCTAGCCAAAGCATTCACTTTGTTCTTTTTATGAATAGCGTAAATGTGTTCATGTATTCTTTCCTTCAGACCCTACATAGAACTGCGGCACATTGTGCAACGGGCCAAATAGACTAGGTGCTCTGTTTCACAGGTAGCATTGATGTCATACTCGTATATCTTTAACTGGTCTGGATGTTCAAACTTAGAGGTACTGTCTATATACTTGCAGAAATTAAATCTGCCACATTTTTTGTACCTTTTTCCGTAGCTGACCTTGTAGGGCCATGCTTCCTATCATTAACCTTAGGTTGACATAACTGTCTCTTCAAAGATTTATAGTTCTTCAATGAATACTTAGGTTTCACATCTATTAAACTACTAATGCTCTTATCTAATCTCAATATATTACAGTATTTCTGTATCATATTCTTATACATCCATGCATCTTTAGAGTGATAGAATGATATTCTAGTTTGTTTCTTTTCTCTAATATTATCTTTCTGCCCATTACGCTGTCCTTCTCTAAAGTCTTCACTCCTAGAAAAATATTGTTTGGCCTTTAAACATCTCTGTTTACTCACTTCCTTGATGCTATTCTGTATATTGTTAATGTGATATCCCCTTTCTAATAAATCACTACTAGTTTACTCAACTTGATGAACAAACTCTTCATCTGTCACATTCAGTCTTGAAGCTCTATAAAACTGGTTCTGAATGACATTTTGAAAAATATATGAGGGGGGGGGGTGCATACTATCTTTGACTAATAAATGGGTTACATGGCATTCTTTCTTATGCAGACGAGTGACCACAGTGCCATCATTTATTTTTTCAACATTAACATCTAAGAAATTTACTGTTTCAAAAATGTAGAGGTTTGATTAATATATTGTACACACTCCTCTAGTGTTTCCGCTTTACAAAATGAAGAGGTCATCTACAAACCTCCTCAAAAAATGCACTCTGTCTGCATAGGGACCCTTCAATATAAACTTGGTTTCCTACACTGCCAATACGGCATTGGCATAGCTATTGGCACATGAGGTGCCCATAGCTACACCATTAGACTGCCAATAATGATCTCCCCCCAAAAACAAAAACATTGTTCTCTAACACAGTGCTTAAAAGCTGACTTACTTGCTCTATAGTATGCAAGTCCACCATGAATATCTCCCTTAAAAAAGTGCAGATGCTCTCTAGTCCTACATCATTCGGTATCACTGTAAATAAAGACACCACATCAAGGGTTACCATATATGTCTCCTGCATCACCTCAAAGTTTCCTGTATGCTTAAACAAATCAGTCAGAAAATGTTCTTTATCTCTTAAAATATGCTGTATATTGTTAATCTTAAGTCTCAAGAATTTCTCTAAGTATATTGAGACTGATTCTGTGCACCAATTCCTTCCAGATACTATCAGGTGCACAGGTGGACACCTTACACTTTTTTATGAATTTTAGGTAACCCTTGTTTAACTGGGGTGGTGGGATGTTCAACAACAAAAGAATCTAACATATCCTTGTTAAATCAACCAATTCTGTCATATCTCTTTTAATTTAGTGACTACCTTACTAGACATCTGTTTAACTTGATGAACTTTAATTTTCACATAACATTTTTTGTCATTCAACATTTCATGCATCATTCTATTGTATGCAACTGTATTCAACACTACAATAGTGCCGCCTTTATCAGCAGGTCTTAAAACAATGTCTTCATTCTTTTGCAGATTTTTCAAAGCAATATGTTCTTGCTTACTTAAATTAAACTCATGCTTATTCCTGTTATAACTTTCAGCAGGTATCTTGTAAAAATCATGTATGCAAAGTTGCTCAAAAGCATTTAATAAAGGGTTTAGCTATGGTACATACAGGCTAGGTTTCCTAAAAGTATTGACACTAGTATTAAGAAAATTTTTAGTTTCATTATGTAACAATTTCAACATCACATTTCATATAAAACACTTGATGTCAAAAATAACATCTGTTAAATCACAGCACCTTGTGGGAATATATGTGAGTCCCTGTTGTAAAACACTGAGTTCATTCTCATTTAAAACAAAATCAGAAAAATTCCACACTAGCCTTCCTTGAAAATTACTGACTTCTTGTTACAGGCTTGTATTTGTTTTGGAGAACATAAGTGGAAAATGTGCAGATATATTCTGTGCTTGTGACTGTCCACTGATATGTTATGCAATTTTGAATTATAATTTAGATATTTTATAAATAGGTTTTCAGAAGTGTGTGTGTGTGTGTGTGTGTGTGTGTGTGTGTGTGTGTGTGTGTGTGTGTGTGTGTGTGTGTATATATATATATATATATATGTGTGTGTGTGTATATATATATATATATATATATATATATATATATATATATATATATCTATGTTTCAGACTTCTAGTTCTGTTAATGGCATGTACCTTGTGGAATGTTGCTTTAAATTGAAAGTGCTTATTCACACTAGAACAATGTATTGTTTGGTTTTAATCATGTGTCCCAGGAGGGAGTATATTTAAACCAAAAGCTGTTTTTAAAATGTATTAGACATCTGAAGAAGTGGGGTGACCCACAAAAGCGCTAGTGTCGAATAAAGATTTTTAAACTGGATTTTACAGCCATCTCCAAGTCCTGGTGTTTTGCTTATTATATAATATATGTTCATCATATTGACCATTGCTGCAGTAGCCTTAGCAAATATAAGGTTATACCCTGCCAAGGATATATCAGCTGGCCAGCTCCCAAATCTTCGGAGCACCTTCCTGAACTGACAAGCAGCTTGAGCTGAGCTGACTAAAAAGACCAGTTTATATGTGAAGCCCTTCAGAGCTTTACTGCCACCAAAGAGTATGCTCCTGTGAGGCTTTTGAGGATCGACAGTTGATGTCTACTGTCCTTTACAGGGCGGATAAGTCACATTTGGGGGAAAAACTTCCATTTTCTTAAATTTGTTTATATTTTATTACTTTCCACTTCAGGAAAGTTATTTTAAAGCTAGGAGTGTTTTTTAATGGACAGTCTTGAGACTGTAGCATACTTTTAAAAGGAGCACTCATTTTTTCCTGTCAGTTTAAAGGTAGTATAAAGTAATTGAAAACTATTTTTTTCTATCAAAAGGTAACTTTTGAGGCTTGGTAGTGTTTACCAGCAATTTCTGTTTGTCTTCCATGAGAAAAAGGTACCATTTTCATAGTGACCATGGAACAGGCACATCACAACACTCCGAACTAGGGATAATGAAAAGCCACAAATGAAATATATTAGAAAAGTATATTTAAAAATATATTCAGTTATTCAGTTGAGCACTTTTGTCCTCTGTAATTAAACAGATTTAATCAAAACTGAATAAGCTTCCTAGGTTAGTTACCTTTTTGTATAAGAACTGACAACCATCACATGATCCAAAAATAATTAAATCACTCAAAATTATTTAAATAAATCAAACATAATAAAAGTATTCACATACATGCTTTAAAAATATATATATGATCTGATAAAAACACATAAACAAAACATAACACAAATATTTCCATTAAAACACTGTTCTTATAATTTAGCATAACACTGTTTCAAAATAGGATTTAAAGAGGCAGTACAATTAAGACCAGGTTTAGTGGCTGCATTTAAACATAGCTGCCACATAATTTCTTTTACTTCAGTCTTGTTCTCCCAAGCCCTCCTTTCACATCTCTTTCTAAAATAGCAAACTTATATCTACCTGGGATGTGACACAGGAAACTATGCCTATAAAATGCATAGTCAAACAGTTTTTACTCATATCATAATAATGTTCATAAATTCTTTTTTTCAAAACTCTGTCAGTTTTACTAATATAGTATGACTGACAAAACACATGGCAATATATATCAACCCACTAGAACCACAATTACCTGATTGGGTTTATAATAAAGGATTCTTTCTAGCCTCCAATGTGATTGCCTCCCCTTCATAAATATGTTGGCAGTGGTTACAATAACCACATTTAGCATTACCTCTCTTAGTTCTTACTTTTGTCAAATAAATAGTAGTATATTCCTTTCTTTCAAACCCATTTTTCAGATTATAACTTCTTTTATAGAGGAACAATGGTCTGTCCTCAAGTATACCTAACTGGTTCTTACTAACAGAAAATACATTCCAGTGTATCTATTAATTATTTCTTTAATAACAGTTGAGTTGTACTCCAGAATCAAAGTTCACCTCCTTACTGGGGTAGCTAAATTTGGTATTAGTGAGAGGCTTTGATTATTTACATAAAAGAGGCAAATATTTCGTACCTCTACCCTCTGTGACCTTGTCACTAATATTATTAAGTAACTCACTGGAGTATCCCCTTTTAATAAATATGGCTAATAAGATGTCTTTTTCCATTAAAAATATATCATCCTCAGAAATCATTCTTGCCAGTCTCATTGGCTGCCCCTTAATAAGGCTTTTCTTCCGTACAATAGGATGCCAACTCTTATAATGTAAATAACAATTTGAAAAGGTTAGTTTTGTATAGATGTTACATCTAAATCATTAATAGTATTTAAATTATGCTCATGGGTAAATTTTAAAAAATATGTTATATAAGTGATGTAATCAATAAAATTAGCCACCTTGTCTGTAGTACCAGGCCATAAAATGAAGATATCATCCAAAAACCTTAAATACAATTGTATATTAGGACTAAAGGTACAGTTAAAAATAAAATCTCTCTCCCCTTTCCACATAACTATATTAGAGTAAATGGGGGCACACGTTGCCCCCATTGCAACACCCTGCACCTGTTCATAGTGTTCGCATTCAAAATATAAAAAATATGATTTAAAACCAGTTTCATGATGTCAGCTAACAGTCCTATTTCTACTAAAGAGAGAAAAATACAACTGGTTAATGCTTCACAGAACATCTCCAACCCAACTGAGTGTAGAAAACCAGAGTATAAATTCACCACATCAGTTTCTAAAAACTAATTTGATCATCCCATTAATCATTCTTAATTTTCATAAGGAAGCCCCAAGAGTCCTTCCTTCAATAATTATTATAGTCATTAAAAAAATTGTTTCCTTTCTATGTATTGTCTTGTCTATTAGTGTTTTTGATACTCTAATTACTTTCTTTGTTAGTTTTGAACACGGAACAGACTACTGGTCCTATGGTTGGTCCTTCTTCCAGCAGTAAAAGAAAAAATTAAGCAAACAGCCTTTGATACCACAGCAGGCTAGCAATTTGTTTCCGACACGGATAGATGACTCTGCTTTGGCCATTTGTTGTACTTCAGACCGATCATCTTTTACCCTGGATCCCTCTGGTGTAGCACTGTAGCCACTATGGACCAGAGTTTAGTCCCGTTATGTACGGCTGTTGGGGGTCCCCTTAGTGGGTAAGGGAAAGCCACTCTTGTTGGTCCTGGGAGAGTGAACAAGGAAGGTTTCCTTGTTGCTTGCTTTTTCAGAATAGGATCATAGCATCATAGGAGGTTACTAGGCTATTGGCCCCGAGGCCCTTATAAGCCTAGCCAAGAGTTTAGCCCATGTTTAGACAAGTCAGCAACCGATGCCCCTGTCCAGCAGGGATACAGGTGAAATCCCATGGGTATATTTTCTGTTTCCCATCCAGTTATCCAGGTTGCGCTTAAAAAGGAGTAAAGAGGTACTCTGCTTGACGTGAAGAGAGAGTCTATTTCATAGATGGGGGAGTCTCTGGGACACAAATCTGTCCCGCCAAGTCCTGTTGCTGTCACAGACCAAGTTGAGGCCGCGTGTGTGAGTTACTCAAGTGGAGCTTGACTTATGGATATGCAGCAGTCCCATCAAGGTGGGGTCTGTGATCACCTTGTATGCCAGACAGAGGTCACCTCTGAGGAGTCTGTATGAAACTGAGTAGAGGGATAGGGCTTTTAGCCTATCTGTGTATGGTAGATGTTTGAGGCCCTGGATTCTCCTGGTAAGAAACTTCTGTGGTCTCTCCAGCTGTTGCATGTGCTTTGAGAAGTGCATACCAAAAGGGGCATTGTACTCATTATGGGCCTTATAAGGGAAGAATACAGGGATGTTATGACCTCCTTGTCCCTGGATGAGATAACCTTACTGGTGGGCCATGTAGAAGGCTTTCCATACAGAGGAAGCAACATGGTGGTCAAAAGTCAGGTTGCTATCAACCTGAGTGCCCAAATCCCTCACGACTGATTGCGTGCTTAGGACATTGTTATTAATTTGATAATTTAAGGGGATGTCACTCTCCCCAAAGGAAATGATGATGCATTGTTTGGTATCCAGCTTGAGGCCATGTTGCTCCCACCAGTCATTTGTCTGAGTGAGACCCTCTTTGAGGATGTCCACATCACTGGAAGAATTGATGACAGCACCCAGCTTGCAGTAATCTGCAAGCTTGGTCAGCCATAGCCCACTGGTTTTGGCCTGCACCTCAGAAAGGTATATCCTAAGTAACAGAGGCCCCAAGATTGAACCCGGGGTGATATCACTTGTTACGGTTCTACTGCTTGAGGTGGCTTCCCCTATATTGACTAGGTGAGTTGTATCAGTGAGCCAGATTGCTACCCATCTGGTAACATATGGATTGATGCCTAGCTGAGAGAGATTATCTATTATGCTTGAGTGGGGAATAGTGTCAAAGGTTTTGGCCAGGTCAAGGTAGACGGTGTGCACCGTCTTCCCCTCGTCCATGGCTTTGGTGACTGTCTCAAAGAAGTCGACCAAATTTAGCAGACATGACCTCCCCTTGACAAAGAAAAACAGTGCAGGATCAAGTGTTTGAAGGTTACTAATATCTTTGTTAATGAGGTCCATGATAATCCGTTCCATGTCCTTGCAGATCAGGCTAGTTAGGCTGATGGGTCTACATTTTCCCGGATCGGTGGATGCTCCACCTTTGTGTAAAGAGATGACAGTGGCTGTCCTCCACTCAGCTGGAATGAAACTGATACTCAGGCTTTGGTTGAATAGGGATTCTAATGGTGCAGCAAGTTCCTGTCTGAGTCCACGTAGGATGCAGCCTGGGATGTTATCAGGTCCCATGGAGGCTGTATTTTTTGCCTTTGAGAGAGCAGTGATGACCTATTCCTTAGATGTAAGGGGAAGGGAGCATTTACTGGGGATGTCCTGATTTACTGAAGGGGGAGACAGAGGGGTGAAGTTTTCACTGAATCTGTCAGCCACCAAGTTTGCTATATCTAAGGCATTTGTTTATGTAGTGTCCTTGACCATCAGTTCTGAACAGATCTGGGTGCTTCCTTTGAGGTTGCGGACATATGTGAAGAAGGCCTTATGATTGTGTCTAGTACATGTGGCCAATTTGGCCTCGAAGTTTGCTTTGGAGGATTTCACTAGTGCTCTTATTTGCCTGTTCAGGCTAAGAAGACATTGCTTCCAGTTGGGCACTTGCTCCTTCTTGGTCTTGGGCAGCAAATGTTTCCTATTGTTATAGAGTTTATTTATTACAGATGTCCACCAGACAGGTTTACTCTTCCTTGCAGGGGATGATTTAGGCCTGTTGGTTTTTCCTGATTCCATGCATCTATATAAATGCTTGTATAGCGCTTTGGTGTAATTTTGGATATTGGTGCCATTTCCTGCAGAAGGGAAGGGGACTCTGAAGCTGTTTATACTGTCCATCAGGAGGCTATAATCAGCTTTGGAGAAGTTTTTATGTCTGATCCTAGCTGGGGGGGGGGGGGGTTGGGGGAGATGGTAACTTTGAAAGTTATTGCTTTATGGTCGGATCTTACCAGGGAGGATAATACTATAGGGATACTGCAGTGGTTACTCATGTTAGTTAATACCAAGTCCAAGATATTATCACCTCTTCTGTGCCCATCCCTTGGGAAGCAGCTGCTGCCATTAGTAACACAGTTGGTGTCATTTTTTACTGTCAAAAATAACAGAAAATCTATCACGTAGCTACTGCTCCTCAAATTTCTTTGAAGAGGAGTAGTTTACCGAGTCTGGGTCAGGGTTTAATTCTGACTTTTGATCTTTCATATAAAGTAGTTTTTGGTAAAAAAAAAAAAAAAAAAGTGGCTTCCTTTTTTTCTGAAGTGATTCCATAGTCCTATTCTGAACAGGAAGATACAGGGGTGGATGCAGGATTTTTCCTCAGATTTCCAATTCAGACTCTGAGGAGAGCTCAGTTTCTGATTCTCCCTGTGGGGGGGGGGGGTTCTCTTTCTCTGAGACTGTTGCTATAATGTACCAGTGTTTTCAGTGGGATAACACAGCAGTTTCTCAATCCCCCAGAAAATACTATGGTTTATAGGTGTGTACTAGCCTAATGATCACTAGGGCCTTTTTAAACCTAGCCATGCATCCCAAATGTCTGACAAGTTCTGGTAGCCTTGATAAGTGTAAGCAGGGGCTTGGGAGATAAAACATTTACAAGCAGGGCCTAGGAGATTACCCATTTACAAGCTGTGTGTGTGTGTGTCTATTAGAGACATGGGTGCTAAACCATGGATGATTATTCTGTCCACCATGCAGTTTTCCAAGTTACACATGAATTTGGTTAGGGATAAACTCAGTGTCACTTGGATGGGGAGCCTCTTCCAGAGAAGAGGTAGTCTCTGAGATACATTTCTGTTTGTCCAGCAGGTCCTGGTTATATCACTGGCAAGGTTTAACTATTTAGAACAGGTAATTCTGGTGCTGTTTGTTTTGCAGATATGTTGGAGGTCCATCAGGATGGGGTCCAATAATGTCTTGTATGCCAGGCATAAATCTCCTATCAACAGCCTGTAAGAGGCAGAATACATGGGTAGGGATCTGAGGTGGTCTGCAAAGGACATGATCTGATGTTGCCTTTACTATCCTTTCCTCAATGGATGGGTTTTTGGATCTGACCCTGGATCCACCGTCGTCTGCTTCAGACTTTTGGGTCCTCAATGCAGGCTCCTCCCCTTACCCATAATCTCCTCCTAGCAGCAACATTACTTCAGATCTCATTTGCTGCTTGTTGAGTTCAGACATGATTCACTGGCACTGGCTCGCTTCATGTAAGTTTCTTTATTGTCTTTGATACTATATTGAGATATTCTCTTTTCTTTTGTGTTTATATTCTATTATATTCTTTTTTCTACCTTCCACTAAAAAAGTAAAAATCTTCATACTTATGTTGTGCTACTGGTGCCCTTTTTTTGATATTCTCCTTCCATACTTTCCTTTGGGATTGTATTAGTAATACCATCATTGGTAGTTTCTATTGTAAGAAAACATTTTTTTTTCTCTTCAAGTGCTGTTATTAATACCATTAATAGCATCCCCTTTGCTGTCATTTTGTGTTCTTTATCATTTTATTCTCTGTCATGACAGACACGTCATTCAGTTTTAAGAAATGTGTGGCATGTAGCCACAAATTCCCCATTTCAGATGCCCATGAAAAGTGCGTCTACTGCTTAGGAGCTGCACATTTGGAGGAGGACTGCTCAGTTTGTGCAGCCTTTGGACACAGAGCCATTATTGACGGCAAGAATAAGTTAGTTTTAATGGGTCTTCTCCCTGCATCAAGGGATATTCTTCTAAATCTGCTTCTGGAGCCTCCCATTCTGGCAAAAAAGATCAGATAAGCATAAAGGGAAAAAGAGTAATAAACCCAAGGAAAAAGGCAAAGAAATGAGAAAGTAATGCTCATACTGCTCTCCTTCTTTGGCTCCAGCCACCAAAAGGCCAAAACTGTCTGATCCTACCACTCCTTCAGATCCACCCTCAAGGAGATCCAAATGTCCACCCTTACTGGAGCTGAGGTTCTCACTAGGACCATTCTTCACTAGACTAATTTATTCTTTTCTGCAAGATAGGCCTGTTCAAAGGTTGTCTAAGCCACCTTCTTCCTCTTCCTGTTTGAGTTCAGTCAGGTCTGCTAAGAGCATATCAGAGGCTGACTTGGATAGAATGATTAAGAAGTTCCTGAGTACCCAAATTCAGCTGAGACTTCTCCAGCTTCATCTCCCATTGGACCTGTGAGCTTTGGACCCTCCCCCTCCTCTCTTCAGGGATTCAGGACCCAAGATATCACTCAGAGTCATCTGTGTTAGATCTGAGAGTATGGTCATCCTCAACTCCTGCTTTCACTCTGATCCCACCAGCTCCAACCTTTTTAGATCTGGAGGGATCTCAGAGCTGAAGCTCCAGGAACTGAGGGGTTTGACTCCAAAGTTGTCTGTGCCATCTCTCCCTCTCAGAGCCTCGGTGTTAGTTTGCTGCCAGCTTCCTTCTTGGAGAAAGGTTGGAGAGATCCCATTGATCATTTTGGTGTTGTTACCTCAGTGCCTCCCATGGTGGTCCTGAGTTCGTCCTCAGCTTCTGCCTTTGAGGCAGTTGAGAGAGCTCTTTCCAGTGTTGGTGAATCGACTTCTCTTCCACTCTCAGGTCCTCCCATCCCATAGCGAATAGCCTTGGGTCCTGTGCCTTCACAGTCTATCCCATCAGAACAGCCAATGCCTATTAGCCTCGAGGCTGTACCTACTCAGGATACCCTTCAGTCTTCCAAGTCATCATAGGAGCATCTGCCCATTGAGGCCCCTCAGAAACACGTGTAACAGGAGATACGTTGACTCCCCACCAGATTCACTCATGGAAGTCACTCATTTCAGTGAAGGAGAGGGGTCCCCCGTTAACCACTTGAGGATGTCTAATTCGAGGTGATTCTCAAACTTTTATGACAGACAGGAGATTGGTCTTCCAAAGCCCCTTCCCAGGAGGAATTTGTGTTCTCTGAGGCTTTTGGAACTAGCTCATCTGCTTCCTGGATGGTTCTCCTCACCCAATGAGATGGTGGACCTTATTTGTATGTGGACATGGAAGGAGCTGGGTGATATAGAACCGATAAGCAAGAAACCTTACAAGAACCTTAGAGCTCCTAAGGCTGCACTAGAGTAAGGGTCCTGCAGTGGACACCAAGGTAGTAGAGGCAGCCATGGAGAGTTCATCTGTCCATCCCCATAACAGAGAATCTAAAGATTTGGATTGATTTGGGAAGTATGTTTATGCTTCAGCTACCTTTGCCCTGAAGACATTGAATTACTTGATACACACGACTAGGTTTCAGAGAGATTTAACTAAGGAGCTTTCCAAATATCTCTCTGGGTCTATGTCTGTGTAAGACAAGAAATCAGTGGACTCACAATAGGCCACCCTACAGTCCCTATTGAATGCTTCCATATGCCTGATCTCCAGTGGTACGGAAGGTGTTTCTAAAGCAGTGTGTTCCACCGTAGCCATAAGGAGATGTGTCTGAATGCACTTGTGTTATTTTGTAGAGACTTTTAAGACATCCTTTATAAATTCCCCCTTCGACTGTTTGAGTCTGAACCCAAGATCAAAGACATACTTTCCAGAAGTGAACAGGATGGGAAAACCCTTTTTGTCACAGTTATATGGTTTTCTACCCACCAGAGGACCTTTTCTACAAACCAGAAAGATGATAAGAAACTGTGATTCAGGAAATTCTAGGGTTTTTTCTTGAGATACTTCTTGAGATGGACTCCCCAAGGCTGAATGAGGAATGCCATCCACCATGGGTAAAACAGCCATATGGCTGAGGAGGCTCACAGAACCAGGCTTCAGGGGTCTACTCTCTGAGAGGCCTTATCAGTGCTCCTGAACAGTTGCCCAGCTGCTGTGCTCTTGAGGCAGTCGTGGGGGGAAGGGGGTTGGTACTTATCACTGCAAACAAAAGCCTGGACATCCATCACCACAGATGTCTGAGTGTGGACAATTATTACCAGAGGTTACTACATTCTTTTTCTTTGTGCACCCCCATCAAAAAATAAACTTCCCAATGTTCCACCCTCTCAAACAGAAGCAGTAGCTACTGAAATAAAAAAGCTGTTAGACAAGCAAGTCATCCAGGAGGTCCCACCAGGCAAGCAAGGATTCAGAACTTACTCAACATTCTTTCTGGTGCCAAAAAAGAATGGGGACCTCAGTCATCTAAACCAGTATGTCAAACACATGAAGTTCCAGATGGTTGCTGTGCAGTCTGCCTTCCCCTTTCTGAAGAAGGATGATTGGATATGGTCGCTAGATCTTCAGGATGTGTGCTACCACATCAGAATGGACAGATGCTCCAGAAAGTATCTTGGCTTCCAGCTAGGAGCCATTCACTATAATTTCCGAGCCCTGCCTTTTGGCCTCACCAGACTGCAGAAGCTCTGAGTATTTTGATACTTAGACAACTGGCTTGTCACTTCATCTTCCAGGCCTCTTGTAATCCTGGCCAGGAATTACGTACTAGAACTATGCTACAATTTGAGAATCACAGTGAAAACATGGGCTAGTCACAATTTTCTCCAGTGGAGATATTAGAGATTAAGGAGGCTCACTTGGATAGAACCATTTATATAACAAGATTACTGGTGACAAGATTATCCACTCTGTGCAATCAGGCTTTACAGCTGCTTTCCCTTCACCTGCCAGGCTGGTGCTCAATCTGTTGGGAACAATGGCTTCTTAAATCACCTTAATCCCCTTGGCAAGATATCATGTGAGGGTTCTTCATTTGTCTCTGGCAATTCATGGTTCCTAAGACATAAACCCATGAGTTTTTGGATTTGTTTGACCAATATTTGTAGGACTCGCATTGAGTGTTAGATTTAATCTTTAAAGGTTTCTCTGGGATTCCCATTTATTTTTCTCCCTTCCAAAGCCACAGTGACCACGGATGCTTCCCAACTAGGGTTGAGGGGTATTACTTGGGAAGAAAGGTGCAAAGCTCATGGTCCCTATCCAAGGCCTATTTTCACTGTCTTAGAGATGAAGCAGTCCTAGTGTTGCAGGCCTGTCAGGATGCCCTCCCTCTGGGGATGATTGTGATCCAGACAGACAACATCAGTAGTCTGGTACATCAACAAACAAGGGGGAATATCATTTTCTGATAGCAACACATTCCAGAGAAGTCCAACTTACTAGCAGACAGGTCGAACAGATCAATTCTGCTGCCTCATGAGTAGTCCTTCAACTTATCAGAAGAGATTCCTATATTCCATCAGCGGGATCAGCTGTGCTGCAGTCTCTTTGCCTGTCCCATTAACACCAATGTAGCAGGTTCTTTTATCTGATTCCTGTCGAGGGGGAGTTGCTGAGGGATGCTTTTACACACAATTGGCCCTCCAGACCTCTTTTCACCTTCCCTCCTGTCCCACTGATTCCAAACTTCTTGCAGAAAGTATTGTAGAGTAAGGTCAAGGTGAGCCTCATTTCCATCATTGGCATCCTCAGGTGTGTTTTCCCCTTCTTTGGCCTTAATTGGCACACCTGCCTTGGGTACTGGATCTCAATCCAGATTTTCTGTTGCACCCATCCAGAATGTGTCACTCAGACATTCAAGCCCTCAAGCTGAGCACAAGTTTTCTCAATTTCCAGTGATGGCTAGTCAGTCCAGGCTGTCTTCCCAAGTGATTCCTGTTCTCACTTCCTCCAAGAGACAATCCACCAGGAAAATTTATAAGAGTAAGTGGAAATAATTCTCTGTTTGGGCATCACAGAGAAATGTGGATCCTTTTTCAGCCCCTATTTCAGTGGTATTGGATTTCTTAGCTTCTATATTTCACAAAGGAGCTAATTATTCTACTATTAAAGTTCAGTTTCTGCCATTTCAAAATTTCATGTTGGACAGAATCGTGCTGCCTTGGCTTCCCTCAAATTATGTAAAACTTTTCTGAAGGGTACCTTCCTTCTCAGTGCCCGCTTTTAAAGATCCTTTTCTCACACGGGATGTTACTCTTTTAAAGAAATAGTGCTGCAAGTGCTACAAAAGAAAACCAGATAAAATAAAGGAGCACAACGTTGCGAGTCCACAGTACTATTTTAATATTAAAAATAAGAAACCAAAGTTGTTAAGCGCTTTCATCAACTAGTATGACTTCTTCAGAACCTTTGAACCTACATGTAAGATGGATATTAAATTTTCAACTTGGAAGATACTGCTGCTAGTTGCTATTACCTTAGCACAAAGAGTATCACAACTCCAAGCTCTGTTCTGCAAACCTCTGCACATTTTCTTTCACTGGGATAGGGTATTGTTATGCAATAATCCTTCCTTTCTTCTTAAAGTGGCTATGAAGACCTCTCTTAATCAAAGCATTAAATTTGCTGGTTTTCTATCCAGAATTTTCAAATAAAGGATAGTATATGCTCAGTTTGTTGGATGTACATAGGTATGCATTTCTGTCTTCACCAAACCAAACCAAGCCCTTCAGGAAGATCAGCTTTTTGATACTTTTTTAAAGTTAAAATCTGTAAAGGTCTTTAAGAGTCGTATCTGGCTAGATGGCTGACTAATAGTGCCTCTCACATATATAAAAATAAAAGCTTGCCATTACCTAAGCCACCTACAGATCATTAAATTAGATAAATGTTTTTACTTCAACAGGCTTCTTTTCTAGGGCCTTAATTGATGATATGTGAGTTGCTGCCGTGTGGTCAAATGTTTACACATTCATTACTCAATACAAATTAGACTTGTTCTCCAGGAACAGGGTGGCATTCAGTTCCACCATCCTCCAGAATATCCTTCCTTGAGACCACCCTATTGGCTAAGTAGCTGGGGACTCTATCCCATCTGCTGAAGAATGGATGGAAAAGAAAATATCAGATACAAAAGTTATGTACTTAGCATAACACTAGATCTGTGTTGTATATTTCCAACCTTTCTCAACTTCTGTCCCTCCCTCCTTCCCCCTTCCGTGTTATGGAGTCCTTATGTTATGGGCTCCTGGTACAAAGCTGTGGTCTGCTTCTGAGACATATCATATCCTCTTTTAACTCCTGAGCAGAATTACTTCTATTCCCTGATTTTATGGACTTCATATATACTACTATTGTTATTATAGTTTTTATGTTATGGGGTCACAGGCAAATTTGATCTGAGGTAATGTTGCTGCTAGGAGGGAATTATGGGCAAGGGGAGGAGCCTGAGCTGTAGATCAAAAAGTCTGAAGCGACCAAAGTTAGATCCAAGGTCAGATCTGAAGACTCATCTGTTGAGGAAGGACAGAAACAGACAACATAGATCTATCATTAATGTAAGTACATAACTTTCATCTATTTATGCCCTGTTTTCTTCTAGTGAGGAACCTCTATGGACCTTCCAGTTTTTGGATGTGCCTGGTTAGGTACATACCAGAGGGGGCATTGCACTCAATCACAGGTCTGATAAATGCTGAGTATAGTGGAACAATGACCTCATTGGACCTAGATGTTATGCCTTTGTTGCACAACATAGAATAATTTCCTGAGTATCATAGGCATGTAATGGTGAAAGGTTAGATTACTGTCTACATGAGTCCCCAAGTCCCTATCGGTCAGTTCTTAGGGGTGTATTGTCACTGTGATAGTTACTAGGGGTGGATAATTTCCTGAAGGCCACTGTTATGCATTTATTGGCATTAAGTTTTATTCCATGGCTTTGACACAAGTTATTTGTCTGTATCAGCCCTTCGTTGAGAACATTACTGTTGGTGGGGAATTCTATGAGTTCTCCTAATTTGCTTTCATCTGCAAATTTTGTCATCCACCTTGACAATGGCCTTGACTTCAGAGAAGTAAATGCAACAATGAAGCAGTCCTAGGACCAGTCTCTGTGGATCTCTGCTTGTGACTGGCCTCTTTGTAGAGGACAACTCCCCAGTTCTAACTTTCTGGGTCTTGTCTTTGAGCCACATGACTATCCACTGGATGACATATGGGTTTATACCTAACCTCTTGAGTTTATCAACAGTGCCTTGGGTAAGTCAAAGTAGGCAGTGTGAACCATTTTTGCCTTTAATCATTGCTTCGGTGACCTTCTCAAAGAAGTCAGCCAGGCTGAGTAAGCATGACCTGCCCTTGAGGAAACCAAATTGGATTGGTTCCATTGTCTGGAGGTTTCCTGTGTCATTAGTCACCATTTCCATGATAATTCTTTCCATGGCTTTGCATATAAGACGTAGGGGGAATATACTCATTTAATCCATGTCCTCTATCAGCCCTTAGTTTTACTATCCACTTAGCTTCACGCTCTTCAGTGATGTTCCGTAGGTTCCCTACCTTATAATCTCATATGTTTTACCTATAACCAAAAATTTAAAGACATGTTCCATATCATTATTAATAGTGTGTCTAGCCAAAACATTCACTTTGTTCTTTTTATGAATAGCATAAATGTGTTCACGTATTCTTTCCTTCAGACCCTACGTAGAACTGCGGCACATTGTGCAATGGGCCAAATAGACTAGGTGCTCTGTTTCACAGGTAGCATTGATGTCAAACTCGTATATCTTTAACTGGTCTTGATGTTCAAGCTGAGAGGTACTGTCTGTATACTTGCAGAAATTACATCTGCCACATTTTTTGTACCTGTTTCTATAGCTGACCTTGTAGGGCCATGCTTCCTATCATTAACCTTAGGTTGACATAACTGTCTCTTCAAAGATTTGTAGTTCTTCAATGAATACTTGGGTTTCACATCTATTAAACTACTAATTATCTAATAGCAATATATTCCAGTGTTTCTATATCACATTTTTATACATCCATGCATTTTTATAGTGATAGAATGATATTCTAGTTTGTTTCTTTTCTGTGATATCTTTCTGCCCATTACGCTGTCCTTCTCTAAAGTCTTCACTCCTAGAAAAATATGGTTTGGCCTTTAAACATCTCTGTTTATTCACTTCCTTGATGCTGTTCTGTATGTCATTAATGTGATATCCCCTTTCTAATAAATCACAACTAGTTTGCTCAACTTGATGAACAAACTCTTCATCTATCACATTCAGTCTCGAAGCTCTATAAAACTGGTTCTGAATGACATTTCAAAAAATATATGGGGGGAGTGCATACTATCTTTGACTAATAAATGGGTTACATGGCATTCTTTCTTATGCAGACGAGTGACCACAGTGCCATCATTTATTTTTTCAACATTAACATCCAAGAAATTTACTGTTTCAAAAATGTAGAGGTTTGATTAATATATTGTACACACTCCTCTAGTGTTTCCTCTTTACAAAATGAAGAGGTCATCTACAAACCTCCTTAAAAAATGCACTCTGTCTGCATAGGGACCCTTCAATATAAACTTGGTTTCCCACACTGCCAAATACGGCATTGGTGTAGCTATTGGCACATGAGGTGCCCATAGCTACGCCATTAGACTGCCAATAATGATCTCCCCCCAAAAACAAAAACATTGATGTTATATAGTCCAGTCTCGCCTACATTCTTACCCATGGATTCAGAGCCGAACCTCGTCTCTGACTCTGCCATACTCTAGCTCAAAGTCTTCAATTGGCTCGTGGCTAAGAGGTATCCCATGCTGCAATGCACCTATTCCCCAGATCTCGTTTGCCGCTCATACAGCTCGGACGTCGTGTCACTCTTGGCCGTGGCTAAGTACAAATTTTCTACTATTTGTTCAATTTAGTAGCTCCAAAAGCTATTTTAATATCTAGTGTGTTTTTACTTCTAGCAGTTTAGTGAACTTTTCTGGTATTTATGGGCTAGGCCTGTTTCAGTTAGAGGACCTAGTCCTCCCTTGTTTTTTTTCTGTTGTTCTTGGTCTGATTGTGTTGCAGGTTAATCCCCCTTGGCAGCAGTTTTCTTGTGGTGTGACAGTTTGTTGTTCCCCTGTTTTTCTCCTGGGCTAGGCCCGTTTAACTTAGAGGATCTAGTCCTCCCTGTGGTTACCTCGCGGTCTCTAGGCCATTTGAGTTAGAGGCTCTAGTTTCCCACGCTTCTTTGATTTCTGTGGTGAAGGTGCCTCTAACATTTTCCCCTGTGTGTGTGTGTTCTTGTCTCAACATGTCTAAGGAGTCTAAAGAGCACAGGCCTTCGGGCTTCAAAAAGTGTGTTAAGTGTAACAACAAAATGTGTGTTAAGTGTAACAGCAAAATGTCTTTGACGGATGGGCACTCTGTGTGCGTGTATTGCTTGGGGGCTATTCATTTACTGGAATCCTGCTGGTTCTGTCACACTTTCAGCCCCCGCGTGCTGCAAGAGAGGAAGAACAAGCTAATTTTAAGAGGATTGCTGAAACCTTCTTTTGAAGAGGATTTGGAGAGATCCTCCAGTTCCAAGTCTTCTCCTTCCAAATCAGACAAAAAGTTGGATAAAACATCATATAAGAAGTGCTCTCCGGCTCCGTCAGTCTCCTCGGAGCCACCAGAGAAAATTATTAAGACTATTCTTGCTTCTTCGGCTCCACTGACTTTGGGAAAAAATGTAGCACCACAAGAGACCAAGAACAGTCAAATCCTAGATGGGTGAACGGAAGCAATAATCCAAATGCTGCTGTTAAAATTCCAAATTTATTCCACCACAGAGACTCGAACAATCACACAGTGTTATCACACAGAACGCCGGATCCTTCCGAGCTTTATCAAGTGACAATTAAAACACAATGTTTGCCATTTATATACATTTGCTTGTTTGCTAATTGATTCATTACTTATGCAAATAATTTTTTAAAGGTGCAATACTTGAAATCTACTTGTTGCTCAGTATATTTGTTTAAAAACATAGCTAATGTTACATGAATTATACCATCATGAACTGCAGTGCTGTGTGTTACTCAAAAGTAAGTTGCATGCTACTTTGTCCGTGTTTTGTGCAATGTTTTTGAATTGCATCTTGTACAAGTTACTTTCTATGCCTTCCAAACCTGTTTAAATGGTGAAAGTTACATGTCTCATTTCCAGACATGTTTAGACAAAGGTGTGTTGTGTTAAAAATCACTAAACCTAAAATTTCATGTTAAGTTAGAATCCTCAAAATACATATGCATTAAGAGGGTGTTATATGTGTTAAATAGTGAAATATGCATATTGAATTAAAAAGCACATTTCACTAAAAATTACTTTAAAAATCAATTTTAAAAAACTAGATCAATGGGTGTGGGGACTTTTCTATAATGTGTGTTAAAGCCTGGCTCTTCTCAGTTTTAGAACGGAACTTATGCTCAAAGTGTCGTTTAAGCCTGGAGTTTTGTTCGCGTCCAATCTAAGCTGCCAAATTTTGGACATTTAAGTGAATGCTTGTAGAAAGCGTTGTTCTCCTTCTTTTTCTCTATTTCGTAAGAATGTTCATATAGTCTTTTCCTGAACTCTCTCTCCGTCTTTCCAACGTAGAAACTGTTGCACGTGGTGCACACTCCTAGGTAGACTACTCCTTTTGTGCCACAAGTGTAGTGTCCCTGTGGTTTTATGTCAAATCTCCTTGCTTTCAGGAATAAATGGGAGTCGTGGATAACCAAACTACATTGTTTACAGGCTCCGCATTTGTAAGTTCCTTTATTAACATTATTTCTTTTGGACTGTGAGTGTGGTCTTTTCTCAAATATTTCTTTAAGATTGGGACCCCTTTTTCTAATAAATGTTGGTCTAGTCTCCAATATAGGGTTAAAATCATCATGCATTTTTAAAATGGACCAATATTTTGACATAGACTGTTCTATCCCAGTATTGTTGTTTGAGAACGTGTAGCCACAGCCCTTTTGCGTGTTTTTCTGTTTTGTTGACTCTGAAATTGCTTCAATGTGCCCTGCACCTAACAATGGTTTGTAAGCACCATCTCTTAGCTTGTTGACTTCTTGTGTTAGGGTGGATAATAGATCCAATGGGTATCCACGCTTCAAAAACATGCTGTGTAGTTTAGTAATTTCTTCTTCAAAGTCGTTGGCTTTACTGCACATTCTACAAGCCCTGATTAGTTGCCCTTTTACAATACCTTTTTTCTGGTAAAAGGGGTGTTGACTGGTGAAATGTAAGAGAGAGTTCGAGAAAGTTGGCTTCCGATAAATTTTGGAATGAAACTGTCTTGCTTTCTCGTCTTTATAAATAGTGACATCCAAGTAATTTAAGTTTTTTTCACTTACGACATGTGTGAAGCGAAGGAAACTGGTTGTAGAGTTGATGTATTCTAAAAACAACTCTAATTCATTCCTACTGCCTTGCCATAGTATACATATGTCGTCTAAAAATCTACGGTAAAACATGATGTGCTTTGCCCATGCTTGCTTGAAAATGTGCTTGCTTTCCCACATATGCAATACTGCGTTAGCATATATCGTGGCGCAGGCAGCTCCCATGGCTACCCCTCTCTTCTGCTTAAAAATCTCGCCATTGAAAAATATAAAATTATTTTCCAGTATTGTTACCATAAATCTGACAAGTAGGTTTTTGAAAGTGTTGCTAAGATTTGTTTCATTGTTAAGAAAGTCACCAAACCATTCTAAACCAATCTGATGGGGTATGCTGGGAAAAAGATCTTTTATATCAATGGTGACCATTAAGATGTCTTGAGTGTAGACGTCGGTGGGAAAAAATTTTAGAAATTCCCAAGAGTCTTTGCAAACATGAGTTAATTTCTCAGTGTATTGTTTTGTAATGAAGTCAATGAATTTACCAAAAGGTTCTGTGATGCCCCCCGCACCTGCCACAATTGGTCTAAACACCACAGGATTTGTTCCTTTATGAATTTTTGGAATCCCAAATAGGATAGGAATTTTAGGTTTGTAGACAAAAATGTAGTTATAAAGGTTTTCATTTATAGCTCCTTGTAAAAGATCATCTGAGAGCATATATTTTATTTTGGCTAATGCTATGTTGTATTCATTTCTAGAAATTAGTGTGTATTGATCATCATCTTGCAGAAGTTCGTGCATGTGGGCCTCGTAGTTCGAATCATACATTAGGACTACCCCACCACCCTTGTCAGGTTTCATGATCCTGATTTTTTCGTTCTTTAGCATGCTTATGAAATCCGTTTCTTCACTACTCATGTTCTGCTTGTTTAGTTCGTGGTCTCTACTACAAGTTAGTCTTAATTCTTGTTCGACTAATTCTTCGAACACTTTTAGGGTGGGGTGTGTGGGTGGGTTAAATGTGCTTTTTCTTGTTAATACTTTATTTGAGTTTGTTTTGCCTTTGAACATTTGGTTAATGTTCATATTTCTAATGAATAACTTAAATTCAACCAGTAAAGATGCTATATTGGCTTCTTTGCTGGGGACAAAATGGAGCCCTTTAGAAAAGATGTTAAATGCTGTGTCTTTCATTTCAACATCCGTGTAGTTGTAAATAGTAAAGTCTTCTTTTGTGCAAATTAAACATTCTCCATTTTTAATCTTACTAATGTTATCTGTCTGTCCTTCTGCCACTAACTCATTTAACTCTGCATACACTTGTCCTGTTGTTTCCAAACCTAGTAGTCTTTGTTGTTCCAGGTTCTCGTTTGTCTGCGCTGTTTCTGACCCCACCCCCCCCGGGTCTCCCCGAGTGCTGGAAAAAATCCTGGTTGTTTAACCTTCTCCCTTTTTCTGCTAATCTTTCACTACGCCGGGGGGGTTCCTGCTCATTGTTGACTTCATTAAAAAATACTTCATCACCTTCATTATTGTTAGCTAACCCCGGTCTACCATTTGTTTTGTATCTAGTTGGATTGGGGTAAGCAATGCCTTCCCTGTAATCATGCAAGTCTCTTTCAAGTTTTTTTATTTTCCTATTCATCACCTTCTCACAAAACTGGTCAACTTCATAAAACAACTTATCATAGTCATGCTTAAACATACTGAATGTGTTTTCTGAAGTTAAGGTTTGGTTCATAGTGTTTAAGTCATTGTTTAAAACTTTCGCTTTGTTTTCGTATTCTTCAATCATTAGTTTTAAAACCTCTATTCCTGCTTTATCAAATATATCACACAGTTTGTCATAATATGAAGTACCTATCTTTACATGGTTTGGAAATTTGTAAAAGCGTAACCCCTTAGGGATATGCTTAACTTTGACACATTCTTTCAAGTAATCTATTTCTAGTTGATTACTTTTTAAAGAGTACAATTTGTTTTTAAATTCATTAAAGTCCAATTCAGCTGCTGACATGCTGTTGTTGGACACAGTACCTTTTTTGAAAGTGAACGGCTGTTTAGCCCAGTTGCTGAAAACAAATTCCTTAGGTTTAGTTGTTTTTTTGCGTACAGCCGGTTCCCTCGTACCCGCCAACTGGTTCTCGTTCGCCTCTAAAGGTCCGTCAGCAAGGCTGCCAGCTTGCGTTCCATTACGCACATTTCCTTGGGTGCCCTGAGGTTTTGGTTGTTGTAAAGTAAGCCCTGGATTCTCCGGTAAGTTGTTTGCCTTAAGCAAACCTTTCAGTTCTGTTAACATAGCCAGAACCTGGTTGAACTCCGTCCGAGTGACCGGAAGTTCAACAGTTGAGTCTTTTAGAATTCCGGGTGTTATTGCTGCATCGAACGCTTCCGTCTCAGATGCCATAAGGACTAGCGCACAGAAAACCAGGAAAAAATGTAGAACCACAAGAGACCAAGAACAGTCAAATCCTAGATGGGTGAACGGAAGCAATAATCCAAATGCTGCTGTTAAAATTCCAAATTTATTCCACCACAGAGACTCGAACAATCACACAGTGTTATCACACAGAACGTTACCACGATCCTTCCGAGCTTTATCAAGTGACAATTAAAACACAATGTTTGCCATTTATATACATTTGCTTGTTTGCTAATTGATTCATTACTTATGCAAATAATTTTTTAAAGGTGCAATACTTCAAATCTACTTGTTGCTCAGTATATTTGTTTAAAAACATAGCTAATGTTACATGAATTATACCATCATGAACTGCAGTGCTGTGTGTTACTCAAAAGTAAGTTGCATACTACTTTGTCCGTGTTTTGTGCAATGTTTTTGAATTGCATCTTGTACAAGTTACTTTCTATGCCTTCCAAACCTGTTTAAATGGTGAAAGTTACGTCTCATTTCCAGACATGTTTAGACAAAGGTGTGTTGTGTTAAAAATCACTAAACCTAAAATTTCATGTTAAGTTAGAATCCTCAAAATACATATGCATTAAGAGGGTGTTATATGTGTTAAATAGTGAAATATGCATATTGAATTAAAAAGCACATTTCACTAAAAATTACTTTAAAAATCAATTTTAAAAAACTAGATCAATGGGTGTGGGGACTTTTCTATAATGTGTGTTAAAGCCTGGCTCTTCTCAGTTTTAGAACGGAACTTATGCTCAAAGTGTCGTTTAAGCCTGGAGTTTTGTTCGCGTCCAATCTAAGCTGCCAAATTAACTCTCTAGATTCCAGGGTGGCTTCCCAATCTCCACCTCTTTCATTTTGTACCACTTGTTCAAGAATTATAAATTTAAGCTTGTAGTTTGGACATTTAAGTGAATGCTTGTAGAAAGCGTTGTTCTCCTTCTTTTTCTCTATTTCGTAAGAATGTTCATATAGTCTTTTCCTGAACTCTCTCTCCATCTTTCCAACGTAGAAACTGTTGCATGTGGTGCACACTCCTAGGTAGACTACTCCTTTTGTGCCACAAGTGTAGTGTCCCTGTGGTTTTATGTCAAATCTCCTTGCTTTCAGGAATAAATGGGAGTCGTGGATAACCAAACTACATTGTTTACAGGCTCCGCATTTGTAAGTTCCTTTATTAACATTATTTCTTTTGGACTGTGAGTGTGGTCTTTTCTCAAATATTTCTTTAAGATTGGGACCCCTTTTTCTAATAAATGTTGGTCTAGTCTCCAATATAGGGTTAAAATCATCATGCATTTTTAAAATGGACCAATATTTTGACATAGACTGTTCTATCCCAGTATTGTTGTTTGAGAACGTGTATACGAAGCCACAGCCCTTTTGCGTGTTTTTCTGTTTTGTTGACTCTGAAATTGCTTCAATGTGCCCTGCACTTAACAATGGTTTGTAAGCACCATCTCTTAGCTTGGTGACTTCTTGTGTTAGGGTGGATAATAGATCCAATGGGTATCCACGCTTCAAAAACATGCTGTGTAGTTTAGTAATTTCTTCTTCAAAGTCATTGGCTTTACTGCACATTCTACAAGCCCTGATTAGTTGCCCTTTTACAATACCTTTTTTCTGGTAAAAGGGGTGTTGACTGGTGAAATGTAAGAGAGAGTTCGAGAAAGTTGGCTTCCGATAAATTTTGGAATGAAACTGTCTTGCTTTCTTGTCTTTATAAATAGTGACATCCAAGTAATTTAATTTTTTTTCACTTACGACATGTGTGAAGCGAAGGAAACTGGTTGTAGAGTTGATGTATTCTAAAAACAACTCCAATTCATTCCTACTGCCTTGCCATAGTATACATATGTCTAAAAATCTACGGTAAAACATGATGTGCTTTGCCCATGCTTGCTGGAAAATGTGCTTGCTTTCCCACATATGCAATACTGCGTTAGCATATATCGTGGCGCAGGCAGCTCCCATGGCTACCCCTCTCTTCTGCTTAAAAGTCTCGCCATTGAAAAATATAAAATTATTTTCCAGTATTGTTACCATAAATTTGACAAGTAGGTTTTTGAAAGTGTTGCTAAGATTTGTTTCATTGTTAAGAAAGTCACCAAACCATTCTAAACCAATCTGATGGGGTATGCTGGGAAAAAGATCTTTTATATCAATGGTGACCATTAAGATGTCTTGAGTGTAGACGTCGGTGGGAAAAAATTTTAGAAATTCCCAAGAGTCTTTGCAAACATGAGTTAATTTCTCAGTGTATTGTTTTGTAATGAAGTCAATGAATTTACCAAAAGGTTCTGTGATGCCCCCCGCACCTGCCACAATTGGTCTAAACACCCCCCGGCGTAGTGAAAGATTAGCAGAAAAAGGGCGAAGGTTAAACAACCAGGATTTTTTCCAGCACCCGGGGAGACCCGGGGGGTGGGGTCAGAAACAGCGCAGACAAACGAGAACCTGGAACAACAAAGACTACTAGGTTTGGAAACAACAGGACAAGTGTATGCAGAGTTAAATGAGTTAGTGGCAGAAGGACAGACAGATAACATTAGTAAGATTAAAAATGGAGAATGTTTAATTTGCACAAAAGAAGACTTTACTATTTACAACTACACGGATGTTGAAATGAAAGACACAGCATTTAACATCTTTTCTAAAGGGCTCCATTTTGTCCCCAGCAAAGAAGCCAATATAGCATCTTTACTGGTTGAATTTAAGTTATTCATTAGAAATATGAACATTAACCAAATGTTCAAAGGCAAAACAAACTCAAATAAAGTATTAACAAGAAAAAGCACATTTAACCCACCCACACACCCCCACCCTAAAAGTGTTCGAAGAATTAGTCAAACAAGAATTAAGACTAACTTGTAGTAGAGACCACGAACTAAACAAGCAGAACATGAGTAGTGAAGAAACGGATTTCATAAGCATGCTAAAGAACGAAAAAATCAGGATCATGAAACCTGACAAGGGTGGTGGGGTAGTCCTAATGTATGATTCGAACTACGAGGCCCACATGCACGAACTTCTGCAAGATGATGATCAATACACACTAATTTCTAGAAATGAATACAACATAGCATTAGCCAAAATAAAATATATGCTCTCAGATGATCTTTTACAAGGAGCTATAAATGAAAACCTTTATAACTACATTTTTGTCCACAAACCTAAAATTCCTATCCTATTTGGGATTCCAAAAATTCATAAAGGAACAAATCCTGTGGTGTTTAGACCAATTGTGGCAGGTGCGGGGGGCATCACAGAACCTTTTGGTAAATTCATTGACTTCATTACAAAACAATACACTGAGAAATTAACTCATGTTTGCAAAGACTCTTGGGAATTTCTAAAATTTTTTCCCACCGACGTCTACACTCAAGACATCTTAATGGTCACCATTGATATAAAAGATCTTTTTCCCAGCATACCCCATCAGATTGGTTTAGAATGGTTTGGTGACTTTCTTAACAATGAAACAAATCTTAGCAACACTTTCAAAAACCTACTTGTCAAATTTATGGTAACAATACTGGAAAATAATTTTATATTTTTCAATGGCGAGATTTTTAAGCAGAAGAGAGGGGTAGCCATGGGAGCTGCCTGCACCACGATATATGCTAACGCAGTATTGCATATGTGGGAAAGCAAGCACATTTTCCAGCAAGCATGGGCAAAGCACATCATGTTTTACCGTAGATTTTTAGACGACATATGTATACTATGGCAAGGCAGTAGGAATGAATTGGAGTTGTTTTTAGAATACATCAACTCTACAACCAGTTTCCTTCGCTTCACACATGTCGTAAGTGAAAAAAACTTAAATTACTTGGATGTCACTATTTATAAAGACGAGAAAGCAAGACAGTTTCATTCCAAAATTTATCGGAAGCCAACTTTCTCGAACTCTCTCTTACATTTCACCAGTCAACACTCCTTTTACCAGAAAAAAGGTATTGTAAAAGGGCAACTAATCAGGGCTTGTAGAATGTGCAGTAAAGCCAATGACTTTGAAGAAGAAATTACTAAACTACACAGCATGTTTTTGAAGCGTGGATACCCATTGGATCTATTATCCACCCTAACACAAGAAGTCACCAAGCTAAGAGATGGTGCTTACAAACCATTGTTAGGTGCAGGGCACATTGAAGCAATTTCAGAGTCAACAAAACAGAAAAACACGCAAAAGGGCTGTGGCTTCGTATACACGTTCTCAAACAACAATACTGGGATAGAACAGTCTATGTCAAAATATTGGTCCATTTTAAAAATGCATGATGATTTTAACCCTATATTGGAGACTAGACCAACATTTATTAGAAAAAGGGGTCCCAATCTTAAAGAAATATTTGAGAAAAGACCACACTCACAGTCCAAAAGAAATAATGTTAATAAAGGAACTTACAAATGCGGAGCCTGTAAACAATGTAGTTTGGTTATCCACGACTCCCATTTATTCCTGAAAGCAAGGAGATTTGACATAAAACCACAGGGACACTACACTTGTGGCACAAAAGGAGTAGTCTACCTAGGAGTGTGCACCACGTGCAACAGTTTCTACGTTGGAAAGACGGAGAGAGAGTTCAGGAAAAGACTATATGAACATTCTTACGAAATAGAGAAAAAGAAGGAGAACAACGCTTTCTACAAGCATTCACTTAAATGTCCAAACTACAAGCTTAAATTTATAATTCTTGAGCAAGTGGTACAAAATGAAAGAGGTGGAGATTGGGAAGCCACCCTGGAATCTAGAGAGTTAATTTGGCAGCTTAGATTGGACGCGAACAAAACTCCAGGCTTAAATGACACTTTGAGCATAAGTTCCGTTCTAAAACTGAGAAGAGCCAGGCTTTAACACACATTATAGAAAAGTCCCCACACCCATTGATCTAGTTTTTTAAAATTGATTTTTAAAGTAATTTTTAGTGAAATGTGCTTTTTAATTCAATATGCATATTTCACTATTTAACACATATAACACCCTCTTAATGCATATGTATTTTGAGGATTCTAACTTAACATGAAATTTTAGGTTTAGTGATTTTTAACACAACACACCTTTGTCTAAACATGTCTGGAAATGAGACATGTAACTTTCACCATTTAAACAGGTTTGGAAGGCATACAAAGTAACTTGTACAAGATGCAATTCAAAAACATTGCACAAAACACGGACAAAGTAGCATGCAACTTACTTTTGAGTAACACACAGCACTGCAGTTCATGATGGTATAATTCATGTAACATTAGCTATGTTTTTAAACAAATATACTGAGCAACAAGTAGATTTGAAGTATTGCACCTTTAAAAAATTATTTGCATAAGTAATGAATCAATTAGCAAACAAGCAAATGTATATAAATGGCAAACATTGTGTTTTAATTGTCACTTGATAAAGCTCGGAAGGATCCGGTAACGTTCTGTGTGATAACACTGTGTGATTGTTCGATTCCACTGACTTTGGGGCCGACAGAAGACAGTGCTTCGATGATGTCTACATCGGCTCCAGGTTTATTGGAGACGAGGTCAGATTTGTCAGTTCGGAGCCGGTCTCCAGTTTTTCGACCGGTCTTCCCAACTCGTAGGTCTCTATGTATGGGGAGATCCAGATCCCCAACCATGTCCTCTAGATCCTCCAGGACACTTTCCGATGACGATGTAGAAAGAGTGGTGAAGAAACTGCTCCAGTCATCGGTGCTGGCTAAATTGCTTTCAGCTCTCGCCCAATCGGCTCCGGAGCCTGTCCGCCCTTCATTTTTGGCTTTTTCTCCTCCGGACCTTTCTTTGGAGCCAGAGCTGTTGGTTCCATCTGATACCTCGAGATCAGCTTCAGTTGCCCCTTCTGGCATCTCTGCTCCGATCTCCGCTCTGACCCCGTCGGCGCTGTCCACAGGGTCCAGGATTCACAGCTCGCCGGTCGGAGCCAAGAGGGAGGTATCAGGTCGATCTTCTTTGGCTCCGTGCCTTCCTCTCGGAGCTTCGGCTTGGGTGAGCGTGGACCCGACATCGGCTTCAGACCTTATTTCCTCGGTTCCGAGGCTGTCTTCTGCAGTTATTCGACCTTCGGAGCAGGGGGGATCAGCTTTCGAGGTCATGAGGTATGTGTTGGCCAGGTCGTCGGCTGCATCCTACGATACTGACACTCTTCCCCCTCCAGCACTGATATCATTATCAGGTCACCCTCTATCTAGGGACAGCGGAGACCTAAGGCCTCAGGATACCTCCATGAGTGGTCCCCAGCTTTCTGAGGCCTCCCCGGGTTTTTTACTTGTGGAGCCACCCAGAAAGAGAGTGTGCAAGAGGAAGCACATTGACTCCCAACTTGAGTCCCTCACATCTGACACCGACCTCGAGGAGTCAGAGGGGTCCCCTAAGTCATCTTCTGATGATATCTCTTTTTCAGATATCTTGGAAATACTGAGACAGAGAGGTGACTGGCCATCTAAAGCCCCTTCTGAGGAGGAGTCTGTGTTCCTGAAAGCCTTTGGTTCCCAACCCTCCGCCTCTTGTGTTTCTCCTCCGTTCGACGAGCTCCTGGACCTCGTTTGTCAAAAGGTGTGGGAAACTCCGGACACTGTGGAACCGGTCCCTAGTAGACCCAACAAGTTTTTGTCTGCTCCCCCTGATAGAGAATTTCTTACAAAAGGTGTTCCAGTAGATGCCATGGTAGTGGCAGCAGCCACCAAGAAGGAACTTGCAGAAGCTTCATCTACCGTCCATCCCCCTAACAAGGAGTCAGGCGCTATGGACAGGTATGGGAAGCGTGTGTTCTCTTCAGCGGCCTTTACACTGTGGTTGCTGAACTACTTATCGCATTTTACATGGCTCCAAAGAGATCTCCTAAAGGAGTTGGGAGATTCTCTACAGGGTAACGTTTCTGATACTGTGTCTCAGAAAGTCAATGCTCAGATGTCTACCCTAAATTCTATTACCAACTCCTCCAAGAGGCTGATCTCGTACGCAGCCGATGGAGCGAGCAGGGCTGCAGGTTCCGGAGTCTCTCTTAGGAGACACTCCTGGATGCGCCTGTGCAACTTCACGGAGGCCTTCAAGTCTACCTTCATCAACACGCCCTTTGACGGTTCATCCTTATTTGGAACCAAGGTGAAGGATACTCTCACTAGGTGCGAGCAGGAAGGAAAAACCCTGTCTGCTGTGGGAGTCCATTTTTCCATGCCTTCTAGACCTTATCCCAAGGGCCAGAAGGGTGGGAAAATGTGGTTCAGAAAATCGTAGAGGTTTTTTCACGACGCACAGAGTGATTCCCCCTCCAGAGGCAGAGGAGGGGGTGGAAATTCAGGTAGACGCCGCCCTAGAGGCAGAGGAGGCCCGTACCCAGCAGGGCCGCAGTTCCCTTTGTGGCTCTCCCTACCAGCGCTCCTGAGAGGAGGCCCAACTGTGTGTCTCTGGAGATAGTCGGGGGTCGCATTTCTCTATACCCAGAAGTCTGGTGAGACATCACCCAAGACGAGTGGGTATTAGAGATAATCTCCAGAGGTTATCATATCCCCTTTCTTTCATCTCCTCCTCCAAACAAAAGAATCCCAGACGTCCCACCTAGTCAAAGGGATTCCACAACCTTAGAAGTTCAAAAGTTGCTATTAAAAGGAGCCATCCAGCCCATCCCCTTAGACCAAGTAGGATTAGGGACTTACTCCACATTCTTTTTGGTGCCGGAAAGAACAGGGGACCTGAGACCCATTTTGGATCTCAGCCATTTGAACCTTCATGTAGAGAAGTCCAAGTTCCATATGGTCATGTTACAGTCAATTCTCCCGTTATTATGGAAAGATGTGTGGATATGCTCCATCGACCTCAAGGATGCTTATTACCATATAAAAATGGACAGGGCATCCAGAAGTCACCTACGCTTCTGGCTGGGAGTCGGTCATTTTCAGTTTCATGCCCTGCCCTTTGGTCTCACCACAGCCCCCAGGGTGTTCACCAAATGCATGGCAGTGGTAATAGCTCACTTGAGACGTCTGGGATTCCAAGTGTTTCTGTACCTGGACGACTGGCTCCTGTCTGCCACCACCAGTCATCTACTACTGCAGACCAGGGGCGCCACTATTGCACTGTGCCAAAGTTTGGGAATCAACTTGAATTGGGAAAAGTCTGCATTGTTGCCCTCGCAGCGTGTCACCTTTTTTGGCACCGAATTAGACATAGTGCTCATGAGGGTTTTCCTGCCAGAAGAGAGAATTCAGGTTTTACAGCAACAAGTCTACATCTACTACCACTGAAGAAGGTCAAGGCAAAAGTGGTCCTCCAGCTGTTAGGTACCATGGCTGCCACAATTATGCTAGTCCCTCTTGCAAGACTTCACATGAGGATTCTTCAGTGGCTACTTTTTGCCCAATGGTCTCTTCAGCACCTTCCACTCTCCCTCCTTATTGTAATAACCGACAGGTGCAAGCAGGATCTGCGCTGGTGGCTTCAGACCAGCAATCTCAACACGGGTATGCCTTTCATTCTACCTCTTCCGATTGCCACTGTGACCATGGATGCCCCCCAGATCGGGTGGGGGGGCATTATCTCGACAGGACTGTCCAAGGCACGTGGCAGGAACACGAGATCCGTTTGCATATCAATGTCTTAGAGATGAGAGCGGTGCTATTAGCGTTGCAAGCACTTCAAAGCTTTCTTCCTCTTGGGACAATTGCAGTCCACTCGGACAACATGTCAGTGGTCTGGTATCTGAACAAACAGGGAGGAACCAGGTCGTATCCCCTTTGCAGAGAGGCTATTCGAGTGTGGCAGTAGGCATTATCTTCCCAGCGCTTTCTAGTGGCAATGCACATTCCGGGGAAATCCAATGTGATTGCCAACAGGCTGAGCAGAGCTATTCTGATACCTTACGAGTGGTCCCTGAATGAACAGGTGGGGGAACAGATTTTCCACAGATGGGGTCAGCCTTGCTGCGATCTATTTGCCAGCCCCCTCAATGCCAAATGCAGCAGCTACTTCACCCTTATTCCCCCGGAAGGGGAAACACCCAGGGACGCTCTAGTTCACGATTGGCCCTCCGGTCTTCTCTATGCCTTCCCTCCAATTCCCCTGATAATGAAGGTTATTCAGAAAGCACAGTCTTTGGGAAGCAAAATGATACTGATTTCTCTACACTGGCCTCATCAGATCTGGTTTCCTTTTCTTCACCCTTACCTAATGGACGAGCCGTGGATTTCTGGACCCAGAGCCAGATATGTTGACTCATATGTCAAGGCAGTTCCACCCCTCCATCCAAACCCTCAGGTTGACAGCATGGCTGCTCCAATTCCGTCCCTAGTCAGGCTTCATGATTTTTCACCGGAGGTGGTTCATATTCTGTCTTCCTCCCACAAGTCTTCTTCTAGGAAGATTTATTCCAGTAAGTGGAAGAGATTCTCCATTTGGGCTCATGAAAGACAGATTGATCCCTATACAGCTCCCATCTCATCAGTTTTAGAGTTTCTATCTCAACTGTTTAGTCAGAGATCTGCTGCGGCAACTATCAAAGTACAGTTGGCAGCCATTTCTACTTTTCATGTTACTAATGAACCCAATCTAATGGGGCACAGACGTTGTAGGGCTTTTCTCAAAGGGACTATGCTACTTTGACCTCCGATCTTTGATCCCGTTATGCCATGGGACCTTAATTTTGTGCTACAGCAGCTTACCTCTCCTCCTTTTGAACCCGCGGCAACCTGTGACTTTAAACTTTTGTCTTGGAAGACACTCTTTTTGATAGCATCACTTTGGCTAGGCGAGTCTATAAACTCCAAGCTTTATCAGTCCGGCCCCCTTATTTGATATTTCACAAGGATAGGCTTTCGCTAACACCTAATCCTTCCTTTATGCCTAAGGTTGCTTCAGTGGTTAATCTCAACCAGTCTATTGAGTTGCCTGTGTTTTTCCCTGAATTCTCTACCAAGGCAGAATTTAGGTTTCATCAGCTAGATGTCCACAGACAATTACGTTTCTCTGATCAACTCTTTGTCTCATTTTCAGGCAACAGACTAGGGACTTCAGTATCCAAAGTAACTCTGTCCAGATGGATTTCTAGCTGCATTTCCTAGATCTATTCGTCAAATGGCAACGAAAAGGCTCACTCTATGCGTTCGGTGTCTACTTCTACTGCCTTTCAGGCTAGGATGTCTATGGATGATATTTGTGCTGCAGCTACTTGGGCATCTTCTCAGACCTTTATTAGTCATTACAAATTAGATCTGGTATCAAGGGGAAGATCCTCATTTGGTTCCACAGTGCTCAGGAGTATTTTCCAGTAAGCCGCCCAAGGTCTAGGTGCTAGGGACGCTGTCCCATGGGTAAGAATGTAGGCGAAATTGGATTACATAACATCAAGAAGTTATTTACTCACCATAACGTTTGATTTATGTAGTCCATCTCGCCTCACATTCTTACTAACCCACCCACCTACCCCCTCCTGGGGGACCTAGAGGTCGAGTCTCTGGTTTCAGCACTCCTTCTTGATATGTTGAGTTGGTTCTTCCTCTCAACGTGTTTGTGTGTGTGTGTGTGTGTGTGTGTGTGTGTGTGTGTGTGTGTGTGTGTGTGTGTGTGTGTGTGTGTGGATATAAGCTCACTGCAAACAATATCTGGGGAATAGGCGCATTGCAGCATGGGATACCTCTTAGCCACGAGCCAATTGAAGACTTCGAGCTAGAGTATGGCCGAACCCACTGGTAAGAATCTGAGGCGAGATGGACTACATTCATCGAACGTTATGGTGAGTACATAACTTCTTGTTCTCTAACACAATGCTTAAAATCTGACTTACTTGCTCTATAGTATGTGAGTCCACCATGAATATCTCCCTTTAAAAAGTGCAGATGCTCTCTAGTCCTACATCATTCTGTATCACTGTAAATAACGACACCACATCAAGGGTTACCATATATGTCTCCTGCATCACCTCAAAGTCTCGTGTATACTTAAAGAAATGAGTCAGAAAATGTTCTGTATCTTAAAATATGCTGTATATTGTTAATCTTAAATCTCAAGAATTTCTCTAAGTATAGTGAGACTGGTTCTGTGCACCAGTTCCTTCCAAATACTATCGGGCGCACAGGAGGACACCTTACACTTTTTTAGGAATTTAAGGTAACCCACTATGACCTGGGTGGTGGGATGTTCAACAACAAAATAATCTAATATATCCTTGTTAATCAACCAGTTCTGCCATATCTCTTTTAATTTAGTAGCTACCTTACTAGACATCTGTCTAACTTGATGAACTTTAATTTTCACATAACATTTTTTGTCATTCAACATTTCATGCATCATTCTATTGTATGCAACTGTATTCAACACTACAATAGGGCCGCCTTTATCGGCAGGTCTTATAACAATGTCTTCATTCTTTTGCAGATTTTTCAAAGCAATATGTTCTTGCTTACTTAAATTAAACCCATGCTTATTCCTGTTATAATTTTCCGCAGCTATCTTGTAAAAATCATCTATGCAAAGTTGCTCAAAAGCATTTAATAAAGGGTTTAGCTATGGTACATACAGACTAGGTTTCCTAAAAGTATTGACACTAGTATTAAGAACATTTTTAGTTTCATTATGTAACAATTTCAACATCACATTTCAAATAAAACACTTGATGTCAAAAATAACATCTGTTAAATCACAGCACCTTGTGGGAACATATGTGAGTCCCTGTTGTAAAACACTGAGTTCATTCTCATTTAAAACATAATCAGAAAGATTCCACACTAGCCTTCCTTGAAAATTACTGACTTCTTGTTACAGGCTTGTATGTGTTTTGGAGAACATAAGTGGAAAATGTGCAGATATATTCTGTGCTTGTGACTGTCCACTGATATGTTATGCAATTTTGAATTATAATTTAGATATTTTATAAATAGTTTTTTTTTAGTTATAATTTTGATATTTTATAAATAGGTTTTCAGAAGTGTGTGTGTGTGTGTGTGTGTGTGTGTGTGTGTGTGTGTGTGTGTGTGTGTGTATATATATATATATCTATATATATCTATATATATATATATACATATATATATATATATATATATATATATGTATGTATATGTTTTAGACTTCTAGTTCAGTTAATGGCATGTACCTTGTGGAATGTTGCTTTAAAATGAAAGTGCTTATTCACACTAGAACAATGTATTGTTTGGTTTTAATCATGTGTCCCAGGAGGGTGTATATTTAAACCAAGAGCTGTTTTTAAAATGTATTAGACATCTGAAGAAGTGGGGTGACCCACGAAAGCGCTAGTGTCGAATAAAGATTTTTAAACTGGATTTTACAGCCATCTCCAAGTCCTGGTGTTTTGCTTATTATATAATATATGTTCATCATATTGACCATTGCTGCAGTAGCCTTAGCAAATATAAGGTTATACCCTGCCAAGGATATATCAGCTGACCAGCTCCCAAATCATTGGAGCACCTTCCTGAACTGACAAGCAGCTTGAGCTGAGCTGACTAAAAAGACAAGTTTAGATGTGAAGCCCTTCAGAGCTTTACTGCCGCCAAAGAATATGCTCCTGTGAGGCTTTTGAGGATCGACAGTTGACGTCTACTGTCCTTTACAGGGCGGATAAGTCACATTTGGAGAAAAACTTCCATTTTCTTAAATTTGTTTATATTTTATTACTTTCCACTTCAGGGAAGTTATTTTAAAGCTAGGAGTGTTTTTTTTAATGGACAGTCTTGAGACTGTAACATACTTTTAAAAGGAGCACTCATTTTTTCCTGTCAGTTTAAAGGTAGTATAAAGTAATTGAAAACTATTTTTTCTGTCAAAAGGTAACTTTTGAGGCTTGGTAGTGTTTACCAGCAATTTCTGTTTGTCTTCCATGGGAAAAACGTACCATTTTCATAGTGACCATGGAACAGGCACATCACAACACTCCGAACTAGGGATAATGAAAAGCCACAAATGAAATATATTAGAAAAGTATATTTAAAAATGTATTCAGTTATTCAGTTGAGCACTTTTGTCCTCTGTAATTAAACAGATTTAATGAAAACTGAATAAGCTTCCTAGGTTAGTTACCTTTTTGTATAAGAACTGACAACCATCACATGATCCAAAAATAATTAAATCACTCAAAATTATTTAAATAAATCAAACATAATAAAAGTATTCGCATGCATGCTTTAAAAATATATATATATGATCTGATAAAAACACATATACAAAACATAGAAACTGAAGTAGAACACGTACCAAATCACCCAATAAGACCCTCTTAGATCACAGTAGCTCGAGCAGGCTGAAGAACAACTACCTTCACACAAAAAACAGTCTATGTAGAACACTCCTTAGCAAATTCCTTAGCAAAGAAGCACGAAAATGATGTGATGAAAAAGACAAATCCACTTCACAAATTGATGTAAACACAGGTTTATTGCGACCACAGGTTTAGCGCTTTCAACTACCAAGAGTAGACTTCCTCAGAACCCATGGTAAACAAAATTCAAACACATATTTATAGTAAATTTGGCGCCAAAAATCAATTAATTATACAATTAATTATTCAATCAATGTTTGTTTCAAAATATATACAAAATCATTCACAAATATATGCACTCAACAATACTTGTACATAAAAATAAAACAATTTGTAAAAATCTGTAATGTATAGCAGTAAGTATTCCGCTAAACTTACATAACAGATAACCATTCTCAAATACTAGTATACTTTGCTTTACTAAAAACTCTAAAAAATCTATACAAATCAATAATAAATATAATAATAGAGTTCTGCACTAAATTACACATAGTAATACTCCTCAAATTCATTACAATACTACAGCTACTAGTAGTGTATATGTTCACCCTCTATCTAAAAGGAGAAAAGGTTTTATACTAATATTGTCGTTTAAGCCTGGCCAAGAAGTAGCATCACACATTATCTGCCATTTTGATTCCAGGCATGACAATCCTACCTTCCAATTCCTCCATGGTCACTCACCCCAATTTGGTCAATAATCTTGAAAGTAAAACCATGGTTAGATCCCTTCTCACTAATATGTTTACTTAATGCATTCTTCATATCACATTTTTTGAACTTATATAAATGTTCATAAATACGTGTTTTAGCTTCCTTTCCGTCTTACCGATGTAATAGGCCTGACAAGCAGAACAGGAAGCCAAATAAACCACCCTCATGGTGTTACAATTCCCCTTTTTCCGTAACATGTGGTTCTATTGCTGTTAGCCAGTTTAGTAATCCTGTTAACATTGATATACTGACAATACTTGCAACTACCACATTTACTGGTATGTTCATCTAAAATGCTCCTAGTACCCTTGTCTTTCTTCAAACCACCTTCAATAATTCTTTTAAGATTAAATGAGGTTTTGAATACAGTAATAGGATGGTCTCCTAGTACCTGAGCAATATCATCCGTGCCGAGAATACATTCCAATGTCTTTTCAAGATCTCTTTAACCAAATTGGAGTAGGGGTTAAACATAATGACACATACATTCCTACCTGTTCGTGTTTCTTCCTTTTCTGTGTGACTAACAAACGTACTTCCTAATAACGGGAGATATTTAATCCCCCATGTTCTCTTCACATACTTAGTAACATCTTCTACCATAGGTGCAGGGTATCCCCTAGCTAGAAACAAATCCGCAACTAATCCCATCTGTTCCTCCATAACCGATCTTGTAGAACACATACGTGCAACACGAATGCATTGTCCCTTCAAAACATTTTTAAAAATGTAAGGCGGGTGGCAACTCCCATACTGTAAATAATCATTAGAAAATGTAGATTTTCTATAGATTTTGGACTGGAATCCAGCATTAGTGTTGCTAATAAATGTATCCAAATATGGTATTCCTTACTGCTATACATTACAGATTTTTACAAATTGTTTTATTTTTATGTACAAGTAGTGTTGAGTGCATATATTTGTGAATGATTTTGTGTATATTTTGAAACAAACATTGATTGAATAATTAAAAAAACTCTGCTCTGCTCAATGAAGCAGACGGGGATCCAAGACAAGCCATAAGATGTACAACTGTAGAAACTGAAGTAGAACACGTACCAAATCACCCAATAAGACCCTCTTAGATCACAGTAGCCCGAGCAGGCTGAAGAACAACTACCTTCACACAAAAAACAGTCTATGTAGAACACTCCTTAGCAAATTCCTTAGCAAAGAAGCACGAAAATGATGTGATGAAAAAGACAAATCCACTTCACGAATTGATGTAAACACAGGTTTATTGCGACCACAAGTTTAGCGCTTTCATCTACCAAGAGTAGACTTCCTCAGAACCCATGGTAAACAAAATTCAAACACATATTTATAGTAAATTTGGCCAAAATCAATTAATTATACAATTAATTATTCAATCAATGTTTGTTTCAAAATATATACAAAATCATTCACAAATATATGCACTCAACAATACTTGTACATAAAAATAAAACAATTTGTAAAAATCTGTAATGTATAGCAGTAAGTATTCCGCTAAACTTACATAACAGATAACCATTCTCAAATACTAGTATACTTTGCTTTACTAAAAACTCTAAAAAATCTATACAAATCAATAATAAATATAATAATAGAGTTCTGCACTAAATTACACATAGTAATACTCCTCAAATTCATTACAATACTACAGCTACTAGTAGTGTATATGTTCACCCTCTATCTAAAAGGAGAAAAGGTTTTATACTAATATTGTCGTTTAAGCCTGGCCAAGAAGTAGCATCACACATTATCTGCCATTTTGATTCCAGGCATGACAATCCTACCTTCCAATTCCCTCCATGGTCACTCACCCCAATTTGGTCAATAATCTTGAAAGTAAAACCATGGTTAGATCCCTTCTCACTAATATGTTTACTTAATGCATTCTTCATATCACATTTTTTGATCTTATATAAATGTTCATAAATACGTGTTTTTAGCTTCCTTTCCGTCTTACCGATGTAATAGGCCTGACAAGCAGAACAGGAAGCCAAATAAACCACCCTCATGGTGTTACAATTCCCCTTTTTTCCGTAACATGTGGTTCTATTGCTGTTAGCCAGTTTAGTAATCCTGTTAACATTGATATACTGACAATACTTGCAACTACCACATTTACTGGTATGTTCATCTAAAATGCTCCTAGTACCCTTGTCTTTCTTCAAACCACCTTCAATAATTCTTTTAAGATTAAATGAGGTTTTGAATACAGTAATAGGATGGTCTCCTAGTACCTGAGCAATATCATCCGTACTTGAGAATACATTCCAATGTCTTTTCAAGATCTCTTTAACCAAATTGGAGTAGGGGTTAAACATAATGACACATACATTCCTACCTGTTCGTGTTTCTTCCTTTTCTGTGTGACTAACAAACGTACTTCCTAATAACGGGAGATATTTAATCCCCCATGTTCTCTTCACATACTTAGTAACATCTTCTACCATAGGTGCAGGGTATCCCCTAGCTAGAAACAAATCCGCAACTAATCCCATCTGTTCCTCCATAACCGATCTTGTAGAACACATACGTGCAACACGAATGCATTGTCCCTTCAAAACATTTTTAAAAATGTAAGGCGGGTGGCAACTCCCATACTGTAAATAATCATTAGAAAATGTAGATTTTCTATAGATTTTGGACTGGAATCCAGCATTAGTGTTGCTAATAAATGTATCCAAATATGGTATTCCTTACTGCTATACATTACAGATTTTTACAAATTGTTTTATTTTTATGTACAAGTAGTGTTGAGTGCATATATTTGTGAATGATTTTGTATATATTTTGAAACAAACATTGATTGAATAATTAATTGTATAATTAATTGATTTTTGGCGCCAAATTTACTATAAATATGTGTTTGAATTTTGTTTACCATGGGTTCTGAGGAAGTCTACTCTTGGTAGATGAAAGCGCTAAACCTGTGGTCGTAATAAACCTGTGTTTACATCAATTCGTGAAGTGGATTTGTCTTTTTCATCACATCATTTTCGTGCTTCTTTGCTAAGGAATTTGCTAAGGAGTGTTCTACATAGACTGTTTTTTGTGTGAAGGTAGTTGTTCTTCAGCCTGCTCGAGCTACTGTGATCTAAGAGGGTCTTATTGGGTGATTTGGTACGTGTTCTACTTCAGTTTCTACAGTTGTACATCTTATGGCTTGTCTTGGATCCCCGTCTGCTTCATTGAGCAGAGCAGAGTTTTCGCAACTACGAGCGGAGGTCACGTCGCTTAAGGATGATGTCAGCAAACTGCTGCAACTGGTTGCAGCACTCTCTGCATCTGCGGTGGATGCCGCTCCTTTAGACCCGGTTTCTTCGGGTCCTCATACATGTTCTGCTAATCCTTTCGTGAACAGCACCACACCAACGGATACAATAACCATAAACGTCGAAGTGGACACTAGCGCAGTGAGCATTCCAAATGGACAGGTCGTTCGGAATATGGCGGATACGCCGCATACTCAGTTCATATTGAACTCTAAGGATAACGACTTACATTTGTTAAAGGATGCAGATTTCACATTTGATTTTAGTCTCTTCCATTCGCAGGAAGAAACACATCGTATGGGGGCTAAGCCCAAACAACGGGCGACAATGAGGACATATTCAGCAATGGTCAGGAATCATGCTGACCATTGCAAAGGTACTGTGATTCATGATTTTAGTTCTAGCCCATGTGTTAAAAGAACTACACACAGTAGTATGGACAAGAGTGATGCACATGTCAATCGTAATATTAAAAATCGTAAACAACATTCTAATGATGTTATGTTTAGTTTTTTAAATGATGATTATGATTTTGGTTACAAACAATCTATAAATGGAGAGTTAGATGATGTGAATCACGTGAATAGTTCTATTAAATCTAAAATTTATTTACTGGGTAAGAAATTAAACAATATTAAAGGAGTTAAAATTGACAATGGCTATTTAGAAAAATGTATGAATTTAAAGATTGTGCCAAAGGGGCTGAGATTTTTTAAATTACCGTTAGGTTTACAGTTTACTGAATCTGTACAGTATGAATTTAATAATATGTTTGACTCCTTTGGTTTTGAATTTATTAAGCTCCTCATGAAATATAATGATGAAAAGATTGGGAGCTTGATGGTAGAAATTGAACAACTACACAAGGATATAACCCAGGACCCCCTTTTTCCTTCTTGGCAAGAACTATTTAACAAACAGTTCAGAGTAGCCAAAACTAAAGCATATGACATATATAATAGGAAGTTGAATAAAATTGAACGAGATTTAGACGCTTATAGAACACAAAGGGTATATATTTGGCCCCATAGTAAACAGGACAGGATGAATACTTTTGAACCTTACCGTGTCTCTAACAGGGATAGGGACATAAGAAGAGAAGAGGATGAAAATTTTCAAGGAGGGAGGTTTCACCAAGCACCCATACATCGCAGAAGAAGATGAATCTGAAAGAGGAAGCTCCCCCTAGTAGTATTGAGACACATGGATCATTGGACAACCCGATTTTAACAACCAATGAAACAGATGATAGGAATAGGGCACTTATTGAGATTAGCAAAGGAAGCAAAGTAATGATTTACACTTATTCTGGTTTTAAAGTTTACAATTTCACTGATGTGTATGTTACGGAGGAATTTTTTCCCTTGTTCAGTAAGGGAATGAAATACATTCCTACAGCTAAATTCAACGTATTTGATGTTATCAAGGAAGTAAAATTGTATTGTCATAGGCTACAGCTAGCACTCCAATTTAACAATACTGCAAATAAGGTTACAAATGAAGGTTCCCCCAAAAAATTGGCCAGAAAAAGCGCATACATACCAGTTACCAATGGGCAGGTGAACAATTATGAACGGATGGTATGCAAGGATATTTATAATTTGTACAGATGTATACAGAGGGACCCATGGTATGATACACTTTTTAATGACAATCTCACTAAGGGTGAAAGATGGTGTTTGGACAAGGTAGTTGCTAATAGTGAAATTAGGATAATGAAACCGGACAAAAGGGGAGGGTTAGTGATATTTGATACCAACATTTATTGTAAAGCCATACAAGATATCCTTTTTAATTCAGGGAACTATGAAGTGACATCCATCAACCAGATTAATATTGGATATCATAGAATAGATCTGGTTATTGAGGAATTTTTGTTAGACAATCGTATCACGAACGATGTGTATGACTTTATTAGAACAGAGCATCCAGTTATGTCTAGAATTGTTGGTATCCCTAAAATCCACAAAAATGTTGAAAAACCCCCCCTTTCGACCTATTATATCCGGTTCAAAATCTAAAACATTCAACATAGGGGTCGCTATAGACCATTGGTGTAAACACGTATATCTCAATGTTCCACATTTAACGAAAGATTCGTGGGATTTTCTTAGTAAGTTAAAACATGATATATGGTCCCCCAATTTGACTTTTATGACTATAGATGTCCAGGATCTATTTTCGTGTATTCCAAACATTATTGGTTTGGAATATTTCGAGAATAGCTTGAGAAAGCATTCTAATCTAGCTTGGGACAAAATATGTCTTATTCTTGATATGATGAGATTAGTTCTCTCATATAATTATATTGAATATCAGGGAGAATATTTTAAACAAATTCGAGGTGTGGCTATGGGGGCGTCTTGTGCCCCCATTTTTGCGAATCTAGTCATGCTCGAATGGGAGGAAACATTTGTCCTTTCTAGTGAATATTCCAACAATATTGTTATGTATACACATTTTTTAGATGACCTTTTTATTCTTTGGAAGGGACCATTAGAAGATATACCTTGTTTTATATCCTATTTGAATAGCACTACCAGTTTCCTTAAATTCACCTACAAAGTGGAGAGGCTGGGAATACCATATTTGGATACATTTATTAGCAACACTAATGCTGGATTCCAGTCCAAAATCTATAGAAAATCTACATTTTCTAATGATTATTTACAGTATGGGAGTTGCCACCCGCCTTACATTTTTAAAAATGTTTTGAAGGGACAATGCATTCGTGTTGCACGTATGTGTTCTACAAGATTGGTTATGGAGGAACAGATGGGATTAGTTGCGGATTTGTTTCTAGCTAGGGGATACCCTGCACCTATGGTAGAAGATGTTACTAAGTATGTGAAGAGAACATGGGGGATTAAATATCTCCCGTTATTAGGAAATCGTTTGTTAGTCACACAGAAAAGGAAGAAACACGAACAGGTAGGAATGTATGTGTCATTATGTTTAACCCCTACTCCAATTTGGTTAAAGAGATCTTGAAAAGACATTGGAATGTATTCTCAAGTACGGATGATATTGCTCAGGTACTAGGAGACCATCCTATTACTGTATTCAAAACCTCATTTAATCTTAAAAGAATTATTGAAGGTGGTTTGAAGAAAGACAAGGGTACTAGGAGCATTTTAGATGAACATACCAGTAAATGTGGTAGTTGCAAGTATTGTCAGTATATCAATGTTAACAGGATTACTAAACTGGCTAACAGCAATAGAACCACATGTTACGGAAAAAAGGGGAATTGTAACACCATGAGGGTGGTTTATTTGGCTTCCTGTTCTGCTTGTCAGGCCTATTACATCGGTAAGACGGAAAGGAAGCTAAAAACACGTATTTATGAACATTTATATAAGATCAAAAAATGTGATATGAAGAATGCATTAAGTAAACATATTAGTGAGAAGGGATCTAACCATGGTTTTACTTTCAAGATTATTGACCAAATTGGGGTGAGTGACCATGGAGGGAATTGGAAGGTAGGATTGTCATGCCTGGAATCAAAATGGCAGATAATGTGTGCTGCTACTTCTTGGCCAGGCTTAAACGACAATATTAGTATAAAACCTTTTCTCCTTTTAGCTAGAGGGTGAACATATACACTACTAGTAGCTGTAGTATTGTAATGAATTTGAGGAGTATTACTATGTGTAATTTAGTGCAGAACTCTATTATTATATTTATTATTGATTTGTATAGATTTTTTAGAGTTTTTAGTAAAGCAAAGTATACTAGTATTTGAGAATGGTTATCTGTTATGTAAGTTTAGCGGAATACTTACTGCTATACATTACAGATTTTTACAAATTGTTTTATTTTTATGTACAAGTATTGTTGAGTGCATATATTTGTGAATGATTTTGTATATATTTTGAAACAAACATTGATTGAATAATTAATTGTATAATTAATTGATTTTTGGCGCCAAATTTACTATAAATATGTGTTTGAATTTTGTTTACCATGGGTTCTGAGGAAGTCTACTCTTGGTAGATGAAAGCGCTAAACCTGTGGTCGCAATAAACCTGTGTTTACATCAATTCGTGAAGTGGATTTGTCTTTTTCATCACATCATTTTCGTGCTTCTTTGCTAAGGAATTTGCTAAGGAGTGTTCTACATAGACTGTTTTTTGTGTGAAGGTAGTTGTTCTTCAGCCTGCTCGAGCTACTGTGATCTAAGAGGGTCTTATTGGGTGACATATACAAAACATGACATAAATATTTCCATTAAAACACTGTTCTTATAATTTAGCACAGCACTTTTCCAAAATAGGATTTAAAGAGACAGTACAGTTAAAACTAGGTGGAGTGGCTGCATTTAAACATAACTGCCACATAATTTCTTTTACTTCAGTCTTGTTCTCCCAAGCCCTCCTTTCACATCTCTTTCTAAAATAGCAAACTTATATCTACCTAGGATGTGACACAGGAAACTATGCCTATAAAATGCATAGTCAAACAGTTTTTACTCATATCATAATAATGTTCATAAATTCTTTTTTTCAAAACTCAGTTTTACTAATATAGTAGGACTGACAAAACACACGGCAATATAAATCAACCCACTAGAACCACAATTACCTGACTGGGTTAATAATAAAGGATTCTTTCTGTCCTCCAATGTGATTGCCTCCCCTTCATAAATATGTTGGCATCGGTTACAGTAACCACATTTAGCAGTACCTCTCTTAGTTCTTACTTTTGTCAAATAAATAGTAGTGTATTCCTTTCTTTCAAACCCATTTTTCAGATTATAACTTATTTTATAGAGGAACAATGGTCTGTCCTCAAGTATACCTAACTGGTTCTTACTAACAGAAAATACATTCCAGTGTGTCTATTAATTATTTCTTTAATAACAGTTGAGTTGTACTCCAAAATCAAAGTTCACCTCCTTACTGGGGTAGCTAAATTTGTTATTAGTGAGAGGCTTTGTTTCTTTACCTAAAAGAGGTAAATATTTCGTATCTCTACCCTTTGTGGCCTTGTCACTAATATTAAGTAACTCAGTGGAGTATGCCCTTGTAATAAATATGGCTAATAAGATGTCTCTTTCCATTAAAGATATATCATCCTCAGAAATCATTCTGGCCAATCTAATTGGCTGCCCCTTAATAAGGCTTTTCTTCTGTACAATAGGATGCCATTTCTTATAATGTAAATAACCATTTGAAAAGGTTAGTTTTGTATAGATGTTACATTCAAACCTCCCTATTTTTTTAATTAAGGTTATATCTAAATAATTAATAGTATTTAAATTATGCTCATGGGTAAATTTAAAAAATATGCGGTATAAGTGATGTAATCAATAAAATTAGCCACCTTGTCTGTAGTACCAGGCCATAAAATGAAGATATAATCCAAAAAACTTAAATACAATTGTATATTAGGACTAAAGGTACAGTTAAAAATAAAATCTCTCTCCCATTTCCACATAACTATATTAGAGTAAATGGGGGCACAAGTTGCCCCCATTGCAACACCCTGAACCTGTTTATAGTGTTAGCCTTCAGAATATAAAAAAATATGATTTAAAACCATTTTCATGATGTCAGCTAACAGTCTTATTTCTACTAAAGAGAGAAAAATACAACTGGTTAATGCTTCACAGAACATGTCCAACCCAACTGAGTGTGGAATAGCAGAGTATACATTCACCACATCAGTTGCTAAAAAACTAATTTGATCATCCCATTAATCATTCTTAATTTTCATATGGAAGCCCCAAGAGTCCTTCCATCAATAATTATTATAGTCATTAAAAAAATTCAGTTTCCTTTCTATGTATTGTCTTGTCTATTAGTGTTTTTGATACTCCAATTACTTTCTTTGTTAGTTTTGATCACGGAACAGACTACTGGTCCTATGGCTGGTCCTCCTTCCAGCACTAAAAGAAAAAATTAAGCAAACAGCCTTTTCCACAACAGCAGGCTAGCAATTTGTTTCCGACACAGGTAGATGACTCTGCTGAGGCCATTTGTTGTACTTCAGACCTCTCATCTTTTACCCTGGATCCCTGTGATGTAGCACTGTAGCCACTATGGACCAGAGTTTAGTCCTGTTATGTATGGCTGTTGGGGACCCCTTAGTGGGCAAGGGAAAGCCACTCTTGTTGGTCCTGGGAGAGTGAATAAGGAAGGTTTCCCTGTTGCTTGCTTTTCTAGAATAGGATCATAGCATCATAGGAGGTTACTAGGCTATTGGCCCCAAGGCCCTTATAAGCCTAGCCAAGAGTTTAGCCCATGTTTAGACAAGTCAGCAACCGATGCCCCTGTCCAGCAGGGATACAGGTGGAATCCCATGGTTATATTTTCTGTTTCCCATCCAATTATCCAGGTTGTGCTTAAAAAGGAGTAAAGAGGTACTCTGCTTGACGTGAAGAGGGAGTCTATTTCATAGATGGGGGAGTCTCTGGGACACAAATCTGTCCCGCCAAGTGCTGTTGCTGTCACAGACCAAGTTGAGGCCGCGTGTGTGAGTTACTCAAGTGGAGCTTGACTTATGGATATGCAGCAGTCCCATCAAGGTGGGGTCTGTGATCACCTTGTATGCCAGACAGAGGTCACCTCTGAGAGGTCTGTATGAAACTGAGTAGAGGGATAGGGCTTTTAACCTATCTGTGTATGGTAGATGTTTGAGGCCCTGGATTCCCCTGGTAAGAAACTTCTGTGGTCTCAACAGCTGTTGCATGTGCTTTGAGAAGTACATACCAAAAGGGGCATTGTACTCAATAATGGGCCTTATAATTGAAGAATACAGGGATGTTATGACCTCCTTGTCCCTGGATGAGATACCCTTACTGGTGGGCCATGTAGAAGGCTACAGAGGAAGCAACATGGTGGTCAAAAGTCAGGTTGCTATCAGCCTGAGTGCCCAAATCCCTCACGACTGATTGTGTGCTTAGGACATTGTTATTGATGTGATAATTTATGGGGATGTCACTCTCCCCAAAGGAAATGATGATGCATTGTTTGTTATCCAGCTTGAGGCCATGTTGCTTGCACCAGTCATTTGTCTGAGTGAGACCCTCTTGGAGGATGTCAGCATCACTGGAGGAATTGATGACAGCACCCAGCTTGCAGTAATCTGCAAACTTGGTCAGCCATAGCCCACTGATTTTGGCCTGCACCTCAGAAAAGTATATCCTAAATAACAGAGGCCCCAAGATTGAACCCGGGGATATGCCACTTGTTACGGTTCTACTGCTTGAGGTGGCTTCCCCTATATTGACTAGGTGGGTTGTATCAGTGAGCCAGTTTGCTACCCATCTGGTAACATATGGATTGATGCCTAGCTGAGAGAGATTATCTATTATGCTTGAGTGAGGAATAGTGTCAATGGTTTTGGCCAGGTCAAGGTAGACGGTGTGCACAGTCTTCCCCTTGTCCATGGCTTTGGTGACTGTCCCAAAGAAGTCGACCAAATTTAGCAGACATGACCTCCCCCTGACAAAGCCAAACTGTGTGGGATCAAGTGTTTGAAGGTTACCAATGTCTTTGTTAATGAGGTCCATGATAATCCGTTCCATGGCCTTGGAGATCAGGCTAGTTAGGCTGATGGGTCTACATTTTCCTGGATCGGTGGATGCTCCACCTTTGTGTAAAGGGTTGACAGTGACTGTCCTCCACTCAGCTGGGATGAAACTGGTACTCAGGCTTTGGTTGAATAGGGAGTCTAATGGTACAGCAAGTTCCTGCCTGAGTTCACGTAGGATGCAGCCTGGGATGTTATCGGGTCCCATGGAGGCTGTATTTTTTGCCTTTGAGAGAGCAGTGATGACCTATTCCTTAGATGTAAGGGGAAGGGAGCATTTACTGGGGATGTCCTGATTTACTGAAGGGGGAGACAGAGGGGTGAAGTTTTCACTGAATCTGTCAGCCACCAAGTTTGCTATATCTAAGGCATTTGTTTATGTAGTGTCCTTGACCATCAGTTCTGAACAGATCTGGGTGCTTCCTTTGAGGTTGCGGACATATGTGAAGAAGGCCTTATGATTGTGTCTAGTACATGTGGCCAATTTGGCCTCGACGTTTGCTTTGGAGGATTTCACTAGTGCTCTTATTTGCCTGTTCAGGCTAAGAAGACATTGCTTCCAGTTGGGCACTTGCTCCTTCTTGGTCTTGGGCAGCAAATATTTCCTATTGTTATAGAGTTTATTTATTACAGATGTCCACCAGACAGGTTTACTCTTCCTTGCAGAGGATGATTTAGGCCTGTTGGGTGATCCTGATTCCATGCATCTATATAAATGCTTGTATATTGCTTTGGTGTAATTTTGGATATTGGTGCCAGTTCCTGCAGAAGGGGAGAGGACTGTGAAGTTGTTTATACTGTCTCTCAGGAGGTTGTAATCAGCTTTGGAGAAGTTTTTATGTCTGATCCTAGCTAGAGGGGGGTTGGGGGATATGGTAACGTTGAAAGTTATTGCTTTATGGTCGGATCTTACCAGGGATGATAATACTATAGGGATACTGCAGTGGTTACTTATGTTGGTTAATTCCAAGTCCAGGATATTATCACCTCTTCCATGCCCATCCCTTGGGAAGCAGCTGCTGCTATTAGTAACACAGTTGGACTCATTTTTTACTGCCAAAAATAACAGCAAATCTATCACATATATCTAATCTACTCCTCCTCAAATTTCTTTGAAGAGGAGTAGTTTACCGAGTCTGGGTCAGGGTTTAATTCTGGCTTTTGATCTTTCATGTAAAGTAGTTTCTGGTAAAAAAAAAAAAAAAGGTGGCTTCTTTTTTTCCTGAAGAGATTCCATAGTCTTATTCTGAACAGGAAGATACAGGGGTGATTGCAAGATTTTTCCTCAGATTTCCAATTCAGACTCTAAGGAGAGCTCAGTTTCTGATTCTCCCTGTGGGGGGGGGGGGTCTCTTTCTCTGAGACTGTTGCTAGAATGTACCAGTGTTTTCAGTGGGAGAATGCAGCGGTTTCTCAGTCCCCCAGAAAATACTATGGTTTATAGGTGTGTACTAGCCTAATGATCACTGGGGCCTTTTTAAACCTAGCCATGCATCCCAAATGTCTAACAAGTTCTGGTAGCCTTGATAAGTGTAAGCAGGGGCTTGGGAGATAAAACATTTACAAGCAGGAGTCTAGGAGATGTCCCATTTACAAGGTGTCTGTGTGTCTGTGTGTGTGTGTGTGTGTGTGTGTGTGTGTGTGTCTGTGTGTCCATTACAGACATGGGTGCTAAACCATGGATGAATATTCTGTTCCCCATGCAGTTTTCCAAGTTACACATGAATTTGGTTAGGGACAAATTCAGCGCCGCGTGGATGGGGAGCCTGTTCCAGAGAAGAGGTAGTCTCTGAGATACATTTCTGTTTGTCCAGCAGGTCCTGTTTATATCACAAGCAAGATTTAACTATTTAGAACAGGTAATTCTGAGGCTGTTTGTTTTGCAGATATGTAGGAGGTCCATCAGGATGGGTCCAATAATGTCTTGTATGCCAGGCATAAATCTCCTCTAAACAGTCTGTAAGAGGCAGAATACAGGGGTAGGGATCTGAGGTGGTCTGCAAAGGACATGATCTGATGTTGCCTTTACTATCCATTCCTCAATGGGTGGGTTTTTGGATCTGACCCTGGATCCACCGTTGTCTGCTTCAGACTTTTGGGACCTCAATGCAGGCTCCTCCCCTTACCCATAATCTCCTCCTAGCAGCAACATTACTTCATATCTCATTTGCTGCTTGTTGAGTTCAGACACGATTCCCTGGCTCTGGCTCACTTCATGTAAGTTTCTTTATTGTCTTACAGTTTTTTGATACTATATTGAGTGATTCTCTTTTCTTTTGTGTCTATATTCTGTTATATTCTTTTTTTCTACCTTCCACTAAAAAAGTAAAAATCTTCATTCTTATGTTGTGCTACTGGTGCCCTTTTTAATGTTCTCCTTCCATACTTTCCTTTGGGATTGTATTAGTAATACCATCATTGGTAGTTTCTATTGTAAGAAAAACATTTTTTTCCTCTTCAAGTGCTGTTATTAATACCATTAATGGCATCCCCTTTGCTGTCATTTTGTGTTCTTTATCATTCTAGTCTCTGTCATGATAGACAAGCCATTCAGTTTTAAGCAATGTGTGGCATGTAGCCACAAATTCCCCAATTCAGATGCCCATGAAAAGTGCGTCTACTGCTTAGGAGCTGCACATTTGGAGGGGGACTGCTCAGTTTGTGCAGCCTTTGGACACAAAGCCATTATTGACGGCAAGAATAAGTTAGTTTTAAAGGGTCTTCTCCCTGCATTGAGGGAGATTCTTCTAAATCTCGTTCAGGAGCCTCCCATTCTGGCAAAAAAAAAAATCAGATAAGCATAAAGGAAAAAGGCAAAGAAATGAGAAAGTAATGCTCACACTGCTCTCCTTCTTTGGCTCCAGCCACCAAAAGGCCAAAATTGTCTGATCCTACCACACCTTCAGATCCACCCTTAAGGAGATCAAATGTCCACCCTTACTGGAGCTGAGATTCTCACTAGGACCATTCTTCACTAGATTAATTTATTCTTTTCTGCAAGATAGGCCCATTCGAAGGTTGTCTAAGCCACCTTCTTCCTCTTCCTTTTTGAGCTCAATCAAGTCTACTAGGAGCATAACAGAGGCTGACTTGGATAGAATGATGAAGAAGTTCCTGAGTGCCCAAATTCAGCTGGGGTTCTCCAGCTTCATCTCCCATTGGACCTGTGAGCTTTGGACCCTCCCCTTCACTTCTTCAGGGATTCACGACTCAAAATATCATTCAGAGTCATCTGTGTTAGATCTGAGAATGTGGTCATCCTCAACTCCTGCTTTTACTCTGATCCCACTAGCTTTAACCTTTTTAGATCTGGAAGGATCTCAGAGCTGAAGCTCCAGGAACTGAGGGGTTTGACTCCAAAGTTGTCTGTGTCATCTTTCCCTCTCAGAGCCTCGGTGTTAGCTTGCTTCCAACTTCCTTCTTGGAGAAAGGTTGGAGAGATCCCATTGATCATTTTGGTGTTGTTATCTCGGTGCCTCCCATGGTGATCCTGAGTTCTCCCTCAGCTTCTGCCTTTGAGGAAGTTGAGAGAGCTCTCTCCAGTGTTGGTGAATGGACATCTCTTCCCCTCTCAGGTCCTCCCATCCCTTAGCTAATAGCTTTGGGTCCTGTGCCATCACAGTCTATCCCATCACAACAGCCAATGCCTATTAGCCTCAAGGCTGTACCTACTCAGTATACCCTTCAGTCTTCCAAGTCATCTCAGGAGCATCTGCCCATTGAGGCCCCTCAGAAACACGTGTAAGAGGACATACGTTGACTCCCCACCAGATTCACTCATGGAAGACATTCATTTCAGTGAAAGAGTGGGGTCCCCCATTAACCGCTTGAGGATGTCTAATTCGGGGAGATTCTCAAACTTTTATGACAGGCAAGAGATTGGTTTTCCAAAGCCCCTTCCCAGGAGGAATTTGTGTTCTCTGAGGCTTTTGGAACTAGCTCATCTGCTTCCTGGATGGTTCTCCCCAGCCAATGAGATGGTGGACCTCATTTGTATGTGGACATGGAAGGAGCTGGGTGTTATAGAACCGATAAGCAGGAAACCTTACAAGAACCTTATAGCTCCTAAGGCTGCACTAGAGTAAGGGCCCTGTAGTGGACACCAAGGTAGTAGAGGCAGCCACGGAGAGTTCATCTGTCCATCTCCATAACAGAGAATCTAAAGATTTGGATTGATTTGGGAAGTATGTTTATGCTTCGGCTACCTTTGCCCTGAGGGCATTGAATTACTTGGTACACACGACTAGGTTTCAGAGAGATTTGACTAAGGAGCTTTTCAAATCTCTCTCAGGGTCTATGGCTGTGTAAGACAAGAAATCAGTTGACTCACAATAGGCCACCCTGCAGTCCCTATTGAATGCCTCCATATGCCTGATCTCCAATGGTACGGAAGGTGTTTCAATAGCAGTGTGTTCCACCATAACCATAAGGAGATGTGTCTGAATGCACTTGTGTGATTTTGCAGAGACTTTTAAGACATCCTTTATAAATTCCCCCTTCGACTGTTTGAGTCTGAACCCAAGATCAAAGACATACTTTCCAGAAGTGAACAGGATGGGAAAACCCTTTTTGTCCCAGTTATATGGTTTTCTACCCCCAGAGGACCTTCTCTAGAAACCAGAAAGAGGATAAGAAACCGTGATTCAGGAAACCCAGGGTTTTTTATTAAAGTACTTCTTGAGATAGACTCCCCAAGGCTGAAGGAGGAATGCTATCCACCATGGGTAAAACAGCCATGTGGCTGAGGAGGCTCACAGAACCAGGCGTCATGGGTCTACTCTCTGAGAGGCCTTATCAGTGCTCCTGAACAGTTGCCCAGCTGCTCTGCTCTGGAGGCAGTCGTAGGGGGGAGGGGGGGTTGGCACTTATCACTGCATCCAAATGCCTGGACATCCATCACCACCGATGTCTGAGTGTAGACAATTATTACCAGAGGTTACTACATTCTTTTTCTTTGTGCACCCCCATCAAAAAATAATCTTCCCAATGTTCCACCCTATCAAACAGAAGCAGTAGCTACTGAAATAAAAAAGCTGTTAGACAAGCAAGTCATCCAGGAGGTCCCACCAGGCAAGCAAGGATTCAGAACTTACTCAACATTCTTTCTGGTGCCAAAAAAGAATGGGGACCTCAGGCCAGTTCTAGACCTCGGTCATCTAAACTAGTATGTCAAACACACGAAGTTCAAGATGGTTGCTGTGCAGTCTGCCTTCCCCTTTCTGAAGAAGGATGATTGGATATGGTCGCTAGATCTTCAGAATGTGTACTACCACATCAGATTGGACAGATGCTCTAGAAAGTATCTTCGCTTCCAGCTAGGAGCCATTCACTATCATTTCCGAGCCCTGCCTTTTGGCCTCACCATGCCCCTAGGTTGTTCACCAAATATATTACAGCAGTTGCAGCTGATCTCAGACTGCAGAAGTTCTGAGCATTCTGATATTCTGATACTTAGACAACTGGCTTGTCACTTCTCCTTCCAGGCCTCTCATAATCCTGGCCAGGAATTACCTACTAGAACTATGCTACAATTTGAGAATCACAGTGAATATGGGCTAGTCAAAATTTTATCCAGTGGAGATATTAGAGTTTAAGGAGGCTCACTTGGATAGAACCATTCATATAACAAGATTACCAGTAACCAGATTATCCACTCTCTGCAATCAGGCTTTACAGCTGCTTTGCCTTCACATGCCAGGCTGGTGCTCAATCTATTGCGAACAATGGCTTCTTAAATCACCTTAATCCCCTTGGCAAGATATCACGTGAGGGTTCTTCAGCAGTCTCTGGCAATTCATGGTTCATAAGACATAAACTCATGAGTTTTCAGATTTGTTTGACCAATATTTGCAGGACTCACATTGAGTGTTGGGTTTAATCTTTAAAGGTGTCTCTGGGATTCCCATTTATTTTTCTCCCTTCCAAAGCCACAGTGACCACATATGCTTCCCAACTAGGGTTGAGGAGTATTACTTGGGAAGAAAGGTGCAAAGCTCATGGTCCCTATCCAAGGCCTATTTTCACATCAGTGTCTTAGAGATGAGGCAGTCCTAGTGTTGCAGGCCTCTCAGGATGCCCTCCCTCTAGGGATGATTGCGATCCAGACAGACAACATCAGTAGTCTGGTACATCAACAAACAAGGGGGAATATCATTTTCTGATAGCAACACATTCCAGAGAAGTCCAACTTACTAGCAGACAGGTTGAACAGATCTATTCTGCTGCCTCATGAGTAGTCTTTCAACTTATCATAAGAGATTCCTACATTCCATCAGTGGGATCAGCCGTGCTGCAGTCTCTTTGCCTGTCCCATTAACACCAATGTAGCAGGTTATTTTCTCTGATTCCTGTCGAGGGGGAGTTGCTGAGGGATCCTTTGACACACAATTGGCCCTCCAGACCCCTTTTCACCTTCCCTCCTGTCCCACTGATTCCAAACTTCTTGCAGAAAGAATTGTAGAGTAAGATCAAGGTGAGCCTCGTTTCCATCTCTGGCCTCCTCAGGTGTGTTTTCCCTTTCTTTGGCCTTAATTGGCACACCTGCCTTGGGTACTGGATCTCAATCCAGATCTTCTGTTGCACCCATCCAGAATGTGTCACTCGGACATTCAAGCCCTCAAGCTGAGCACAAGGTTTCTCAATTTCCAGTGATGGCTAGTCAGTCCAGGCTATCTTCCCAAGTGATTCCTATTCTCATGTCCTCCAAGAGACAATCCACCAGGAAAATTTATAAGAGTAAGTTGAAAAAATTCTCTGTTTGTGTATCGCAGAGAAATGTGGATCCTTTTTCAGCCCCTATTTCAGTGGTATTGGATTACTTAGCTTCTATATTTCACAAAGGAGCTAATTATTCTACTATTAAAGTTCAGTTTTCTGCCATTTCAAATTTTCATGTTGGACAGAGTCATGCTGCCTTGGCTTCCCTCAAATTATGTAAAGCTTTTCTGAAGGATACCTTCCTTCTCAGAGCCCCCTTTTAAAGATCATTTTCTCACATGGGATGTTAGTTACTATTTTACTCCAAGCCTTATCTCAGCCATCTTTTGAACCCACATGTAAGGTGGATATTAAATTTTCAACTTGGAAGATACTGCTGTTAGTTGCTATTACCTTAGCACAAAGAGTATCACAACTCCAAGCTCTGTCCTGCAAACCTCTGCACATTTTCTTTCACTGGGATAGGGTATCATTATGCAATAATCCTTCCTTTCTTCTTGAAGTGGCTATGAAGACCTCTTTTAATCCAGCATTTTCAAATAAATGATAGTATATGCTCAGTTTGGATGTGCATAGGCAGTTGCATTTCTGTCTTCTCCAAACCAAACCAAGCACTTCAGGAAGATCAGCATTTTGCTACTTTTCTAAAGTTAAAATGTGTAAAGGTGTTTGAGGCATCTCTGGCTAGATGGCTGACTAATAGTGCCTCTCACATATATAAAAATAAAGGCTTGCCATTACCTAAGCCACCTAAGGATCATTAAACTAGATCCATTTTTACTTCAACAGGCTTCTTTTCTAGGGCCTTAATTGATGATATGTCTGCTGCTGCTATGTGGTCAAATGTTTACACTTTCATTACTCAATACAAATTAGACTTGTTCTCCAGGAACAGGGTGGCATTCAGTTCCACCGTCCTCCAAAATATCCTTCCTTGAGACCACCCTTTTGGTTAAGTAGCTGAGGACTCTGTCCCATCTGTTGATAAATGGATGGAAAAGAAAACATCAGATACAAAAGTTATGTACTTAGCATAACACTAGATCTGTGTTGTATATTTCCATCCTTCCTCAACTTCTGTCCCTCCCTCCTTCCCCCTTCCATGGTATGGATTCCTTATGCTCTGGGCCGCTGGTACAAAGCTGTGGTCTGCTTCTGTGCTTTATCATATCTTCTTTTAGCTCCTGAGCAGAATGACTTCTATTCCCTGATTTTATGGACTTCATATATACTACTATTGTTATTATAGTTTTTATGTTATGGGGTCACAGGCAAATTTGATCTGAGGTAATGTTGCTGCTAGGAGGGAAATATGGGTAAGGGGAGGAGCCAGAGCTGTAGATCCAAAAGTCTGGAGCGGCCAAAGTTAGATCCAAGGTCAGATCTGAAGACCCATCTGTTGAGGAAGGACAGAAACAGACAACATAGATCTATCATTAATGTAAGTACATAACTTTCATCTACTTATGCCCTGTTTTCTTCTAGTGAGGAACCTCTATGGACCTTCCAGTTTTTGGATGTGCCTGGTTAGGTACATACCAGAGGGGGCATTGCACTCAATCACAGGTCTGATAAATGCTGAGTATAGTGGAACAATGACCTCATTGGACCTAGATGTTATGCCTTTGTTGCACAACATAGAATAATTTCCTGAGTATCATAGGCATGTAATGGTGAAAGGTTAGATTACTGTCTACATGAGTCCCCAAGTCCCTATCGGTCAACTCTTAGGGGTGTGTTGTCACTGTAATAGTTACTAGGGGTGGATAACTTCCTGAAGGCTACTATTATGCATTTCTTGGCATTAAGTTTTAGTCCATGGCTTTGACACAAGTTATTTGTCTGTATCAGCCCTTCGTTGAGAACATTACTTTTGGTGGGGAATTCCACAACTTCTAATTTGCAGTCATCTGCAAATTTTGTCATCCACCTTGACACTGGCCTTGACTTCAGAGAAGTAAATGCAACAAAGAAGCAGTCCCAGGACCAGTCTCTGTGGGTCACTACTTCTGACCGGCCTCTTTGTAGAGGTGAACTCTCTATTTCTAACTTTCTGGGTCTTGTCTTTGAGCCACATGGCTCTTCACTGGGTGACATATGGGTTTATACCTAACCTCTTGAGTGTATCAACAGTGCCTTGGGCAAGTCAAGGTAGGCATTGTGAACCATTTTTGCCTTTATCCATTGCTTCAGTGACCTTCTCAAAGAAGTCAGCCAGGCTGAGTAAGCATGACCTGCCCTTGAGGAAACCAGATTGGGTTGGGTCCATTGTCTGGAGGTTTCCTGTGTCATTAGTGACGATTTCCATGGCTTTGCATATAAGACTAGTGAGACTTATGGCTCTGTAGTTTCCATGGTTTGTAAGATGTTTGTTCAGAGAGCTAACTGTTGCTTTTGTCTATTTGTGCGGATCAAAACTTGTTTGAAGGCTACATTTAGATAGCAATTCCAGAAGGCCTGATAGGTCATGTTTCATGCCATTTAGAAGGCACCCTGGGATATTGTCTGGGGCCAACAATGCAGTATTCTTAGCCTTAGTGAGAGCAATGAGGATCAGTTCCCTGGTGATATTAGGGGGAATTATATTTGATGATATTTCCTGAGGGGACGCTGAGGAGGAGAGAGGAGTAAAGTTAGAACTGAATTTGCCTGCCATTAGGTTTGCTATATCTTCTGGCTCACTGTAGGTGGCCCCAATAAAAATGAGCTTAGCACACAATTTTGTATTGCCTTTGACATTGTAGACATAGCTAAAAAATGCCTTGTGGTTGTCTTTGGCCCGGGAGTTTATATTTACTTAAAATTTGGCTTTGGTAGACTTTATTTGTCCTCTTAGTTCGTTTAGTTTGATGAGAGTGATTTTATCCTGACTTGTGCAACACCTCCTAATTTTTGCCATGATTTTCTGCCTTCTGTTATACAGATGATGTGATTCAACCAGGGTGGCTTGTTTTTTGAGTTAGTTCTATACTTATTCCTGGTGGGTACAGCTGCCTCTATACAGCTATTAATATGGTTTTATAGGTTTTCTCTAAACAGTTCAGTGTAGGCAGCAGTGTTCTCAAGGTTTATAGGGGCTTGAAATTTTGCCAAGTTATCATTTAATATTATGAAGTTAGCCGTAGAGTAGTTTCTGAACATTCCATGGTTAAATGTCATTCCCATGTTTTATTTTTACTTCAAAAGAGACTGCTTTGTGGTCCAACCTTACCAGAGAGAACATTGCACTATGGGGTTTGCAGTGCTCTCCCATATTATTGAGGACCAGATCCAGTATGTTTTTGCCCCTGGTTGCTGTATTGACAGTCTGGTCCGTGGAATTTATATTTACAGAATCTAGGAATACTTGTGCCTGCATGTTTTGTGTCATATAGTATTCATGGTTAATAGTGGGATAATTAAAGTCATCCATGAATATGGTACTGGGTTGGATGGTAAGTGTTTAAAGTAAGCTTAAGTACATATTATGAGTTTCCTGAACCATAGAGGGGACCTATAGCTTGCAAGGAAATGGTAGTCAATTTTGCCTGTCGTTATTTAGACATGGAGAAGCTCAAGTGTATCATCCTGTCTGACCAGCCTTGAGGTATATTTATTTTTATTGTAAATCAAGACACCTCCATTTTGTCACTGTCTTTGTAGTAGCTGGTCTAAATGCGTGGAAGGCATAATAGCCTTGCACTGGTGGTGTGCTCTCCTTGGCTTTAAACCATGTCTCAGTTACTGCACAGATGTCAGCATTTTCTATGGTGAGGAGAGCTTTTAGGGAGTGGTGCTTCTTGTTTATATTCCAAACATTGAGCAGTAACATCTTTAGATTGTCTTGGTTTTGATGTTGGAAGTACTTTCAGTTTGGCATTGCCTAAAAAATGACACTGGGGAGGAGGAAAATGTTTTAGCTAATATTCAAAAGCCTAGAGAGGAGAGATGCAAACCATTTCTGGAAAAGCAGCATGGTCTGTTGAAAATCTCCTTCCATACTGACAAATATTGCACCCCCCCCCCCCACTTAAAATTACACCAGAAACTAAGCCAATTATTAAAGTCAGTTATCTTTTGTTCGCATTGTGGCATCATCCTTGGAAGAATGTAAGATGTTGCTCACTGCTAGGCTGATACCAGCCTGGAGCACATTTTCCAAGAGCTCCATGATGTCTCTCTTTATATAGCCTAGGGAGGTTCATCTCAGGTCATTTACACCCACATGGACTATGACTGAGTCATACTGGTAGTTGTGGTCCAATTACATGAGTGCATGCATAATGTGGCAGATCCTGGCCCCTGATAAGCAACTGACTGTGACTTTCTCCTTACTCAGCCTGGTGTGAGGAACATCATTGTGTCTCACAGTGCAGTCTCCAATGACCAGAATGTTGAATTTTGTGGTGACTTGCCTTTTGTACTTAGGAGTAGGCTCATGAGATTTCACTTTTTGTGTTGACATGTGTGTTGTTTTGAAAGAGTCATGCTGGGCTGCCGCTATTTATGTGCACTTCATCCAGGAGGTCTTTAGGGTTTAGAAAGGTTACATTTAAGTGCCTCAGCATATGTGGTCTGTGTGTCTGCTGTGCTATGTGTTTGATAGATGCAGCATGTGTACTAATGACAACCTGATTGACATTAGGTTCATAGGTTTGTACTAAGCTATTGACTACCAGGGTCTTTATAAGCCTAGCTGCTCAACCTAACCTAGTTTGTCCTCAAGTACAATGGACACCTATATGGTGGGGGTATGTTACTAATGAGAGGTAGCTAAGGAGTGTGTGTGTGTGTTTGTATGTTCACGTGTGTTAGTGTAGAATTAGTTAACTTACTGTTGGCTTCTCTCCATCAGAGAGATGGGGGTCAGACCCGGGGTGAATTTGTGATTTCCCATCAAATGATCAAGGTTTTGCTTGAAAATGGTCAGGGATGAGCTCCAGTTCACGTGGATGGATAGCCTGTTCCATTGTGTGAGGATCCTCTGAAACACATATTGGTCTCCAGCATGTTTTATTTATGTCACAGGCAAAGTTCAAGTCTTTGGATCCAGTGTTCCTGGTGCTATTTGTTTTGCAGATGTGCAAGAGGTCCAAAAGAGCTGGGTCTGAGGATGTCTTACATAACCTGTAGGAGACTCAGTAAAGAGACACGGCCTTAAGGCAATCCGTGTAGGACAGGATAGTCATATCCTGTATTCTCCTGGCGAGAAACCATTGAGGACATTCCAACTGTTGCAGGTACCTGGTTAGGTACTCGTCAAAGGGGGGGTTGTATTTGATGATGGGTCTAATAAGACTGAAACAGAGTGGTACTGTAACTTCCTTGGACCAAGAAGCCATATCCTTGCTTATGTGATGGGTGACATAGAATGATTTTCTTACTATCATGGCTACATGTTGGTTGAAGGCCAAATTACTATCAACATATGTTCCCAAATCTCTTACTACTGAGTCATCTTAGGGGAGTTTTATCAATGAAATCATTAGCTTGGGTGGACAACTTCCTAAAAGGTACTATAATGCATTTCTTCATGTCTAGTTTTACTCTTGTGACTCTGGCACCAATCATTTGTTTGTGTCAGATCCTCTTGTAGGATGTTTGTATCATGGGGGGAATCTATGATAGCGCCATTTTAAAGTCATCTGTGAACTTGGTGTGCCACAGCCCCTTGACATTAGCCTTCATAGGTTCACAGGATGATACTAGACTATTGGCTCAGAGTCCCTTATAAGCCTAGCCAAGAATTTTGCCCATGTTCCCTCAAAGTCAGCACCTGTTTCCACTGTCCAGCAGGCACACAGGTGGGATCCCAGGGGTGTATTTTCTGTTTCACATCCAGTCATCTAGTTTCCTCTTAAGGAGGGCTAGAGAGGTACTCTGCTTGACATGGAGAAGGAGTCTTTGGGACACAAATCTATCCCTCCAACAAGGTCTATTAATGTCACAGACCAGGTTAAGGCCCTGTTTGCTGGTTGTGTGAATGGAGTTTGTCTTATGGATATGCAGCAACTCCATCAAGGCTGGGTCTGAGATGGCCTTGCATGCCAGACACACATCACCTCTGAGCAGTCTGTATGAGACTGAGTAGAGGGACAGGGCTTTTAGCCTATCTGTATAGGATAGGTGTTTGAGACCCTGGATTGTCCTGGTCAGGAACCTCTGTGGTCTGTCCAACTGCTACATGTGCTTAGCAAGGTACATACCGAAGGGGGCATTGTACTCGCTAATGGGTCTGATAAGGGAGGAGTACAGGGATGTATGACCTCCTTGTTCCTAGATGAAATACCCTTATTTATGAGATGGGCCATGTAGAAAGTCATCTGTACAAATGAGGCAACGTGGTGGTCAAAGGTCTGGTTGCTATCAACCTGAGTGCCCAAGTTCCTCAAGACTGATTGCGTGCTTAGTTTGTTGTTATTAAAGTGATAATTAGTGAGGATGCCATTTTCCCAAAAGGGATAATGATGCATTTCTTGGCATTCAGTCTGAGGCCATGCTTCTGGCACCAGTCATTAGTTTGGGTAAGGCCCTCTTGGAGGATGTTCACATCACTAGGGGAATTTAAGACCGTGCCCAGCTTGCAGTCATATGCAAACTTGGTCAACCACAGACCACTGATTTTGGCTTGCTCCTCAGAAAAGTATATCCCAAACAGCAGAGGCCACAAGACTGATCCTTGGGGTACACCTCACATTATGGGTCTACTACAAGAGGTGGCTTCCCCTTCTTTGACTGAGTGGGTTCTATCAGTGAGCCAGTTAGCTACCCATCTGGTAACATACGGGTTGATGCCTAGCTGGGAGAGTTTATCTATTATGCTTGAGTGGAGAATAGTGTCAAATGCTTTGACTAGGTCAAGGTAGGCGGTGTGCATCATCTTCCCCTCATCCATGGCTTTGGTGACTGTTTTGAAGAAGTTGACCAGTTTAGCAGGTATGATCTCCCTTTGACAAAACCAAATTGTGTGGGGTCAAGTGTTTGGAGGTTGCCAATGTCCTTGCATACAAGGTCCATGATAATGCATTTCATGGCCTTGCAGATCAGGCGAGTTAGGCTGATGGGCCTATAATTGCCTGGGTCAGTGGACGCTCCACCTTTGTGTAGAGGGATGACAGTGGCTATCCTCCATTCAGCTGGGATGAAGCTGGTGGTCAGGCTTTGATTGAATAGAGTGTCTAATAGAGCGGGCTCATGCCTGAGTTAATATAGGATACAGTCAGGGATGTTATCAGGTCCCATGGAGACTGTATGTTTTGCTATTGAGAGGGCATTAAGTTCCTGCTCACTGCTGATGAGGGGAGGGGGGCAGATGATGGGGATGTCCTGGTTTACTGAAGGGGGGGACGGGGGGGTGAAGTTTTCACTGATCCTGTATGCCAGCAGGATGGCTATATCTATGGTGTTTGTGTATGTGGTGTTATTGACCACCAGTTCAGAGCAGACTTGGGTGGTACCTTTGAGATTGTGGACATATGTGAAGAAGGCCTTGTGATTGTCCTTAGTGGATGTGGCCAATTTGGACTTAAAGTTAGCCTTAGAGGAGTTCACCAGTCACCTTATTTGCTTGTTCAGACAAAGCAGAGATTGCTTCCAACTTGGCAATTTTTTCTTTTTATTATATTTTGTTTATTGCTGCTGTCCACCAGACAGGTTTACTCTTCCTTAAGGAAGATGATTTGGTCCCGTCAGGTATTGCTGAGTCCATACAGCTAATGTAGGTGCTCATATAGTTTTTTGGTGTAGGCTTGTACATTAGTGCTAGTTCCAAATGAATGGATGGTGGCTGTGAAGCTGCGTATACCTGCTCTGAGGAGATTGTAGTCAGCTTTGGAAAAGCTTTTTTGTTTGACCCTGACAAATGGGGGGGGGGGAGTCGGGAGATAGCGAATTCAAAAGTGATCATCTTATGATTGGATCTTAACTAGAAGGATGACACTGTAGGAGTGCTACTGTGGCTACTCATGTTGGTTAGGACCAGGTCCAGGATATTTTCACCTCTAGTAAGGATGTCAACCAGCTGATCCAATGCATTGGCATTGACGAAGTTGAGAAATCTCTGGCCATTCATGTTTGGGCTAGAATAGGTCTTCCCCTCTATGGTTGGGTAAAGTCACGTAGGATCAGGGTAGAGGGTTGAATCTTGATAGATTCAAGTATGTCCAGATAGGTGGAGTGGGCATCCTGAGTCATGGTTGGGGGTCTATATCTAGCTATGATTTGAATAGGTGATCTGAAGAAGGGGCTTCATTTGTCAGCAACCTGTGGGTCTTGGATCCGATATCGGATCCGAAACAGCAACTTGTTTCTTAGCTAATGGATCCGACTCCTAGCTCCTCCCCTCACCCATAATCCCCTGCCAACCCTCCATGACCTCAGATCTAGTTTGCCACGCTTGTGGATGGCTGGATTTTTGAGCTCTTAGCGAGTATTATCAGATAAGTGTATTTTTTTTCCACTTTCTCCTATCGTTAGCTTTAAAAAGTGTGTAAGAGTCAGGTTCCCTGTATTTTATATCCTTTTATATAGTTTTTTTCCCTCCCTTCACTGGCCGTTATGAGTGTGTGTGTGTTTGTGTTTTGGAGCCTGTGTGTTTGTGTAGTACTTGTTTTTTTCCTCAAGTATGGCTGAGGCCCCAAAAGCCATTTTTTCAAAATGTACCGAGTGTGGCCATAAGCTCTCCCCGGCTGATGGCCACACTCTGTGCATTTGGTGCCTTGGGGTTGAACACCTCTCCTCAGGCTGTACCATTTGTGCAGCGTTCAACCCCAGGGCACTGAAAGAGCGGAGGTCGAAGCTGGTCCTGGCGGGACTTTTGCCCTCGGACTCAGTTTCGTCCCCCGCTCCTCCCGTGGCACTACCACAGGCTGTTGTGATGGCCACTCCTACCCCCTTCCTCCGGCCGGGACTCAAACTCCCGCTAAAGCACTGGAGGACAGGGAAGCTAGGAGGGAGAAACGGAGGGAGAAGCATCACAAGCGGTGGGCCGAGGCCTCCGCTTCGGCCCCGCCGGCTAAGCGGGCTTCTCCCTCCACAGCTTCTAGGTCTCCTCCTCCTCGGATCCGATCTCCTTGTTTCTCCCCTGGACCCGAGGAGGAGGAGGCCCGATCTCCATCGAGGTCATCGAGGCAGCATTCCAGGCCTGCCTCGGTGGCCTCATCGAGATCAACTTACAGTATGTCAGATGCAGACTTGGACCAGATGATGCGAAGGTTCATCCAGGCCCAGCTGCAGATGGGAGTGCTCTTGCCCGCCCCCCTTCGGGTCTGTCGGATCCGACCTCTCGGAGCCGTGGGCCGAGCTTCAGATCTGGGGGATTCAGTGTGCCTCCGGCTCCGTCCAGGTCGGAGCACACTGGTCCTTCGGATCCGATGGTCTCGGCGCCGGCTCTGATCCCTTCATCGGATCCGAGTGAGAGTCGGCTCTCGGAGCCCAGGGAGAGCGGTTCCCCCTCGGCCTTCAATGTAGTGGAGAGGGCTCTGTCGAGAGCATCCGGACCTCTGGCCCTTGTCTTGGCTCTGCCCTGCACCCCCTCTCTGCTGGGCCAGGCTTCCATCACCTGGCCATAGGGACAGCCTGCTTTGATATCCCAGGTTGTTCCATTGGAACAGGATGTTGCTGGCGAGACCTCCTCGGACAGCCCCCCCGAGGAAGTGCCTCGCAAGCACAAGTGCAAGAGGAGGCACGTGGACTCCCCTGCGTCCTTAACTGAGGACACTGACTTGGATGAAGGGGAAGGCTCACCAAGATCACCCCCTGAGGATGTCTCCTTTGGAGACATCATGGAAATGCTTAGGATCAGAGGTGGGTGGTCTGCCCCCAAAGCTTCCTCCGACGAGTCCGTGTTTCTGGAGGCATTCGAAGCAGGCCCGTCTACCTCTTGGGTGTCCCCTCTGGCCGACCCCCTGGTGGACCTTATTACCACCAGGGCGTGGAAGGACCCGGACCCCATGGAGCCAGTCCCTAAACACCTGGACAGGATACTGAGCCCCCCTGCAGACCGGTCACACTGGAACAAGGGTCCCCCCGTAGATGCCATGTTGACGGCAGCAGCCACGAAGAGGAAAGTAGCTCAGGAGAGACCCTCAGTCCATCCACCGAGCAAGGAGTCCCGCTCGATGGATCACTTAGGGAAGCGAGTTTTTAGTTCAGCGACCTTTTCGGTAAGGTCTCTGAACTTTATGGCACACGTCATCAGGATGCAGCGGGATCTCATCAAAGAATACGCTGCCTCCCCCCCTGAGTCCATGTCGGCGGAGGACAAACAGTTGTACACCACCCGAATGGCCACTCTGAGATCTATTTCGAATACCTCTATGCGGCTATTGTCCCACGCCACCGAGGGAGCCGCTAGAGCTAGCGGAGCGGGCATAGTCTTGAGATGTCAGGCCTGGCTCCGGCATTGTGACTTTGTGGAGCCTTTTAAAGTGTCCTTTGCGAACACCCCTTTCGATGGTTCTGCCCTGTTTGGCAAAATGGTTCGCGAGACGCTAGTCCAGAGTGAGAAGGATGGGAAGACATTGTCTGCCGTCAAAGTCCGCTTCTCTGCTCCCCAGCGGTCCTTTTTGAAGAACCAAAAGGGTCAGAAGAAGATGTGGTTCCGGAAATCGCAACACTCCCAACCCGCTCCGGACAACCAGTCCTTCTGTGGCAGAGGAGGACTGGGAGGACGCCGCCCCAGGGGCAGAGGGGCTCCGAGGAACTTTGGGTCCAGAGAACCTTTCTCTGACCGGCCCACGCAGCAGCCCTGAAGGGTTGCCCGGCTGCTCCACTCTGGAGGCAGTCGGGGGGCGCTTCTCGGAGCACCTAGCGGCATGGGAGTCCATCACGTCAGACCGCTGGGTGCTTCGAATTATATCCAGAGGGTACAAAATTCCAATACTTCATGTCCCCAAAGTCAGGAACCTCCCCGATGTACCACCCGATCAGAGGGAGGCTGCAGCCGCAGAAATTCAGCAGCTGCTAGAAAAAAGAGCCAGCTCGGATTAGGGTTCTACTCCAGGTTCTTTTTGGTGCCAAAAAAGACAGGGGACTTGAGACCAATTCTAGACCTGTCCCGTTTGATCCTGTCGGTAACCAAGGAAAAATTCCGAATGGTCACTCTTCAATCTATTCTTCCCCTTCTAGGGGAGAACGATTGGATGTGCTCTATAGACCTCAAGGATGCATACTACCACATTCTAATGGACAGACGATCCAGGAGGTTTCTCCGCTTCCAGCTGGGAGCCAGTCACTACCAGTTCAGGGTCCTTCCCTTTGGCCTCACCACAGCCCCCAGGGTGTTCACCAAGGTGTTAGCAGTGATAGCGGCACACCTGAGACTTCAGGGAATGCAGGTCTTCCCGTACCTGGACGACTGGCTCCTGACTGCCCCAACAAGGCATCTACTTTGCTCAGCCAGAGACTTCTTTCTCTGCCTAGCCCCCCAATTAGGCATCACCATCAATGCCGACAAATCCGTTCTGGCCCTGACACAGGTCATAGAATTCATAGGAGCCAGAATAGACACCAGAGATCTACGAGCCTTCCTGACGTCGGAACGACTACGGAATTTGCAACTTCATGTGCGGGCCATCCTCCAGTCAGAAGCCCCACCGGCAGAATTGGTCCTGAGGGCGCTAGGCTCCATGGCGGCAGCGATAATGCCCCTTCCATGCGCCCATCTGAACATGAGGGTACTGCAGTGGACCCTTCTAGTGCAATGGTCCTTTCTGTCCTTTCCTCTCCATCACCCCATCGCTATCAGCAAGGCTTGCAGGAGGGCCCTATTATGGTGGCTTCATGCTCCGGATCTCCATATGGGCCGTCCCTTCTGCACCCCTCCCCCTCTCGCCACGGTGACCACGGACGCCTCCCGCCTCGGGTGGGGGGGGCATTATTCAGGCAGGACCGTCCAAGGCACGTGGAATGATACAGAGACCTCCCTGCATATCAACGTTCTGGAGATGAGAGCGGTGCTCTACGCGTTGCAAGCAGTTCAGAATCTCCTCCCCGTAGGAACTGTTGCAATCCAGTCGGACAACATGTCTGTTGTCTGGTACATCAACAAACAGGGGGGAACCAGGTCTTACCCTCTATGCCGTGAAGCCATGAGAGTGTGGGAATGGGCGATTTCCACCAACCGCTTTCTGATTGCAATGCACATTCCAGGGTGGGCCAACATCCTAGCGGACAAACTCAGCCGCATCCTTCTTACCCCTTACGAGTGGTCTCTCAACCCACTAGTAGCGAAGCAGATATTCGCAATATGGGGGCAACCCTGCTGCGATCTTTTTGCCTCTCCCTCAAACACCAAATGCGACAATTTCTTCGCTCTGATTCCCCTCCAGGGGAAACTCCAAGAGATGCTCTGGTGCATGCTTGGCCGCCCGGTCTACTTTATGCCTATCCTCCGCTACCCCTGATGCTACAGCTCTTACAGAAAGCCTCGCGGTTGGGGAGCAGGATCATCCTCATTGCCCCATTCTGGCCTTGGCAAATTTGGTTCCCTTACCTGTGGTCTCACCTAGTGAATCCCCCCCTGGATTCTGGATCCCAGTCCGGATCTAATCTCCCATCCGTCGAGCTTGCCGACCCCAAATCTGGACAGTCTGAAGCTGACAGCTTGGTTGCTCCAGTTCCACTCCTAGTTAGGACTCCCGGTATTTCTTCACCAGTCAAAGCCATCCTCGTGGCAGCGCATAAACCTTCCACCAGGAAAGTGTACCGCAGTAAATGGAAATGTTTTTCCGTCTGGGCGGAGCATCATAATCTAGATCCCTTTACTGCCCCTCTTCCATCCGTACTAGACTTCCTAACCGGACTTTTTCAGGAAGGCGCTAGTTGCTCAACCGTCAAAGTACAATTGGCGGCCATCCCCCATTACCATGTGGGACATGACACAGGGCCCTTGATGTCAGCCAAATTGTGTAAAACCTTTCTCAAGGGTACCTTTCTGCTCAGACCCCCTATCAAAGAAGTCGTACCCCTTTGGGATCTTTTCACTAGTTCTTCAAGCCCTAATTGCTCCCCCATTTGAGCCTGCCGCTACAGTGGATCTCAAATACTTGTCCTGGAAAACAGCATTCCTTGTAGCCATTACTTCAGCGAAGAGAGTTTCAGAACTTCAAGCCCTTTCTGTGAAGCCTCCTTACTTGATTTTTCATCAGGACAGAGTGTACCTCAGGACCAATCCCTCCTTCCTTCCCAAAGTAACATCAGAAACCAATATAAATCAATCCATAAATCTACCGGTCTTCTTTCCTAAATATCAGAATAAAGGAGAGTACAAGCTGCACTCATTAGATGTTCATAGGCAGCTAAGCTTTTATACTCATAGGACTGCTGGTCACAGGCAATCCCGACCAGCTGTTCATTTCCTTTGCCAAATTCAATTTGGGGAAAGCAGTCTCAAAAATCACCTTGTCACGCTGGATTTCCCAATGTATTCTTTTAGTGTACTAAGCTTCTGGGAGACCCGCACCTGGAGGAGTTTGCGCAAATTCCACTCGTTCCATCTCTACTTCTGCTGCCTTCAAATCTAGAGTTCCCTTGGATGATATTTGTTCAGCAGCCACTTGGGCCTCATCTCATACCTTTGTTAACCACTGCAAACTGGACGTAATTTCTAGAGGGAGAGCATCCTTTGGCTCCGCGGTGCTCCGCAATATCCTTCCATGATGGCCGCCCAAGATTCAGGTAGCTGGGGACTCTGTCCCACAGGTTGCTGACAAATGAAGCCCCTACTTCAGATTAAGAAGTTATGTACTCACCATAACGTTCCATCTGAGTAGGTGGCTTCATTTGTCTGCAACCATCCTCCCCTCCTTCCCCCTGGCCTTCAAAATGGATCTATGTAAGTTGTTTATTGGAATACCAATAGGTATCTATAGAGGGACAAACTTGATCTGTGGTCATGGAGGGTTGGCAGGGGATTATGGGTGAGGGGAGGAGCTAGGAGCTCTGATCCATTAGCTATGAAAGAAGTTGCTGGCCCGGATCCGATATCGGATCCAAGACCCACAGGTTGCAGACAAATGAAGCCACCTACTCAGATGGAACGTTATGGTGAGTACATAACTTCTTATTTTGTCAACAGTTAACTGCACTTGGAGTGTCTCCTGTGCGTCATACCATTTGAGCAGCCTGGAGGCGTGTACGTCTTTGATAAATATTGATACTCCACCTCCTTTGGCTTTGTAGCCCTCTGTTTGGGGTCTGAAAGTATGGTAGGATGAGTAACCTGATAAAGCTGGGGTGCTCTCCACAGCTTTGAGCCAGGTTTCAGTGACTGTACAAATGTCAGCATCCTCCAGGGCAAGGAATGCTTGCAATGAGTGTAGTTTCATGCTAAGACTCCTATCATTTAAATGTTGTTTACAAGAATTTTTCATGTTAGTAATTTTGTGCTCATGATTTTGCCTAAAAAAAGCCACCCACTATGAGGAAGGCAAGAACCTTTGTCAGAATCCTGAAGCCATGCTGGCAAAGCATCGTGGTCTGTCAGTCATGTCTTCCCAGGCTGTCAGGTACTGGATCCCCTTAGAACGACACCAGAAACTAAGCCTATTGTTAAAGTCAATAATTTCTGTTTGTGTTGAGACATCATTCTGGGTGATGGTAGGATGCTGCGTAAGGCTAGGGACATACCTGCCTGGGACACATATTCAGTGAGCTCAGTCATGTCTCTCTTCATATAGTCCAGAAAGGTATGTGGCAAGTCATTCACACCAACATGGACCATGATGGAGTCATAACAGTAGCTGTTGTTAAGAGACCTGAGTGCCTGCATGATATGGTGGATTCTAGTACCTGACAGTCAACTTACCGTGACTTTCTCCTTGTCTAGCCTGGTGAGGGGGCTTATCTGTGTGTCTCACGATAGTCTCTCCTATGACTAATATGTTGGGTTTGTGGCTGGGCCTTAGAGGCTGTGAGACACAGATGTGTGTACTATGTATGATGCTTGGTGCTGTGGGTTGTGATGTGTATGTGTGTTTTTGCTTTGGAGGTCTTTCTTGCTTAGGTATGATTTTGTTGAGAACCCCCCGCATATGTAGGAGAGTGTTGTATAGATGTGGGTGGTGTTATAGGTGTGGTGTTTGTAGTGTTTGTGCAGGCAGTCTCAGTGCCAGATGTACTGGCTTGTGAATGAGACAGCACGGATTCTGTGTTCTTAATGTAATTGCATCTCTCACATATTGTGTTCCTATGTGGTAGTAGTAGAGGGTTGTCTGTGTACATAAGGCAGTTGCTGTAGTGTCTCAGGATGCCCATATCAACCGGATTAACAGGAGAAACCACAGGAAATTGTCCATCCATGGTTATCGGAATCTGTGGAAGAGAAGTCAGGGATAGTAGAGTAGGTGCTATCTGAGGAGAGTACTTGTAGGTGTGAATAGAGCTGGATAAAATCAGTACAGTAGCTGCAGGCAAGGGTCTCACTTACATAGGAGTGCTGGTAAGGGGAAAATGCAACTGAGATACCTTGCAAAGGGTTAAAACAGAGCAGCGGTGGTAAGCAACGGGCAAACAAACCCATGCAAATGATGGGTTTAAATACCAGAAAAATGAAAGTAAAATAGAAACACTGGAATTGACCAATCAACCCTTGTCCCCGAGCACTTAGCTCAACACCCTATACCATACCAGTTTCAACCGGTTCACTTACCACCAGCAGACAGGCTGCCGGCCAACATAAAATGGCATAGCAGGCAACAGAGGAATCACACAAACAGATCTGGATACAGCAAAACCTGTAACCAGACTATGCTAAAAATATTTAAACTCTGTTTAGGTCATTTTAACACAGGAGAACAGATACAAACTTAAATGTAACAGTAGCAAACAAGAGCAAACTGATTTAAACCAATTAACCAATAAAAAAGCTCAAAACTGAGCCCTGTTCCAGCAGTTTTCACTAGGCTACAGGGGAACCCTCTCCAAAAAAGATGGCCTGGATTAGTACTCAAGTTATACAAACAGAGCTAGATTTAGCAGGTCTGAGTCTAGTCTATGCTACAGCAAACAAAGTGCACCAGTTTCAGAAACAGTTCAAATAATCAGGCACATTAAGCCTTCAACCAGCAATTCCCAGCTCAGAAGGGCAGAATCTACCCTCTCCTCCCACAACAGTGCAGACCACAAGCCTTCTTAATGTAAAACAACTGGCCTGAAGCCCAAGTGCTTAAACCAGAAGGCTTAGAATAACAGTTACAATTTAATCATTTTATTTATTTATTTATTTTATTTTACATTTGTTGACCAGGCTAATCAAACTGGATACATGTCCATTTTCAGTAGAGGCTCGGGGAGATAAGCTCCAAGATAGAACAATGAAATTAACACAATAACAAATAAGAAAACATTGAAGAAAATAAAAAGAAAAGAAAAAAAATCAGGCTACTAACAAGCAGTAATAAATGCAGCAGAATAAATGCAATTGAGTACTTTTAAGAACAAGCAGCAAAAGCAAAATAAAGTAAGACGAAAGACAAATACAGTAAAAGCAGATGAATAAAGTGCAAAACAAATGTTTTTAAAGTTAAGTGGAAAGGGATGAAATACAATAATTCAAGGTTGAGAAACTAAGGGGATGGGCTTTCCCAAATGATCTCTCTCTACTCAGTAGAATAAGCTGATGAGATGGGACTGGGAGGAGTGTCCAAAATGAGATTTATAGTAGGGGCGAGCAACTCAAAAGCCACCAAATTTAAGAACACAACAAGGACTAGGTGGATGGGAGGGGGAACTCTTAAAAACTCCAACAGAACAGAAAACTTAAAACAAAACAAATGTAATACTAGAATAAGATATGAAATAGAAGTGATCAAGCCTTAAATAAAGAGCTTCAAATCAAAATTAAATTCAGAGATAATGATATTCAGAGCAATGCAGACCACAAAACAATTCAGCTAACTACAGATATTTCTAAATTAAAGAGCAATGCTGTTTCTCAGCTCTCCCACTAATTAACTGATGCTGTTCACAGTTTGCAAAGGGATTCTTTGGCAACTTTTTTCACCTGACCCTAGGCAAGAATTCTTAAAACTCCAACAGAACAGAGAACTTAAAACAAAACAAATGTAATACTAGAATAAGATACAAAATAGAAGTGATCAAACCTTAAATAAATAGCTCCAAATCAAAATTAAATGCAGAGATGAGTGATATTCAGAGCAATATTTATAGTTAGCTTAAGTGTTTGTGTGGTCTACATTGTTTTTAAGTTTTCTGTTCTGTTGGAGTTTTAAGAGTTCTTGTTTAGGGTCAAGTGAAAAAAAATTGCCAAAGAATTCCTTTGGAAACTGTGTATAGCACCAGTTAATTAGTGTGTGTGTGTGTGTGTGTGGGGGCTGAGAAACAGCATTGCTCTTTTATTTAGAAATATCTGTACTGTAAAATATACATTATATTGTTTCACTTTTAACCCTTTATTGTTTAAAGACAGTTTAAATTAATAACTTCATTCACTCCTAGGGGTTTGCCTACATTTCATTTCATTTGCCAAATTACTTCTTTTTGCTGTACAAACCCGCTGCAATTTCCCCCCCTTGAGTCTCTTGGCACCTGTTCAAGAATAGAAAATAGGAACTTTTTACTCTCCCTCCACGCTAAAGATTGCTTAAATAAAGCATTCTTGCAGTCCTTTACCTTAATAGAGTATATTTGTTCATTTATACCTTTTTCTAAACTTCTAATAGACATCCCAACGTAAAAACTTTCATAGTAGGAACATACACTAATATAAACAATTCAACAGTGTATATTTTACAGTTTTATAGTCTATTTGTGTATTTTTAACCAACATTGTATAGTATAGTGTGCAGTAGGTTGTGTTACTAGGTACGCTTGCACTTTAAGATTGTTTTTTAGTTTAAAATTGATTAATTACATTTGATTTAATTGGTTCACCTTAATGGATGTTGATGGTATAAAAATGTGGGATAAGATGGTTTTAGTTCTGAAGAAGTCTTTTACTGACGAAAGCGAAGAATAAAATTTTTTACTGCTAATCCAGTTTGTGGTCTTTGTTCTCACAAGTCCTTTGGTGGATTTTATTTACCCGTTTTGAGAGTGTAGTTGAACAGTGCCTCTAGCAGTCCTGGTAGGTCATGTTTGAGGCTATTTAGGAGGCAACTAGGGATATTGTCAGGGCTTATTGAAGCAGTGTGTTTGGCCTTTGTGAGCCCCACCAGTAGCTACTCCCTGTTGATAGTTGGATATATGCTGGAAAGAATTTTACAGGGTGTAGTGTGTGTGTGTGTGTGTGTGGGGGGGGGTTGAAGTTAGAGCTAAATTTATCATCTGAAAGATTTACTATATCACCTTGGTCAGTGAAGGTTGTGCCATCTACTACCAGTTCTGCACACTGTTGTGTGCTACATTTAAGGTTCTTGACATAGCTAAAAAAGCTTTGTGATTATCCTTAGCCTGAGAGGTTATCCCAACCTCATGACTGACCTTGTTGGACCTTATTAGACCTCTTAGTTTCTTATTTAGTTGAATCACAGGACTGTTGTCTGTTTAAGTTGTTTTTCTGATTTTGGTCATGACTTTTTCTCTTTTATTATATACCCTGTTAAAGTAAGGATTCCACTAGTGGGATTTGGTTTGGTGTTAGATTTGGGATTTGCCTGCAGTGACATTGTGTAAATGCATCTCTCACACATACCTTATTGGTTTGTTTGAGAATTAGCTGGTTGTCAGTAAACCATGAGTTGTTACAGAAGGATTTTCTAGAGCCTACACCAATTCCTCTGTCTCTCTGCTTTAGAGGATGTGTGCATGTTACTGCCAGCAGTTTTCCTGATAATCAGCCAACTACCCCTAAAAAGGCAGATATGATGTATAACGTTCCTCAGTCTTTTACATTTTTATACAGTATACCCAAACCTGACCCAGAAGCTATAGTTTTAGTTGACCCAACTACTGCTAAGCGCTTACTTAATTCCAATCCTACTCATCATGACGAGGATGGGAAAATTATTGATAGGTATGGGAAAAAAGTGTATCCTTCTGCAACTTTGATTTTCATAACTTTGAATTGTCAGGCTCATATGTTAAAGTTTTGTTCTGCCAAATTGTGAAAGTATGAGGAATGTTTTATCTGTAGATGTGAAGTTGTTCTGTCTCGCCATTCATTCTTACTGATGGGTTCGGAGCGGATCCCTCGGCTCTGAGTCGGCCTACTACAAAGCTCGAGGTTTTCAAATAGCTCGAGGCCAAGTCCCTATCCCATGATGCACCTAAAGTTACTTCAGATCTAGTTTGCCGCTGCAACAGATCGGAGGTTCTTGCTAGCTCAGGCCAGTAAAAACCTTACTTTTCTCTATATTTGAAATATTGTTATTTTTGCTAAAAATTAGATAGTTAGTTAAGCTCATACAGCTTTCTCTGTAGTTTCCTTTTCCCTGTCTGCCTTTTTTCTTAGCTTAACGTTTGGCCTTGTTTTTTCTTAGGCCTGTTTAAAATTCTCAGTACAAATTTGCTTAAACATTTACTTTCTGTCACTTTTTCTCTTAGATATAGTTGGCATTTATTATTGTGTGCTTAGGTAGTGAGTGACCTTTTGTCACAGGTTAGAATTTAGATAAGGTTAGCTTTTTGTGAATTAGCAGCTATCTCTATTTCTATAGTCTGCTTAGTATAAATACTTGTGTGTGTTTTAATATTGTGTGCTTTGAGACCGTGTTTTCTGTCACAAATTTATATAAATTACCTGTATTTGGATAGATATTTGTGTGTGTGACTAGCCTGTTTTTATAAGGGCTTTTTTTGACAGTAGTTTGTTTGATACTGAGTTTCGTAAGATATAGCTGACCAAGATAAACATCCCAAGTCAGGATTTAAAAAGTGCCCCAAATGTGGCCAAACATTGTCTGTCACTGACAGCCATGTCAGCTGTGTGTATTGTTTAGGAGCATTACACTTACAAGATAGCTGCTCCATATGCCATTCCTTTTCTTCTCGGGTTCTCCAAGAGAGAAAGAGGAAACTCATTGATAGGGGTTTATTGAAACCTTCTTTCCAGGAGGTTTTGAGTGACCAGGATGGATCTAGTAAGTCGTCAGTCTTCAAAGACTTCCATGGAATCAAAAAAATCAAGAAAGTCTGTGACATCGGCTTCACAGGTCTCGGAGTCGACTGTCTTATCTTTTCGGAACCGGTCCCGATATTGGAACCAGTATCTGAAATTCCAAAATCTTCATTACTTCAGTCGGTACCACTATCGATCCATTCATTTCGGTCTTCTGTTAGCCTTTCAGATTTCGATATGGAGCGTGTGGTGCAGAAGCTTTTACAGGCACCGGCTTTTGTAAAATTATCAGCTCCAACCCAGGCAGCTTCGGAGCCAAAGACCCTTATGCCAGCTACAACTCTTCCTCCTCCAAGCCATACTGGTCCTTTGGAGCCAGAGGAGTCGGACTTGTTGATTGTGGAGCCTTCGGAGCTGACACCTGCTCCAGTGTCTTTGGCTCGGTTCACTCTGACATCCTCAGCGCTGATCGAGGACTCTAGGAGCTGACACTCTCTGGTCATGTCCAGGGAGGATAGTCGAACCGACTTGTTGGTTCAGACTCTGCCTCTCAGGGCTTCGGCGTGGATGAGCTCGGCTCCTACCTCGAGCTTGGAGCCCTCTATCCAGTTGCCGGGGGTATCCTCAGTTTCCTCGGATCCGTCAGTCCCTTTCCATCGGAGCAGGGGTGCCTTCGAAGCCACGAGGAGAGTCATGTCTCCTAAGACATCCTCAACCTCAGGTCCGGCTTCTTCATCCCCTAAAGCACCGGTGTCTCCTTCTGCTTCACAGATCCCGGAAGAGCACAGAGACCCAGAACCCCATTGGGTGGCCCATGCTCTTCCAAGACCTCACCAGAAGCTCCCACTGATGAGGTTCCCAGGAAGAGAGTTTGTAAGAGGAAACATCTAGACTCCCCTCAGGAGTCCCTAACATCTTGATACTGACTTGGATGAATCAGAAGGGTCCCCCTCTGAGGATATCTCATTTGCAGAGATACTTGAAATCCTTGGGCAGAGGGGTGACTGGCAGTCCACAAACCCTACTGAAGATGAGTCAGTTCTCCTGAAAGCTTTTGGGTCTCAGCCCTCCACCTCTTGGGTGTCTCCATCCTTCAATGAGCTTATGCAGCTGGTCTCACGAAGGGCATGGGAATCTCCGGACACCATGGAGCCTGTCCCTAGGAGGCCTAATAAGTTTATATTTTCTCCCCAAGATAAATCTTTTTTGACCAAAGGCGTGCTAGTTGATGCCACGGTGGTGGCGGCAGCCACAAAAAGGAAATGTCAGAAGCTTCCTCTTCTATCCATCCTCCTAACAGAGACTCTAGGATCATGGGTAGATATGGGAAGTGTATGTTTAGTTCAGCAACTTTTGCACTTCATTAGCTTAACTACTTAACCCATTTTACGAGACTACAAAGAGATCTCCTTAAAGAGCTGGGAGCTACTCTTCAGGGTACAGTAGCTGCAGGAGCTACAGACAAAGTTGCCTCCCTGCTTGCTACCCTCAACTCCATTGTTAACTCGTCCATGCACCTCATTTCATATGCAGCTGATGAAATGAGCAGGGCAGTGGGTACAGGAGTTGCTCTTAGGAGGCAGTATTGGATGCGCTTGTGTTCTTCACAAAGCCCTTCAAGTCATCCTTTGTGAATACCCCTTTTGATGGCTCGTCCCTTTTTGGGCCCAAAGTTAAGGAAGCTTTGACCAGGTGTGAGCAGGAGGGAAAGACTCTGTCTGCTGTCGAAGTCCATTTTTCTACCCCTACCCCAAAGGTCAAAGGGGAGGCAAAATTTGGTTCCAAAAAGCCCAAGGAGCCTTTCAGGACACACATGGTGAACTCCCCCTCCAGGGGCAGAGGAGGGGGCAATAATGGAAGACGCCGCCGTTGCGGCAGAGAGGGTCCGCAAAACCAGGGTGACAGAGATCACTTCTTTGGGAAGCCCTACCAGCACTCCTGAAAGGAGGCCAGACTGTCCTGCTCTGGAGGTAGTCAGGGGTCGCTTATCTTTGTACCCAGATGCCTGGCTCAGAATAACAAATGACAACTGGGTACAAAGTATCATTTCCAGAGGATACTTCATTCCATTCGCCACACCCCCCTCCACCGACAAGAAAAATCCTGGACGTTCCACCCAGTTACAGGGAACAAGCAACAGTAAAGGTCCAAACGTTCTTAAGAAAGAGTCATCCAACCAGTCCCAGCAGACCAGACAGGATCCGAAATTTACTCAAGATTCTTTTTCATTCCAAAAAAGACAGGGGACTGGAGACCTATATTGGACCTCAGCAGACTAAACAGATCTGTCAAGAAAGAGAAGTTTTGGATGGTCACGCTTCATTCAATACTTCCCTTTTTAGGAAAAGACAATTGGATGCGCTCGATAGATCTCCAGGATACGTACAACCACATAAAAATGGCCAGACCATCCAGGGATCACCTACACATCTGGCTGGGAGCCAATCATTACCAGTTTCGAGCCCTGCTCTTTGGTCTCACTACAGCCCCCAGAGTGTTCACCAAATATATGGCAGTGGTCATGGCTCACCTGAGATGTTTAGGATTCCAGGTGTTTCTGTACCTAGATGATTGGCTCCTAACCGCCACCACCAGGCATCAACTTATTCAAGCTAGGGACTCCACTCTGTCACTCTGCAGCCAGCTGGGCATTACAATAAACTCAGAAAAATCTGCCTTGTCGCCATCGCAACATACCGTTTTTATCGGAGCAGAACTGGACACCTCCACCACCATGCTAAGACTTCCAGTAGAAAGAGTCTTATTACTCCATCAGCAGGTCCGCATTCTGATATCCAAAAACAAAGCCTCAGCATCAGAAGTTCTAAAGTTGTTAGGCATGATGGCAGCTGCAATTCTGGCCATACTGCTGGGTCGTATGCAGGTGCGGATTCTGCAATGGCTGTTGTTCACTCAGTGGTCTTACCAAGAGCTTCCCATGTCTCACCTGAAAATGATCACAAATTCTTGCAAAAGGATCTTCAGTGGTGGTTGACCTCACTTCATGTCACGATAGGATGTCCCTTTATTTTACCCCCACCAGCAGCCACAGTGACCACGGACATTTCTCTGATAGGGTGGGGAGGGCATTTTCAGGGAAGGACAGCCCAAGGCACATGGACCGATCAAGAGACACATCTGCATATCAATGTCTTAGAGATGAGAGCAGTACTTTTGACGATGCAGTACTTCCAGGACTCTCTTCCTCTGGGTACGATTGCGATTCAGACAGACAACGTGTCAGTGGTCTGGTACTTGAACAAACAAGGTGGAACCAGGTCGTATCCCCTTTGTCGCAAGGCCCTAAGAGTATGGCAGTAGGCTATTTCCACCCAGTGCTTCCTGTTAGCAATGCACATCCCGGGGAAATCCAACGTGATAGCAGACAAGCTGGGTGAGGCCATACTTGCTGCAACCTTTTTGCCAGTCACATGAACATGAAATGCAGAAGCTTCTTTGCCCTGATTCCCCCTCTGGGAGAAGCCCCAAGGGACGCACTCATTCACGATTGTCCTCCGGGTCTCCTCTATGCCTTTCCACCAATCCCGTTGATACCCAAGGTTCTACAGAAGGCAAATACTCTGGGAAGGACCATCATTCTAATAGCCCTTCATTGGCCTAGTCAGATTTGGTTGCCCTTTCTTCAACTTCATCTTTTGGAGGACCCTTGGATTCTGGACCCAGTTCCGGACCTTCTGATGCACTAGTTGGGGGAACTTCATCCCTCTCTGCAGTCCCAGAAGCTGACAGCTTGGCTGCTCCAATTCCCATCATAGCCAGACTCCATAACCTTTCCAGTGAGATGAATCAAATTATTTTATCCTCTCATAAATCCTCTACGAGGAAGTTATACCTTAGCAAATGGAAAAAAATTTCTATATGGGCCTCTAAAAACAATATTGATCCTTGCCAAGCCCCTATGGCCTCTATACTAGATTTCTTGACCATGATATTCAATAAAAGAGCTGCAGCAGCAACAGTCCTTGTTCAACTTGCTGCCATTTCTAACTTTCATCTTGGATTTGAAGGATTGAATATTATGTCACACAAATTATCCAGATCCTTCCTCAAAGGGACCTTTCATCTCAGACCACCTGTGAAATCTCCCTATTTATCATCAAATCTAAATTTTATGCTTTCCTGCATTATTCTTTCTCCATTTGAACCAGCCTCCTCATGTGACCTTAAATTATTGTCATGGAAGACTTTTTAGTGGTTATTACTTCTGCCCACAGAGTGCCCTTGTCCATTAAACCTCCCTACTTGATTTTCCATACTGACAGAGTCTCACTTCAAACAAACCCCTCTTTTTTGCCTAAGGTTTACACTGAAACTAATCTTAACCAAATTATTGATTTGCCAGTTTTTTCCCCAATCACTCCAACAATCTAGAATACATGCTGCATAAACAACAACTCACAGTTGACAGACAACTCAGATTTTACTTGGAACCAAATTTTTTTGGAAATTGGAACAGCTTTTTGTTTCGTTCCCAGACTCCAGGAAAGGTATGCCAGTGGCTAAAACAATTCTGTCCAAATGGTTATTTGATTGTATCACATTTGTTTATTCAGATGCCAATATGCCCTTGCAACATAAAATTAAAGCTCACTCAACCAGAGCAGTTTCTACATCCTCTGCTTTTTCTGCTAGACTTCCTATTGATAACATTTGTGCAGCAGCCACTTGGTCAAGACCTCTTACCTTTATCACTCATTACAAAGTTGACAGGGCCTCCTTTGGATCCACTGTCCTGCAAAATATACTCCCGTGAGCCACCCTAGATAGATGGTACTTGGGACACTACCCATCAGTGAGAATGAACGGCTAGATAGAACTGCACATAAAGAAGTTCCATTTCACTTGTTCATCTCGCCTTCATTCTTATGTCCCTCCCTCCTACCCCCTCCTGGGTTTTCAGAAGACCGAGATGCTAGATCCTTCCTGGTCACTCAACCCTTCTGTACTTTCTCTTATGGAGTTATAGAATGACATATGGTATTATTATACACAGCAAACAAGATCTGAGGTAACTCTAGGTGCATCATGGGATAGGGACTTGGCTTTGAGCTGTTTGAAAACCTCGAGCTTTGTAGTGAGCCGACACGGAGCCGAACCCATCAGTAAGAATGAAGGCAAGATGAACACCTCACATGGAACGTTATGGTAAGTACATGACTTCTTTTTTCTTCTTGTAAGGAAAATTCCGCTTTAAATAACTTCAGTTTCTTCTGTTTCATAGGTCACTACTCATTGTTTGCAGTGCATGTAGGAGTCTGTTGATATGTCTTCTGGGTCTATGGCCACCGGTACAGTTCAGAGGAGGTTTTGCACGGCTGCATTTTCAGAACCTCCAAGATGATATTACAGATTAAATGTTCTCTTGGATAGAGATTCGGTTTTGGCCCCTGTGCTGTAGAGCTGATCAAAAAGTGTGATGAAAGAGGCAAGCTGATCCAGGGAATCTCTAATATTTTTTCAGCACTACTTGTTCAAATTGTCCAAGGGATTTTTCATCTCCTCATCCAATTCTGGCAAAAAACAGAATAAACAGTCTCAACAAAATTCAGGTAACAGATGTTTAAGAGGAAATGGCAAAGGGGTTCCAAAAAGAAGTCTTGAACCTTTCAAAACCAAGGACAGTCCAACTAGTCAGAATGAATATTCTAAAGGTCTCGTGACCTTCTCCCACCCTGGCCCCTTTTACTTTCAGAAAGTCTGAATCTCCATTTCTCTCTCTGGCAGCAGATTGTTTCAGTTTCAGACAAATGGGTTCTGAAAATCATTCATCAAGGTTGCATATTGGCAGTAGGAGGAAATTCCTTCTTTCTGTGAAGACATTCCTCATCCTCCAGATCAGACTCTTTTGTTTACACCTGTTCTTCATCACAAGGAGCAATAGAACCAGTTCTTTCTTCCCAGGTGAGGAAGGATTTTTATTCAAAGGTGTTCATATTGCCAAAGAAAGAAAGAAAATGCTCGGAAACTAGTTCTGGATTTTTCTTTTCTTGACCTGTTTGTGATAGTACCCAGATTCAAAATGATGTCACTTTGTAACCTGTTACCACTTCTTCCTCCTCCTCATTTCCTGGTAACACTACACTTAAAAGATGGTAATCATCACATACGTATTCATCCAGACTTTAGATGTTTCTTAAGGTTTTGTGTGTCTGGATCATATTATCATTTCCTTGCCTTACCCTTTGGACTGTCCACTGCACCAAGAGTGTTCACAAAGTGTCTCGGTTCAGTTATAACTCATTGCAGGTTACAGGGTATCCACATTTTTCTGTATTTAGATGACATGCTTAGCTTTGCAGAGTCTTTTTCAAAGTGTCTGGAGTCTGTCTTGGTTGTGAGATCTCCTACTCAAGTTGGGATTTCAAGAGAACATTCAAAAGTCTTTCCTGACTCCTTCACACAAGATTGTGTTCCTGGGATGTCAACTAGACACCTCAGTTCAAAGAGCTTTTCTTTTACAGGAAAAAAAAATTGATCTTTATTTAGATCTATTTCTAAGGTTTCCCATTCAAATTTCAGTCAGTGCGAAGGAATAGTTCAGGATTTTTGAGTCGAATGGCATCTATGTTTCTCATTATACCTCTGGCAAGAGTGCACATGAGAAATATACAGTGGTGTCTGAAATCTCTTTGGCCCCAGCATCAACACCCTTTATCTTTTCAAATCCCACTCCTGGGGTTTATCAGAACAGACATCTTTTGGCAGAGACAACTGATATCCTTAAATCCAGGTTTCTCCATCTCCATCCCTGCTCCAAAGCAGTCAGCCACCACAGATGCTTTGGACCTTGCTTGAGAAGCAGTTTCAAGAGGGATAAAATTGCAGGAGGTGTAGGACACCAAGGACAGATGCAAGTGCATAAATATCAAGGAGATGCTTGCCCTGATCAAGGCATTCATCTCTCTGAACCATCTTTGGTCCCTTGGACCTCTTCAAGTGGTTACAGACAATGTCACAGTCATGTGATACATCAACAAGCAAGGGGGAACAAGATCATACGCCCTTTGCAGACTAGCCATGTATGCTTAGGATATAGCTTCACTGCACAATCTCACTTTTCAGGCATCAAAGCAAAACTGTGTGGCAGACAGGCTGAGCAGGACCAGTCAGACCCTCATGAATGGAAACTAAATCAGTAGGCCTTCCAAGATTTGAAACATCTGTGGGGAGTTCCTTGAAGAGACCTCTTTGCCTCCTCACTGAACAATCAACTGTCAAGATTCTGTTTCAATTTTCCATGCAAGAAGGCCTGGAAGACAAATGCCTTTTCTTTTCCATAGACAGAAATGGTCCTTTATGCTTTTCCACCCTTCCCACTAATATCCAGGGTACTTCTGAAAATTCAGAGGGAATCCCACAAGGTCATTATGATGACTCCCCTCTGCAAAGGCAACCATAGTTCTCCCTTCTTTTGGAAGTGGCCAGGGGCACTTCCCACAGGCTTTCTCACAGACTCGATCTACTCACACAAGAACAGGAATGTTTGATGCACCTCAATATCAATCATCTTTATTTGACTGCCTGGATGATAAGGCCTTAATTCCTTTTAGGCATCTGTTTACTGAGGACGTGCAACAGATACTAATGGAGACACGAAAGTCTGCTACTGGAAAATCATATATTAGCAAATGGAATTCTTTTCTGCTTGGTGCCAACAACATAACTCACACTTATTCAGAGGTAGTTGTTCTCTGGTTTTACAATATTTGTGTGAGTTATGCTCCTGAGGCCTTTCTTATTCCTCTATTGAGGTTCATTTATCACCCATTTCATTATGTCTGCCGATGAATCCTCCTCTTTCACTGCAAAATATGCATCTTTCCATTTTCTTTCCTGAACTTAAAAATGAGGGAGAAAGGATACTCCATACCTTACATGTCCATAGTCAACTTGGGTACTATCTTGACAGAAGTAAATATTTCAGATCCTCAGATCAGTTGTTCATTTCTTGTGAAGACTATTTCCAAATGGTTGTCTAATGCTATTACCTTTTGTTAGTCTCACCATAACAAAACTATTCCAGGCAGGGTCAAGGCCCACTCTACCAGGGCCTTGGGCTGTTCTATGGCTTTTTAGAAAAAGTTGGATTCTAGAAGTATTCTATAAGCTGCTACTTGGTCCTCTGTACATACTTTTGCAAAGCATTATAAACTTGATTCCTTCTTTAGGTCCAGATCAAGCTTTGGTAGGACCATTCTCCGTGACCTCTTGGACTCTTCTCCTTCCACCTCCCAACTGTAGTAAGCTACCATATAGCTAAGGATACTGCAGCAAATAGAACCTAGTACAGTTGTGTAAGTTAAACTGCAAAATTTGACACAAATTCTAACAGTAAATCCAAGCCACCTGACATAATATTTTTTTCTTTAAATATTAGCATAGACAGTAATCAGGTTAAGGAAATTATTCAATCAAATTGGAGAGTAAGTACAGTTGTATAAGTTGAACTTACCCTAACAATAGATGTTCAGATGATCACTGCTGCAGTAACCATCCCCTCCCTCCATCCCCTTATTTTTTAACATATTGTTCTTTTTATGCCAGGATGTGGACATTTATATTTTGTTGTTCCTAGCATTGTCCTTTCAGGGCTCAGCCTCCCTTCCTCGGTTGGTAGGAAAGCTCTGAAAGGCTTTTCACCCTAACCAGTCTTTTAGTTAGCTCAGGTGAGCTGCTTGACAGTTTGGAAGCTGGATGGCTGTTATATCTTTGGTAGGATATAACCCCATATAGCTAAGGCTACTGCAGCATTGATCATTTGGACATCTATTGTTATGGTAAGTCCAGCTTACATAACTGTACTTACTGTCCAATTCAATTGAATAATTTTCTTAATCTGATTACTGTCTAGGCTAATATGTAATGAATTTTTTATTTTTATCAGGTGGCTTGGATTCATTGTTGCAATTTGTGTCAAATTTTAATAAATGTACTAATTTTTTAAAATTTACAATTTGTGGTTATGGCAAAGCTATTAACTACTGACATTACTATTGGCATGCTAGTAAGTAATGCTAAATGTATAAGTAAAATATTAAAAAAACTACTTTTTTAACAATTGTTTACATGCCAGTAGTTTAAATCCTGGGTTTATGAGGCATAATGTCATCAAAGGATAGATGGTTAGAGCTTCAAGGCTCATGTCTAATTACACTGATCTTAAATAGAATTCTTTGTTAACATTTTTATTGACAGAGAGTGCAGTCAGGCTTTAGTTTGCAAAATAGCCAAGGAAGTTGAAGAGGAAAGGAACATTTCTTTTCAGCCTACTATGAAGGTGGATTTAACCACTTTGAATGAAAAGAACAACACTCATAATGATAAAATTAATTTTCTATACTTATTAGCTTAGGCAGTAGTAATCAATCAAATTGGAGAGTTATATTAGGTAGTAAAGAACTTACTAATATTGTATGTGAAATGACAACTTTTACATATAAAAGACAAATTAACTTTGAGTATGTTTGAGAGACCAGAACATGGTGTAATCAGAGCTAGGACTCCCAAAATGGGAGTATATCCTTGCAACAGATGTAAGTGGTGTGAATATAAAAATTCAGGATGTTTTGATTTTTTTTTTATGTTTTCAGAAATTAGGTTGTACATTAAACGATATTACAACCAAAAGAGTAAAGGTTTAGTTTATATTGTACAGTACACTAGTTGTTTAGTTTTTATGTTAGAAAAACCAAAAAGAGATTTTTTGACCATTATCAAAGAAGTTAAATATATTAGAAATACAGATGAGAACAATGTTTTAGCAAAGTGTAGTATACTATGTGCAAATTTTAATAAATTTATATTCAGTGTATTAGATTCAGTGCCCCACACATTAAGGGTTAGAGACTTCAACAATTTGTTAGAAGTTAAAGAACTTAGATTGCAATTATATCTTGATGTCTGCAATTGTTGTTGTGTCTTTCGGCTTTTCCCGGTTAGGGGTCGCCACAGTGGAACTCCGGTCCGCTAATGGTTGGCAGTTGATTTTTATGTGCTGAGTTGCCAGCCCTAACGCACAACCTTCAACGAAGGTACGCCCATTCATGCATGTCTCCACGCAGTAGACGCTCTAGCTGAGAGTCGAACCGGACAGCGTCTTACTGTGAGGCGACAGCGCTACCGCAGCACCACCACCGCGGATCTTGATGTCTGCAATTACCCAGGATTAAATTAACATATTAACATAAATGTTATTTAATATCTTGTCCAGTCATGAAATAAGACAAAATGAGCATAAAATAAAATAAATATGAGTTGACTTGTGTAAATATAAGAAAAATATAGGTTAGTATTGTCGTATAAAGGTTTATTCAATTGTTTATTAATTGTTAATCAATTATTCAATTATTGTATGATATTTAAGCTTAGTGATGTTTGCTGAATTCTAAAGACGTTTGTGTAGGTATGTAAAAGAAAAGTGCTTTATTTTATTCATTAAATAGTAGTTTCAAAGGTCTGACTTGTGTTTTTGTATTGTTTTAGTAGTCAGTGGATAACCAAGTAACTGGAGATATTCGGCATTTCTTTTTTTTTTTTTTTTTTTTGTGAAATTTGTATAAAGTCCCTCAGTCTTACAAATATCTGATGAGTAATCCTAAAGCATATCCTGTTGTAAATTCTGGTTATAATTCTTCTGCTAAACTGTTTGCTAAGGCTAATCCTATTCCTTTTGATAAGGATGGGAAACCCTTTGAAAATGTGGTAAAAAGTCTATTCCTCTTCTCCTTGGCTTTTAAAGTTTTCAGCTCCCATGTTCACATGCTTAGGTTTTTGTTGGCTAATTTTGAAACATGGGGAACTTTTCCTCCAATCTGTCTGCTTCTGATTTCAAAACTTCTTTAAATTCTCTTATTGGAACTGTTTCCCAAGTTACCAAACACTCCCTGAAGTGCACTTATAATGTTGTTAATGCTCTTTCTAGAGCTGCAGCCACTAGTTCTGTAATGAGAAGATTTGCTTAGCTGTGCTCTTAAAATATTCTTCCTGAACATGTGAAGTCTAAAATTCTTAATTGCACAATTAAAATATGTTCTTTTTGGCTATTCTGTTGCTGAAGTGCTTACAAAGTATGACTCAGAGGAAAGTGATTCAATGGGGTTCTCGGTCATTTCAGCAACCCCCACCTCAACATGGAAAAAATAAAAAGAATTTCAGTAGACAGTGGCAGGAAATATTTACCAAGAAAGGAGGTTGGGAGGAGACTTCCTAGAATCAGGGGCATCCCAAAAAGTCTGAATGACTATATGCCACTTCTACCTGTTTCAACACCTTCCCACCCATACATTTCTTTACAGATGTCCAGCAGTTTATATCTTCACTTTCTTCTCTGGAATCAGACAATCTCAGATGACTGGAATCAGAGTGATTCAAGTAAGTTAATGATGGCAGTGAGAATCCCTTCCTCCTTTTACAACAAATTCTTCAGATGTTGCATGGAGAGCAGGGTTATCGGGGATAAAAGTGCAAGGTTTGTACAGTGGTACAAACAAAAGCACATAAACATCAGAGAGATTATGGCAGTTAGTTAATGCTCTGAAAGTCTTGAATCATCTCAGGATATCAAAACTTCTTCAAGTGATCACAGGTAGTACTAATGTAATGAGATACTTGAATATATAGAGGGGGGTTAGGTTCCCCTCTTTGCAAAATTGTTGTAATAGCCTGTGAGACAGCTACTGAGATCAGTTTGACTCTTCAGGTTTCATACATCCTGTCAGAGTAAAATGTAATTGCAAACAAGCTGAGCAGGACAAAGAAAGACCCTCACAAATAGAAACTTTACTCAGGGGCCTTCCAAGAATTGATCCATGTCTGGAAAGTACCTGAAATAGATCTGTCTGCCTCCTTGTAAAACACACGGCTAAACAAGTTCTGTTCCAGGAACCCCTGCAAGCAAGCCTGGAAAACAAGATGCCCTTTTATTCCCCTGGATGAGAATGTGCCTGTATTCTTTTCCGCTCTATCCATGAACAACCAGAGGTCTTCTAAAGATCCCAAGTGAATCACAAAAGATTATAGTGGTAACTCCATTTTAGCCCAGGCAGCAGTGGTTCTCTCTTCTTTTCAAACTGGCCAAGGGCAATTACCATAGGCTCTCATACAGATTGGATCTACTCACACACATGGCTGTTTGATACACGCTAATCTGGAAACTCTGTAATTAACGACCTAGGTGACAGAACTTTGATTCCTTTTAGGCTCCTTTTAAGCACATGTTTTCTTTGGACATGCAGTAGGTAGTAAAGAAGGCTCGAAGACCTGCTACTAGAAAGTCATATGTGAGTAAATGGTAGACATTTTCTAGTTAGTGCCATTCTAAGAACCAGTATCCTTTTAAGAGCAACTTGCCTCTGGTGTTAGATTATTTGTGAGAATTGCTATCCTCTTGCTTAGCTTATTTTTCCATCAAAATTCATTTCTCAACTCTCTGCTTCTCTGTCCTTAGCACCCCCCCCCCATTTTGTTCTCAGGTTAAACAGGTTTTGAAAATGGGTCTTAGACATTTGTCCATATAGAAAACAGCTGACTCCTCTTTTGGATCGCAGATTTATGCTAGAAAAGCTTACCATTGTTTCATTTGAAGCAGCTGATGAAGCAGATATATGGTGCATAAAATATAAGTCTGTCCTCCTTATAGCTCTGATGTCTGGTCAAAGGGTATCTGAGTTACAAGCCCTTATGGTGAGCCAGTCTTACCTTATTTTTTTACAAGGACAGGGTTTCTTTAAAAACAAATCCAACTTTTGTGCCTTAGAAGAGTGGTCATATAGTTTACTTTGAGTCAATCCATTAATCTGCTTGTGTTTTAAATGAAATCCAAGATATATATATATATATATATATATATATATATATATATATAGAGAGAGAGAGAGAGGGGTGCATAATCTGGATGTCCACAGACAGGTCAGATACAGCTTGAAAAGGACAGAACCCTTCAGAAAAACTGAACAGCTAGTTGCATCTTACAAACTGGAGAAAAAAGGTCAGCAAGTTTTTAAATAGTCTGGTTGTCACAGGCTATTTCTTTCTGTTATGTTTAACATGACAAGACACATCCTTTCAAGACCAAAGCCCATTCTCCTAGGACTTTGACTTTTTCAGTTGCTGTTTGAAAGGGGTAGAAGTATTCTAAAGGCATCAACTTGGTCTGCATTGTATACTGTTTTCAAGTATTGCAAATCTTTTTTTTTTTTTTTTTTCTCTCTAGGCCCAGTGCTGGTTTTGCAAGAACCATACTTCAGGGTTTACTGAATTCTTGATTGATTCCCTGTTCTATTTAGATGTTTCTAATACTTCACTGTTGCAGTAGCCATCCTCTCCCACCAACCCCATTGTTTATCTTTACTTACACTGCTAGGGAGTGCATTCATATGTATATATATCTATGTATTTGCTTTCTGTCTTCATTTAAATAGTTTGCAGCTAATGGTATGACTTGTGGCTATTATTAGCATATATGTTTCAGGGCTCTAGTCTCCCTTCTTGAAGCAAAAAACTCTGAAGTGTTTGGCTCCTAACTGCCTCTTTTATATGGCTGTCCTCTAGCCTCTGTGTTGTAATAGTGTGTGAAGGTGCCCTAAAGCTTTAAAAAGCTGGACCATGGTGTGAAGAGATTAGACACTGTCATCTGTGCTAGCTTGTCTGACTGAAGGTTTTGTCCATAATTTCAGATGGCCCTGTGTATTATATGCCAGCTTGACTAGCTATGATATTGTAAATAAGTTCTTGCATGTTGATTTATAATCTGTTTGTACATAATGTTTTAAAGACTTGAACAGTGTTCCTTTACATTTCTAAATATGCATATTTATGAAGAAGATTCTAAATGCAGACTGTCTCAGAATCAGCTGATCTGTCATTGGAATGTTGACATTTGCTATGTGGTACTGTCAGATGCTGAAAGACAGGAAGGAAATTTAGTAAGGAGCTGTTGGTTGATTTTCAAAATATTAAATGAAAAGTAGAACTGGAACAGTTGTGACAGCTAAACTAGTCTATAACAGAGCTTGCTGAAAACAGTTGAAGTTAGTTGTCAGTTAATAGCCAGTTACAGTTGCCAGTTGTTCACAGCTGTACTTTGCAGTGAATACCCAAAAGCACTCACCCAGAACTGTAAGCCTGTCTTTTCTCTATTGTAATAATGTAGTTTAGATCAGGGACAATGTTCTTTAGTCAGATAGGAAAAGCATCATTAATCAGTATGTTGGATTTCTATCCTTCAGTATTGATTTCATTTTCCTGGTGACTGAGTTCTGTTTGTTTATTGGAAATTACTGCACTCTATTTTTTCTGATCATGTGGCTATTTGTTTTTTTTTCCAAACACCTTTATTAAATTATCACTTGTGACACAGGCAAATTTATATTCATATAAAAATAAATTAACATAACAAACATTATACTTCACATATATTACTATCTATCATATAACCTAAGCAAAATTACAAAAAAATATTCAATTGCTGCCTTTTTAAAACAAGAAACATCTTTATTAAATCATCACTTACGGCATAAGCAACCATACATTTATATAAATGAAAACAAACCACACAGACATAATCCTAGTCACAAGTATTTTTATATCACAAGTCATACTGACATACTCCCAGTTGCAAACATTATACATCATTTATAATCTACCCAATCTTTCTCACTCAGATATTACATAGCTCATTTAAATCCTGCCTCATTTTAGACCTCATTCCTCCCTTGTATGTATTGTTCTCACAATTCCCATTTTTCCTATATAGTTTGCTCCTACCCTTTTCTAAAGATCTCAATTCCAGTTGTTTTATCTCTGTTACTATATTCACTACTTTCAGTATAGTTAGTATAGATTATGATTTCCATTTTCTAGTAATTGCTTTTTTGGCAGCCACTATTATTAGACACAGCAAGGCCTTACCATGTCTAGGCAATTCCAATTCTGCATCATAGCTCAGAAAAATCATCTCCCTCGTCAGACCAATCTGCCCACTCAGCATCTCCAACAGTGCATCCCACAGGAAATCCTTAAAGTCTGCCAACTCACAGCACTCCCAGAAAATATGTTACCAGTTACTTCTTTCTTTCCCTTCACACCTCTAACATTTACTCTGTCTGTCTGAGGAAAATTTATCTTGAGTCTACTTGGGGTATAAAAATATCTATGTAAACATTTCCAGGCAAAAATCCTAAATCTTCTAGATTATGTTGCATATTTGGGAGATATGCATATATTTTTAATCATTTTGCTCATTATTAAATATTTTCATTAACTTACATTGTGGCTTGTCAGTCAGTGTTTTCTTTAGTGATTTGAGAGTGCTTATACCTGCTTTGATAACTTTAAGGACCACGCTAAAACCCTGGCTGCTTTTGGGTGATGTGCTACTATTTGTTTTAATATCTAATTTTTAATAATTGGACACCACATTTGACAAGACTTGTGATGCTTTGATTGATGGCAGCATGCTACCATATTATTAGCTGGAAATCTGTGTCAGGCTTTCCTAGAAGTGTTTGGATGTGAGAGATTTAATTTATTTAAGTGTGAGTGTATCAGAGGTCTTAAGCTGGGACATATTGCTCTGTAATGTGTAATAAGGAGTCACATTAGGGGTGGACAGAAGTATACAGTCCAGTCCCAGGTTATAGAGCATGTTCCTGTTGTGCTCTTAGGGGTAATCGTGAAATTTTACCCCTGTTTAAATGACAGTATCTTACTGGAGTCAGTAGTGTGGATTGAAATTCCATAGTTACTGACCCAGAATAGTAAGCATTGTCACATTATTGTTGGCAGTCCAGTGGGGTATTTTGCAGATGTCACATTATTTGGTGGCAGTGATGTGGGATTTTTAATTGGACTTCAGTAGCCTGTGGGCAGTTGTCATCAAGGTGTGCACTCTTGACAGCCACAAAGTAAATAAACAGCATCTCAGTTCACCACAGTTTTATTTATTTTTAGTTAGTTACTCAGGGACAGCAGGCAAAGATGTCATCAGAAGATTATAATTAGCTGACAAAGAACCAGTTGGCCAAGGACTGTGAAGACAGAGGACAGGTGCATGCCAGCCTGACTGAGGAACCAATGATTTCAGCTTAGTTGCAGATTCAGTTCAGACCAGCCGTTTGGAGGATATCCAGTTTGGTATTTGGGATGGGTAGCCTGCCAAGACAGGACAGTCCATCTTTTCTTTGGAGGACCTGAGAATCCATCCAGAGTTAGAGAGACTGTGCTTGGAGGCCAAACGACTGTTGGCTGAGGAAAGGGAGAAGCAGCACTGATATGAACTGGAGACTGAGGAGAGAATGTGACATCTTGAACTGGAATCAGCAGAGAAACTGAGACATTTAGAAGCTGAGGAAAGCGAGAAACAGTACCAGCATGAAGTGGAGCTTCTTACCCTTTGAGAGGGTCATGAAGGTAGTGGGGAAGGGAATAACCGGAGCCCAAAAGCTGTAAAGGTCAGTAAACTTTTTCCTCAATATAGGATGGGGATGACTTTGTTAGTTTTATTTATATATTTCAGAGGATATGTAGACAGGGTCTGTATCAGAACATAGAAGTATTAAAACTTTGAATGTTCTGATATCGAGCACTATTCAGCGAACGCTAAGAATAGCAAAGCTGCAGAACAGCAAATTCTTTCCTCGGGAAAGAATTCAGTTGGCCGTTTCTGTAGCTTCGCTATTCTTAGCACTGTGGTGGAAAGTTACAGGTTGGGTTCAGGTAAGTGTACGATTGTTTGTACGTTAGGGTTAGGGGCGGTTTAAGTGAGTTAGGGTTAGGGTGCGGGTTAGGTGAGTGTGCGATAGTGACGGACCTTAGGGTTAGGATTTGGGTTAAGGTTAGTGGGTAGATAGTAGTGTATGTTTAGTGTAGTGTTAGATGTAGGAATTTAAGTGTATGTGTGTGGTTGCTATTTGTTTGATGTGCTTGTGTTGTGTGTCTGTGTTTCGGAGCAGCAAATTTTTTTCCATGAGATAAAATTCGCTGTTCTGAATGTTCGATATTTTCATGTTTAGATGTTTTGAGGCCGATGAAATAGCATTTGCTATTTTCATCTTTCGATAACATGATATAAACGCTGTAGACAGTATGATGTTGACCGTGAGCACTGGGCTCGGCTCCTGACTCCTTTACTTGATGGTAAAGCAGTTCAGGCCATGTCAAAATTGCCCGATATAGATTGTTTGAAGTATGATAAAGTTAAGAACTTTCTTCTTGATTGTTTTAAACTAACACTTAAAGCTTATAGAAAAAAGTTTTATGAACATAGACACAAGGCAGATGAAAGTGTATGTGATTATATTTTTGTTCTAAGTACTTACTTTCACAGATAGTTGAGTGTGTGTCAGGTCACCACTTTTGAAGGACTGGCAGACCTTTTGGTTTGGTGAAGGAATATGCCCGCGATACTTTGCCTGATGACATGAGAATCTGGTTAGCAGACCAAGAGTGTAACTCTGAGGAGAAGTTGGGGAGAAAAGGGGGATCTCTACTTAGCATGCAGAGTTCCAATGCATAAGAAAGGGATACCCAGTGCTGCACATAGCCATAAGGGAACTCATGGAGGTAGTCTAAACCACTCCAACAGAGTGCACCAGTAACTAGGGAAACTACTAGTCCAAGTGCATAGTTAGGGACTGGATGTTTCAAATGTAACCAGAGGGGCCACATAACAGTCAAATATCCATCGAGGCAAGGTGAGAAACAAAAGGGGAGGGAGCGGCAAGTGAGGATGACAAATTGCCAGTGATAAGTTGTTTGGAAATAACAGGAGTCCTGAACTATCACCAAAATTTTTATCTTATCTTAGTAGATGGTAAACAGGTTACTGCTAAGAGAGAGAGAGAGAGAGACAGCTTCTGATATAACCATTGTGAGGCTTGCAGTGGTTAGAGAAGAGCAGTACTTGCTTGGACAGTCCAGTCCAGTAGCTTTGGGAGGGAACCCATTCCAAATACGTTTGGTTAAGATTCTTCTTGACTGAGAGGGTGGAAGAGGAAGAAAGCAGGTGCATGTGTTGGAGGATATTCCTGCAGGTGTCCAGATAGAGAATGATTTTGATGATGCAGTACCTTGTGTACATGCAGTGACACACAGTTGAGCTTGGAGACAGGCATATAGGTCCGGTAGCCTGGGGGAGACACACATGGATCTCATACCTGAAGCTGGGACTGGTGCGTTGGCTGTTTCGGAAAAGGAGCTGTCCTGTAGTGGTAAGTCTAAAAGTGAGCCACAGCTGCTGGTAGGTACTGATGTTCCCTTGGACACAGTGACTGCAAGGACAGAGGTGAGTGATAATACCTAGACTGACAATGAGGTACAACTGTTGGACATTACTAGGCTTCCTGTGGAAGGGGAGCTTCAAAGGGTCATAAATGTAGAGTTGAGACAGGCTCAGCTTATGGACCCTACATTACAAAGCTTGAAGGAGAGGGCTAAGGAAGCACCTGAGGGTCAAGGATAAGGGACTACTAAGGGAGGGCTGGAAGGTGAGGTAGTATGGCAGTTGATAGAGCCTAGAGCCTACCGTCTGTCACATCTGTTTATAGTTCCTATTATTCCTTTTGCAGATGATATTGATGTTGAAAAGGTGGCAAGTGCTTTGCTAGAACTTTTCTACAGGGTATGTTTTCCAAGGGAGATACTGACTGACCATGGTACCAATGTCATGTAAGACTTGCTGACTTATTTGTGGAAGCATTGTGGGGTGAAACATTTAAAGATCAGTCCCTACTATCTGCAGACTAATGGTCTTGTGAAGAGGTTAAACTCTACATTAAAGACTATGCTATGGGCATTTGCAAACCGGTTTAAAAGGGCAAAATTTACCATTAAACCCAGTAAGTGTAAGGTGGGTATGGCAGAGGTTACTTACTTAGGACACAGAGTGGGGAGTGGTAAGATTAGGCCAGAACTGGTCAAAGTGAAAGCTATTTAAACTAAAAAGCAAGTGAGAGTATTTCTAGGGACAGTGGGCTCTATAGAAATTTTGTGCCCATTTGTGGTGAAGTGGCTGCACCCCTTACTGACCCAACTAGGAAAAATAAACTGTATAAGGTAGTGTGGACCATGGATTACCAACGGGCATTCCAAAAACATAAAGTGATTTGGCAGGGCCCCCTGTGTTAGTCATCCCAGATTATAGTAAAGAATTTGTTGTGCAAGTAGATGCTTCAAATTATGGGGCGGGGGCTGTTCTCATCCAGGTTTCCTCAGAAGGAGAAGAACACCTCACTGGGGTTAGTAATCCCAATGGAAATGAAATGCCCAGGAGAGGAGTGGGTTGATATTCCCAGACAGACCCATTTTTCTCAAGCATCATTTTTCAAGGGTCACTTGAAAACCATGCATGAGTCATATTGGGGGAGAAATGTGAAGAAATTAGATACTGTCATCTGTGCTAGCATGTCTGGCTGAAGGTTTTGTACATAATTTCAGATTGGCCTGTGCATTATATGCCAGCATGACTAGCTATGATATTGTAAATAAGTTCTTACATGTTGATTTATAATTTGTTTGCACATAATGTTTTAAAGACTTGAGCAGTGTTCCTTTACATTTGTAACTGCGCATATTTGTGAAGAAGATCCTAAATGCAGACTGTCTCAGAATCAGCTAATCTGCAAATGATGTCATCAGAATGTTGACAGTTGCTATGTGTTACTGTCAGAGGCTGAAAGACGGGAAGGAACTTTAGTAAAGAGCTGTTGGTTGATTTTTCAAAATATGCAATGAAAATTAGAACTGGAACAGTTGTGACAGTTAAGCTTGTCTATAAAAGAGCTTGCTGAAGACAGTTGAAGTCCGTTGTCAGTTAACAGCCAGTTACAGTTGCCAGTTGTTCACAGTTGTACTGTGCAGTGGATGCCCAAAAGGACTCACCAAGAACTGTAAGCCTGCCTTTGCTCTGTTGTAATAATTTAGTTTAGATCAGGGAGAGAGTTCTTTAGTCAGACAGGAAAATCATAACTAATCAGTTAGAGTTTTTCTAAATGTTGGATTTCTGTCCTTCAGTATTAATTTAATTTTCATGGTAATTGAGTTATGCTTGTTTATTGTAAATTACTGTTGTATATTTTTAATCATTTTGCTTATTATTAAATATTTTTATTAAAATCACTGCCAGTCAGTAGCGGACCAGTCATCTGCTGTGGCGCCCCCTAACTGGGAAAAGTCAAAATACTTTTTTATTACCTTACATTGTGGCTGGTCAGTCAGTGTTTTCTTTAGTGATTTAAGAGTGCCTATACCTGCTTTGATAACTTCACCGGACACACCAAAAGCCTGGCTGGTTTAGGTCATTTGCTAATATCTGTTTTAATATCTAATTTTTAATAATTGGACACCCCTTTGAAGAGGTATGTGATGCTCTGATTGGTGGCAGTGTGTTACTGTATTGTTTTGGGGAAGGGACACAGAAATCTGTGTTAGGCTTTTCCAGAAGTGTTTGTATGTGTGAGATTTAATTTATGTAAGTGTGAGTGTATCAGAAGTCTTAAACTGAGACATATTGCTCTGGAGTGTGTAATAAGGCATCACATTAGGGGTGGACAGACGTATACACTCCATTCCCAGGTTATAGAGCATGTTCCTGTTGTGCTCTTAGGGGGAATTGTGAAATTTTACTCCTGTTTAAGTGACGATCTCCTACTGGAGTCAATACTGTGGACTGAAACTCCTTAGTTACTGACTGAGGATAGTAAGGCACATCACATTATTGATGGCAGTTTGGTGGGGTATTGTTCGGACATCACAGATGGTCATATCCCAGCCAGGGTATAACCCACTCAGCTTTGGCTACTGTAATGGTGATCTATTAGAAAATTTACTGTTATGGTAAGTTTTTACTTACACATCTATGCTTTTTCGTCGTCCACAAATGGAAATCTGCACATTTCACTAATATTAAATCTGGTTTGCTTGGTAATATTCTTTGCAAGATATATCAGTAAACATTCCGTACAGACACAATGATATATTTTCAAAGCATAAGCACAGACTGTTCAGAAAAACATACAGTAATACACCAACAGATGGCTCTAAATGTTTAGGATCATGCGATGCACAGACATCCACCACTACTCTTTATGTTGTAAACTACATCAGGATATACAGGACTACAGCATAGTTGAATGAATACAAGCACACAAGTTCATATTTCTATATTATATAAAACCATGTCAGAAACCATGACCAGAAGTGCTGGTAGAAAGGAATGCCTGGAAGTAATTGTATACACTAAGAGAACAGCCTTTCTACTGACTTCGTCTGTTGCACTTCTTCTTTCCAATAATCCAGTAAAATTACATGTAGCCAAAGGTATTTTCATGCAGTTTAGCATGTGCCATTTAATGTCCTTGTCTTCGTATTTCTTCATTAGTGTTTTCATAGCCCCAGATGTCTCATATCCTAATTTAATATTGTCAGTATGTCTACATCTCACCTGCAAGCATCTGTACACACTCCTTCCAACACTTCACATAAACTGCACTCATAATTTGAATTACTTTTCTCAGACCTTAACATGTAACCATTAAATGAATTCTAAATGTATGAAAATGTCCAATTACACAGTACACTTAATAGTCAGGATTGTCTGCTTTATTTAGTTTAGGATTAGTGGGACTGAATACAAGCAAGTTAAAATTTCAAAGGCATTTTAACAAAAATGAATGACAATATGCTGAATAATTAAAAAGTCCAGATACCTAATTTGATACATTCAAAGCAGCAAGTGAAATAATGGTTGGAGGGATTGTAAAGCTTGTTTACACAAGTAATCCTCAGTTCATTGTTCAATAAAAAACAGCAACAGACTGAGACAGCAGACTGAATGAAATGACCATCTAACACTGTAGCATGTATTCACAGTATTGACATGTTTGTTGATTATTCTTTGTTCACTACATTTTCATTCCATGATGACTTGTAAAGGAGCCACTGCTTAAAATGTTTTGTTTGTTTATTTATTTATACAGTTTAACTGGGGTAGAGCACTGATCCCATTTGGACCAATTTCAATCTCAGCATAGAATGTGAACACATATCAAGTGGATAAAATACAATAAAAGAGCACAGTAAAAATAAAGGTATAGTTAATATACAATAGAAAAATGATTTAAGAAGGCAGTCAGCAGAAACCACTATGTGCAGTATTTACATCAGTTAGAGTAGTGACATATTGGGAGTCAGAGTCAAGATGCTGTAGTGAAAAATGATAAACGGTATGTGTTAGAGATTAGTAATACTTGGTTATGTGATCTGAAGCAGAGTATTTACAAGCAGCTTGTGCTGTGAAAAGTTAAGTTGTGCTTGAAAGGAGGAGTAGTTAGAGTTCTTTAAGAATTGAGGGAAGATCTCTACAAAGCTTTGGTCCAAGGTAGAAAGGCAGTGGTTAAAGCACTGCAGTTTGGTTTTAGGTGCTTATAAGGCAGGCCCTGAGTAGCTATGAAATCAAAGGTTATACGATAGAGGCTGTCTAAGTAAGCTAGAGGAAAGAGAATGGCAGGATTTTCCTTTCAGGGGATGGAAGAGTTGGGGGCCAAGGAGTAGTTTGGCCCATTTCTGAACCAGCAGCCAGTTGGTGTTGGCTAGTGTAAGACAGTGGTGTTCATACTTTAAAGAAAGGGTAATGAAGCAACAGATGGAGTGAGACTGATTGCATGGTGGTAAGAGTTTCTTTTTGAGGCAGATACTACAAGAGGAAGGCAGTGCTCAAGCTGGGCTAGAAGAATCCCTTTATGAATAGCATTCCTTGTTGGACGGGACATGAAAGGGAGTTTGTTGGCCCAAAAGATTAGGGAGTTTATCTTTTTCAGTGTTTTTTGAGATGATAGTGGAAGTTAAGTGAGGAATCAAGCCAGACTTCTAGATATCTGAATGTGTTAACCTGTTCAATGGCATTAGGTCAAGAATAAGAAGTGAGTTAGGGTTATTTTACCTTTTAAAGGAGGATCCGAAGAGCATAGTTTTAGTTTTTGAGGAGTTAAGTAATTTTTTTTTGCTATTGAGCTAGTTAATTAGGGCGAAGAAGTAGTTTTTCAGTTCCTGTTGAATTGAGTGAGTTGTGTGGTTAGAGCAAAAGATAGACATGCCATTGCCATATAGTAAGATTGGAAGTTGGAGAAGGTTGAGTGTAAAACCTATGTATAAAAATGGAAAAATGAAGAGGGACAAGTATGTTGCTTTGAGGGACTCCTTTAAGTAAGGGAGTAGTGGTTGATGTACTGTTGTTAAAATTTATTGAAAAATGTTAGTTGGATAGGCAATTTTGGAGACAGAGAATAGCATCAGAGCTAATCCCCAGTGCCAGTGAGGTGGATAAATAGGATTGGGTGGTCAACCAGGTCAAAGTTTCTGGTAAGGTCTATAATTATGGCTTCAGTAAGAAGGCTTTTGTCCACAGCTAAAACAGTATGATCAGTGAAAATCCAAAGTGCAGTGGAAGTGTTGTGGTTGGACCAGAAACCATATTGCTTGGAAGAGGAAAGGCAGTATTAATTTATGTAGTCTGAGAATTGATTATGGACTAATTTTTCTAAGATCTTCTACACTGACATTTTCAAAATTTAAATAAATAATTTAAAATATGCACATTAAACCTTCTACACAAGATCACAATGGCATGTTTATGTTTATGTTGCCCATATGATATCGATCAGTGTAATAAGTTGTTTTATACTTGTTTAATAAATACAGAATGTGGCACCTATTGTGTATGTCAAATTGTACATTAAAGCAGTCTTATTTCTTTATAGAATCTAGATACAGAATAGATAAATAGTAGCCTTAACACGTAATTATGCTTATTCCTGCTTTCATGTGTTCTCATAGCTGGAGACTGCCCAAGCCCTGGTGTACCAGTTGGTGCAATCAAATCTGGATCTTCTTACATGATTGAAGATAAGGTGACATACAAGTGTGAAAAAGGGCTCAATCTGTTTGGATCCCGAGAAAGGATTTGTGAGGAGTCAAGGCAGTGGACTGGCACGGAGCCTGCCTGCTATGGTAAGGAAAATCAGACCGGTAAGAATTAAGATTAGGTAATTATGTAGATAATGTATCAAACAGTGAAACATAGATAAATAAAACACATGTATCTTATTTGTTTCTCATTTTATTTCTTAAATATTGCTTGTTTGAATTAACATTAGCCACTATAAAACTGCTGAAAAGTCACACAGAATTGAAAGGTATATATAGTATGCGGACATCCATCCTCATCAACATCAGGACTAAAACCGTGCCTGTCCCTGCTGCACAAAGGGATAAAGCCCTAACTACTCCCCAAATGGACCCATATTTTATTAGTACTACAAGCATTACTGGAACCAGGTAGGGAGGATGGAATTGAATGGATGGCACTGACTCACCAATCATGCGGTAAGATTGACAGCTTAGCTCACCTCTTTGGCAAAAAATGTGTGTCACCACAGAAGTGAGCATAGGGAACATACTCTGCAGTGGTACACAGCCTATAATGGTGTTGCCATGTGTGGCAGCAGAACATATTTTGCAAGCAGCAATTGTACAAGCAAGGTGGGGAAGCCTGATCTATGATGCATAGATGCTGACTCCCCCAAGTGAGTCCCTCAAGGAATGAATGGGCCACATGTTTGTCTTGCTTCCAGGTAACAAATGAGTCAATGGAGTTGATATGAGGGTAGGTGTAGATGGTCAACAGGGTATCAGAAAATTGAAAGAAAGTTACAGGCCTTTAGTCAGCTCAGCATCGAAAACATTCTTCAGCAGCTAGCCCCTCCCTTTTACCCACACTCCTCTTCAGACTAGCTGTTTGTCCTGTTTTCATTTACTACACGTTGAGCTAGTATCAGATAAATGGTCCCAGGTAACATTGTTCTGCAAAGTAGCTGCCTGTCCAGTTTTGTTTTGATACAGAATGAATCAGAAAAATGGTCTCAGGCTATGTTATTCAATACATCTAGTCTACTGACTGATTTTTTTCTGTTTACTCTGTTTAGTATTACTCAATGAACTTTCCCTCACAAAACCTGATAGTTCATATTGTTTAGTCTCTAACAATCACAGCAATATTAAGTCTAAATACTGGGTCTCATAGTAACAATATACATGATTACTCGTGCTACTTATATTATACATGAGAGTTCTACAGTGGACTTTGGAAGTTTAGCGGTCCCAGTTAACAGATCCCATACATATTACAGTTTCCAAGGCTTGCAAACTGCATTTGAAATAGTGACTCCAAAATCCAAACCAAGCTCTGGGTATCCCATTCCAGGTCTCCACTCCTGTAATGGCTATCAACATGTATGCTTCTGACTTAGGTTGAGCAGGGATTGTCAAGGGCAGATATTCTAAGGTGTATGACGGCGTATAGAGACCAGCTCACACATCAGTGTTCTGGACATGAGGGCACTTACTCCCATTCTGGAAGCTTTTCAGGACTTCTTACCCCAAGGTGCCAACCATGTTGACAGCATGGCAGTAGTTTGGTATATAAACAAGTGGGGGGACCTCTCTCCTTCCCCTTGTGTTGAGAAGTAGTGAAGGTATGGGAATTGTCTCTTGTAACAGGATGCCGATTGCCCATCATATTCCTGGAGAGGCCATTTCTATAGCAGACTCAGCTGCTGTATACTGATGCTTCATGCTTTTGTCTGTAAGTAATATGGAAGCTCTTTTGTCAAATGAGTAACCTTTGCTGTGGCCTCTACATCCCTGAACAACACCATGTCATGCAACTTGTTTTCCCTCACACTTTTTCTGTGGGAATGTTCCAGAGATGCTGTCATCCAGAAATATCTTCTCATCACTCCAGATAATGGAGACTCTATAACCTGACAAATGTCCCTTCATGTTTGCTTGAGGGTATAAAGAATGTACAGGAAAATATATTATTAAAATGTAACACAGAAGACAAAAGGAACTGAGGGAACCAAACCTTGTAGTATGAGAAACAGTTCTTTAACCGCTTATAGTCTTATTCATCTGCATTAAGTGCTAGAAACACTGGTGTATCCCAAACACAGTCCATTTCACACCTGCAAAAACAAACTAAATTAAAAATATGAGTAGAGGAAGACACAGAAACGGCTGCTATATCCAGTTTAAAAACTTTTACATCAGTGCACAAACAGTAACACAAGCGCTTTCACCAAATAGGCATCATCAGGTGTATCAAAAAGCACTAACAAGTACACACCTTTTATACAAACTGAAAATCACGTGACATATATTTAAACTAAAAGAGACATAGTACATTTAAAAGCACATAATGAACATTTTAAAACACAAAATATATATATTTATAGAAACAATGAAACAAGCTGTATATCTTACTTATAATATTATATTGTTATTTAGATTTTAAAGGAACATACTCGTAGTCCATGCCCTGCATCCCCCCTCAACCTTACAATCCAAGTGAATTCCAGATCTTCAGTTCTATTACGTATATCCCCTTGTCTCAATTTCTCATAGATTCTAGCAACTACTAAAAACTGAAAACTGTGAGTGGAGTGACAGTGTGTGTATTTTAAAAATGCCGTCACATAACAATGATGACAAATTACTTTTGTTGGAATGGCAGAAAATTAACATATAGGCAAGTTTTAGCTATTTAAAGTTGTTGGTGCAATCAGCTGATAGAGAAATTTCTGAACTTGTTGATGCAGCCAATGCAAAATATTCGGAGCTTATAACTATTTATCCTGAGACCATATTAGATCATTATGTCCAAGAAATATCTGATTCCCTTTTGGTGTATGAATCCAAACTACAAAAAGGGAAGATCAGTAAAATCTGCCGTGATCGAACCAATTTTCGGCTGGGGAATGTATGCACTTGGCCGCGTGAAGATCTTCACAGTAATTCTGGCAACAATGGACAACAGCATAATACTGCTGTTCCTCCACCAGTGGCAGTATTACATTGTCTGTTACTTGTCGTGATGCGGTGACTCAACGGCCGGAAGTAGGGCAAAGTTCATCTACGTTTGTCTGTGAAGAAGCTCCTGTTAAAGACTTAGGAGCTTGTAAGAAAGTTATTGTTACAACTGCACAGGTACATCAATCCAGTAAATCGCCTGTTGTTAATGGTAACACTACTGTGGACAATTCTTTTCGTCCAAACACTCATTACAATCTTCTTTTTCCGCTCCCAGTAAAGGAGCAGAGTTATCAGTATTTGAAAGAACATCAACATGGACGGAGTTGGAGCCGCAACAAATGGAAATTAGAAAGTACTGTGAACTCACAAAATACAATAAAGCAGGCGTTTATGAACGCCAAGAAGGACTAGTTATGAATCTATCTAATGTAACTTTAACGGAACATGAGCTGAATGTTTTAAGTAAAGGCTTATCATTTATTCCAACTAGTAAATCTAATTTTACTGATGTTATTTTTGATGTAAAACTGTTCACCAGAAATTTGGCTCTGAAGGTTATGTTTAATGATTCAATGGGCACTTCTGTTTGTGCAGATAACATGTTTTCTAAACCTAGTTCATTTATACCTAAAACTAATCCGCTAATTGCTGTTTTTGAAAAACTTTGCATACAAGATATCTATGACATGAATGTAAAAAATGTTAATAATTATCAATGGTATAAAAGATGTCAGAATTTGTCTAAAGAAGAGTTTGATGCCTTGAGAGGGTTAGAAAATAATACCAGTATCACGATTAGGCCTGCAGAGAAGGGCGGACCTATAGTGATACTGGATAGAGTATAGTATGATCCAAAAATGATAGTTATGTTGAGTGAAACTTCTTTTTATGATAAACTGTCTTGTACACAGACTGATACTATTATTTTTGATGTGCAAGTATTAATCAAATGTTTGTTTGAGATGAATCTATTTGACAGCAGTCTCTGTGTATTTTTATAATAGTAAACCAACTATTCCCATCATACAGGGTCTCCCAAAAATACATAAGAGCAGGTTAGCTCCACCATTAAGACCCATTGTGTCTGGAAGGAACTGGTGCACTGAGTCATTATCAATTTATATAGAGAAACATTTGAGACCAGGTCTTGATAAGTTGACACGTGCTCAGAGACACTGAACATTTTCTTAGAGGCCTACATGAATATACTACAACCAATAATAATGAGAACTTAATATTTGTTACTATGGAAGTAGTTTCTTTATTTACAGTTATTCCAAATTTAGATGGCATCAATAGTACGATGCAATTCTTAAAGGAGCACATGGATTATAGTCCTAGTAAAATTCAGCTGTTGGGGAAACTTCTTGAAATGGTACTTGAGCATAACATTTATGTTTTTGGAGAACAGGTATATAAACAGTGCAATGGCGTGGCTATGGGCACTTCATGTGCCAATAGCTAAGCCAATGCGGTAATGGCCGTATGGGAATTTGAACATATTCTACGGGGGCCATTTAGTGAACATATTCTGTTCTTCCGTAGGTTTGTGGATGACCTCTTTATCTTATGGAATGGGGAACAGCATGTTCTTGGTGCTTTCATGGATTATGTGAACACTACTACACATTATTTGAGATTTACTTTTCATCATTCACAGACTTCAGTGGATTTTTTTGGATGTATCAGTAATAAAAGATGGGAATGGAGTTATATATACTAAATTACACAGAAAGGACTGTTATGTCAATCATCTGTTGTATAGAGACAGTCTTCATTCATCTTATGTATTCAGAAATGTTGCCCCTAATCAGTTGTATAGGGCTTCTAGATTAAAAGCAAGGGATACTGATTTTTCAGCTGAGGTTGATACTGCCATTAGGAACTTGAGGGAGAGAGGCTATGAGGATCATATAATTCAAAGTAGCGTGGTTAATGTCACTAATAAAAGACAAAATGAAGCCCGACAATATTTTTCATCTGGCAGCAGTGAGTATGTTAGGAGACAGAAGAGATCCAATGACACAAATTTGAGATTTAAGGTGACATATACTACTGATATCAGTAATTATACTGAAATCATTAAAAAACACTGGAAAGTTCTTACTACAGACAGAGAAATTTCCAGATTTATAGATTTTGAACCTAGATTCTTGTTTAAGAACAATAAGTCATTGAAACGTAGGTTATGCTATCCTAAGTATACACAGCGTAATCACTGTTCACAGGGTACTAGACCTTGTGGACATTGTAATTGGTGCACATACATTGACACGAGCTCTAGTTTTGAACATCCTGATTATGGTACATCATATACTTTTAAAATAAATGCTACATGTGATACTTCACACATAGTATATTTGGCTCACTGTATGAAATGCAGAATGTTCTAAATTGGTAAAACTGATCGTCCTTTTAGAGAACGCATCAGGGAGCATGTTTACCATATTAACAAGTGCAATAGTATTATTGAACACTGACTGCACTCACAGTTTTCAGTTTTTAGTAGTTGCTAGAGTCTATGAGAATGTGAGACAAGGGGATATACGTAATAGAACTGAAGATCTGGAATCCACTTGGATGGTAAGGTTGAGGGGGGATGCAGGGCATGGACTAAATGAGTCTGTTCCTTTAAAACCTAAATTAAAGATGAGACCCCTAAAGAGAGAGTTTTAACAATATAATATTATAAGTAAGGTATGCAGCTTGTTTCATTGTTTTTATAAATATATATATTTTGTGTTTTAAAATGTTCATTATGTTTTTAAATGTACTATGTCTCTTTTAGTTTAAATATATGTTATGTGATTTTCAGTTTGTATAAATGGTGTGTACTTGTTAGTGCTTTTTGATACACCTGATGATGCCTATTTGGTAAAAGCGCTTGTGTTACTGTTTGTGCACTGAAGTAAAAGTTTTTAAACTGGATATAGCAGCCATTTCTATGTCTTCCTCTACTCATTGTTCATTGGATTTTGTACTTCTGACACAGTGTGTGAGCCAGTTCTTTGTGGCAGTGCTTTTATCAGTTTTTCTACTTAAATAAAAAATATATTCATAGTTAAAAATATTAACTTTAAACTTATAGACTTTGTTTTCCAGTTTATTCACAGCTAAATAATAAGTATCCTGTCAACGTTCAACAAAACAAGGAAGACAAGGCTCGTACACAAATAAAATGTCTTATGTAATAATACTTCTGTTTACTACAATCACTTTCCTTACTTTATACGATAACTACTCTCATTCACAGGCAGCTAGTAGGTTGACAGTCCAGGGGGCCATTGAGGAGCTTAGTCCAAATTTCTAGTTGCCCCAAAGCATTGTCTGCTTAAGTGACTTGCTGAAGTCACACAGTTAGCGAATTTGGCTTGAGGGAATCAAACCTTTTACCACAAAAACTATACCTCACAGCCTTAATCATCAGTATCATCTTCTAGGCTAAAGCAAAAATGGATGCACATATGCATTCATACACACACACACACACACACACACACACACACACACACACACACACACACACACACACACACACGCATATATACACACACATACACACACATATCTCTACATCCTCAATAATCCCCACCCAGTTACTACCTCCCAGCCAGACGTACATTCACACATGCACTCATGCATTTTATCCCCTCACATACTGACACACACACACACACACACACACACACACACACACACACACACACACACACACACACACACACACACACACACACACTCTCTCTCTCTGTGTCACTCCCAACCAGTGCTACCTGAACAGTAAACTCCATTCACTTACTTTTTAGCCACATTCATTATTATGAGGTGCCAGGAGTATTTATTTATTTATTATTTTATTTATCTTACATTTGTTTACTGGGAAAGTCTGACTGGATATATGTCCATTTTCAGTGGAGGCCCGGGGAGAAAAGCTCGAGAAAGCAGAGTACAAATACATTAGGAACAATAGAAACATTTAGAGATAAGAATAATATTCAGTTTTCAGTAGGGTTACAAACTTAGATAAAACATAGTAGACACCATCAAAATCATGCGGCTTCAGTTTCAGACAATAATACACGCAGTTATGGGCTAAGTCCCATCAAGAATTCATACACTTATTAGAGTATATGATTGAAATGCTTAAGGAGAGTTTGCAAGAACAGTGGGTGGTGATTAGTTGGGGTTTAAACAGGGACATTGCCAATGCTATTGGAAGTGTAGTTTGAGGCATTTTTTAATTGGGTTAAGGAGGATTGGTGAGTAAGTTCAGCAGGTAGCATATTCCAAGTTTTGCCTACTGAATTGGCAAATAGTGTCCCCAGCCACATTTATGCTCTTAGTTGTTTGTATCAGCAGTTTGCCAGCAGAGCATAGTGACCTCAGGTTGCTGTATGGTTTGATGATCTTATTTAGTGCTGGTGTTTGTTCGGGTTGATATAGTATTTTGTGGGTTATTAGAAGTTGGTTGTATCGGAGAAAAATGGGCCACTGGGATAGTGACTTCAGTCAAGTTGCAGTTTATTATGATCGAGACAGGGTATGCAATGGCATCTGACCCTTTTTGTAAATATTCTGGTGGGAGGAGATCAGCTGCCAAGGTAGTGGGCTTTAGTTTGTTAATTAGAGATCGGATGGTGGATGTAGATACAGGTTGGAAGGCAAAAGGGAGTGGGATAGTGGTTGTGGAGGAGTTTTGAAAGGAGCTGGTGGGGGGGGGTAGTTTGCTAGCTAGTAAATGGATGGTTTTATTTAAAAAATTGTTAATGATGTTGGCAGTTTCCTCTGGAGTTTTAAGGTCGCAAGTTCAGGGGGTGGGGGTGGAGGTTTGGCCAGGGTAGAGCAGTTTGTTTATGCCTGCCCAAATGTTTGAGGTTTGTTCTGGGGTTTTTGCTGAAGGTGTTGATAAAATTTTTTTTGTCTAACAGTGTGGCTTTCCTGGTATCATTCCTTAGTTGTCAGAATTTAATATTGTCAATTGGGTCTTTGGAGGTGCGCTATTTGTCCCATGCTTTATATCTTGCTATGATTTTGGTTTTGATTACTTTATAGAGCCAGGGGGCAATCTTAGCTGTAGCTCTGAGGGTGCGGATAGGAGCTTGGGAATCTAGAATGGAGAAGAATTTAGAATTAAAGTAGACTACAGCATCATCATGTGGAAGTTGTTTAAGTATGGCCCAATTGCATGCTCTGAGTTCATTCTGAAAGTCAGTGGAGTTAAAGTTCTTGTTGTTTCTGATAGATTTTTATAGAACTTGGTGGTGGTTATCTACTTTATGTTTAATGATGTAAGTGAGTAAGTGGTCATTTATATCATCTGGGAGGGTACCTGTGTTATACAGGTCTGGGTGATTGTTGATAAAAATCCAGTCCAGGATGCTGTCTTTGTAGTTGGATTTATATATTCTGGTAGGTGAGGAAATAAGTTGGGTATAACCATGAAGGTTTATATGGGTAGTGGGATATTCAGAGGAACAATTGTTCCAGTCAATATTATCATCTCCTAACACCATAGTTTCATGGGGTATGTGTTGGAAAACCATTGGAGGAAGTATTCTATGGTATTTGCATTGTTGCCTGGGGGGATAAAAATGCAGGGAATGAGTATAGATTTACTTTCGTTAAGCTGTAGTTTGCTAATTAGGGCTTCTGCATTATTGAACAAGGGGGGCTGTTGTGGGGATAGTGTGACATCTATTGTGCTTTTAAACAGAACTGCTACTCCTCCACCTTTCCTGGTGTTACAGTCTAGTCTAAGTATGTTGTACCCTGTGGGATAACCTCATCATTTTTAGTTCCTGATTTTAGCCAGGTTTCTGTAAGACATAGCACATCAGGTGAGTAGGTAGCTAGAAGGGCATGAAGCTTATGGACCTTGCTGTTAATGCTCCTGATGTTTAGGTGACAAGTCAGGAAAGAGTTAGGGGGCCTTCCTTGAATTTGATCATATGTTGAAGGTGGTAGTAGGCTGGGAGCTTGTGGGAAGGATGGGTCCAGGGTTAGGGTGGATGTCCCCATCCCTCATCAGAGTAAATTGTGCAGTGATTATTAGTTTCAGTGCTTTACTTATTATTTTATGATAATATCTAGTTTTGGGGGAGATGAACCATGGTCTAGTTAGTTCGTGGTTAAAATTGGAGAGGATAGGTTTGTAGTGAGCTAGGGGTTGGTTTGATTCACTCAAGGTGGGAGCAGAGATGGTATGAGATATGGGGTGTTAAAAGCCAAGATAGGGCTGGTTTTCATAGATGGTGAGGAGATATAGCCCAGGCAATATAACTGAGAGGAACATAATTGGTCTCATCTTGATAGTAGTGGTACTTGGTAAGGAATGTGGGTGGAGAATTAAGAGGGTTGTTGGGAGGAAGGGGTGGTGTATGGAGGTGTGGGTTATTTGTGATAGGATGTAAGGGGGGGTGGTTTATTGGGCTTAAATTTAGCACTAGTGGGGGGGTGGATGGAATATGGGGGCAGGGTGGGGTGCAGAGCAAGCCCGAGTGGGGCTATACCAAGCTACAAGGATTTTCAGGGTCTGTGAGTATGCAGGCTTAAAAAATACAACTTTACACTGATTTTACTCAGATCTTTTTAAAGTGAGCTACAATTTACCCAATTTGACTCAGTTCTTTTGAAAGTGAGCTGTGTTTTACTCAGTTTTGTATTAAACAAAGTTTATAGTTTAGCCAGACAATTTACTGACTGTTGGGAGTAAGCAAGCTTTTAACCTGAATTTTGTACAGATATTAGTTATTTCTTTAGCAAATGTGAGATGAAGTAAGCAGGGGGGAATGTGTTATACAGGCTGTATGCACTGTAGAATGCTTATTTTTATTACTTATTACAGCAGCCTGACTAAGGAGTCTAAGACTGTTAAGCTATCTTTTACTATGGACCGTAGGCTAGCCATAGACCCAGTTCAGCTAAGCAGTATATTAGCACAACAGTTACACTTAAGATATAGACCTTGCAGTCCTTTTCCTTAGCGATGGACAGTGCTGGAATGCCTTTCTTTTAGTTTTCAGGATGATAGTTTCTTTTTAGTACAGATTGAGCCATTTGAGGTAAGGACAGGTGGGGTGGAAAGACCTGGTAAGGTAAGGAGTCTCATTGATAACATACACAGCTCAGCAATTCTCACAGGCAATTCCAATGAGAAGTCACATGGCATATATGTCTTTCCCAGACTGCCTTATTAGCATGCAAAAGGGTCACAGAGACTGCCCTTTCTGGTACTGGATGTGCAAAAGTACTGCAATAGGGTTGTCTCTGAATTTGAAAAAGTTACTGTGAGGTGTATACCTTATTTACATCTTAATGTAACTTCCATGAAATTGACCCTTGGCCTTCTTTCAGGGCTATAGTTAGTAGGGATAAGTAGGTATATGTAGAGATATATTCTCAAAATATGGGTAGTCCTGGAAGATATGCTTGGGACTCCGTACCAGATGTAAAAGTTATGTGCTTACCAAAATGTTAAATCTGGATGAGCAGTTCTGTCTTTGTCTGTGTGCCCGCCCTCCTTCCTCCTGCCTCATTGCAGACATGGTCATGAGAACTCTAGGTGGCTGTGCATTTTAATTTTGAGCAACCTTAGTGTAGCATAACTGAAATTTGGAGAGGAAACTAGTTTGTAAAGCATCATGGGTAAAAAGGGAGGGATAAGCAGTCTGGAAAAGTTTCAGATGCTGAGCTGGTCAAAGGCCTGTGGCTTTAGTTCTTTTGTTTGTAATGATGGACCTGGTCATTCAGATCTAATGTTATGCTAAATATATGACCTTCATTTTCTATGCACATACATAGAAATCAAATTCAGTATACTAAATTCAATGAAATGTTTTACTTGGGAGGAAGACCCCCTGTCCCTGTGCACCTCCAATGAGGGGACTGCATCTCAACACCATTCTTTTTAAACAGATTTTATTCAGAGGTCATGCTAATAAAGAATAATGGAAAGGTCCAAACTGTCTCTTTCTCTGAGATAAAGCAACCTTGTACTAGGAATAATTAAACTGTGAGCGCAGGTAGCTTGCTTTACCCTTTCCCCCACTATACTTTTTAAATGAACTGTACGCTATAAAAAGTCTATGCATTATGGGATAAGAGGAGGGAACCAGTTGCCTGAGAAAGTTTTAGGTACCAAGCTACCCTAACACCTGTTGGCCGTAGTCCTGCTGTTACCAGAAATGACCCATCTTGTCCATAAAGTGTTATGGCAAGTGCATAACTTTCAGTTACTATCCCCATCTGTGCCACTTTGCTGCTACAAGTAATGAACTGATCTGCAGCTGCAGTTCAGAATACTGCCAGTATTCACTAACCAGAAACAGTGAAAAATCCACAAGCTCAGTTTCAAAGCTTTTATAGAATAATAGCAAACAACTCCATGGCAAATAATACAAATCACTGTGAACATAGCAAAGTTAATGGAAAATATATTTCAAAATTCCAGATTTAATTATACTGCTTTTTATTAAAGTAGGTTCTAGAAAACTACATGTACCTAGCTGTCAGTGATGCAGTGTTGTGGATCAAGGGGTGCACTTGATCACAGAAAGCAATGCTCTTGCAGTGCAGATGGATTTAGATGTATACACAGTAGCAGGGTGTTACTAGAAAATCCTACATCCATATGGCTGTCTAAATCACTGCTTTTCCATCAGTCTCCTCTCTCCTCAAGCTCCAATCAGGCTGATATGTGCAGCAGAGAAGCGTATAGGTGAGTGAGTAGGATGGTTTGGGTGGGGCTGTTGATGAGCTGACATGGGAATGGGGAAGCATCTAGGAAAAAAAGGCAAGTTGCAAAAAAAAATCAGACCTTGTTTTCTTTTCTTTCTATTTTGGAAGTGTGCAGCTACAGGAAAAAGGAGGCATTTGCCTTTCTTAGCCATATATTTGTTAATTCTGGACCACAGGTTTCTCATTTAAAAATAAAATAAAGTAAGCCAGTTGATTTTGCTTGGTATGTATAGTGGAAAGTCTGTCTTACCTCGAATATACTCAGTGCATTTTTAGACCAATATCATTTTCAGAGCCAGACGAATAGCTTTCAGAAGGACATTTGCAACAAAGCCACCCAAAAGTTCTACAATGCCTGTGCGGACATTTTAACTGACTAAACTGCAGCGTGTATATTCTCAGGCTTTAGTACACTGATATAAGAACTTCTTATTTGGCACAATAAGCCAAGCCTTCATTCTATCTGATAAAAATGTGTTTTTATGCTCTTTTTAAAGCCTGCTGTTATTAATCAGTACATTTTATAGACCCTGACTAAGAACTTTCTTCACATCACTGCAGTCAATTTTTCTTTCATTTTTCAAATCAGCTTAAAACAAAACATGATGTCTAACTTTGTTTCCATTTAATTTGCTAGTATATTTATTTCATAGGGGAAAGGGTACTTTTCCATCTTTATAAAGGCAAAGTGTGAGTCCTGGTCCTTCATTTTTCACCTTGAATAGTTTTTCTTTCATGCTTAGAACATTGGCTGACAGGACAGAGGACTAAGAACGAGTTGCTAATGAGTTGCTTCTTGTAGTCAAGGGACAGAGTTTAATTCCTTCCACCTCTATTGCCTACTATGTGACTCTGAACAAATTATTTGCTCAGACGGTTAGGACGCTTAGGACATCCAGGCAAAGGAACACTTGTTTGCATTGGGTTTATCTGGTTAACAAATGTAAAATTTATATGGGAGTTCTTGATTTATCGAATGTGTTTGTTAATGACAACTGTTTAGTTGACCGCATATGATTAACTAAGCAGATGGTTGACAGGTGTGCAAGACTGCACAGTTCCTGGGATTGGGAAATATGCCCTTACCTTGTTTATTTTTGATCTTGGAGTTAGTATGTAAAGTTTAAAAAAAAAGCATTTTGCATGCATTGAGGCTGTTTCGCAGCACATGTATTACTAGCATGTTGACTTTCATGTTTTTGACCATATGAGATCAATGTTTTGGCAGTCAACATTGGGTGTTTTTAATTATATATAGTACACCCTGAAAGAACCTCCAACATCATTGGTAAAGACCTGCAGTCAAAGAGTCTGTTTCCATGATGCAGGAAAATGTGATTCAGGGATGTGTTAGCTGCAGTGAGGAAAGACCTCATTGTCTGCTAATTTGCATGTCTCTGAATCACCTGTAATTACAAGTGCAAGTCAGCACTTTTCTGTGATAAGCACCGTGAATGGCCTATTTTGTTGGCACAGACACCCCATTTACTCTTCCAGAAACATGCAAATGCATCCGCACACTTGCGTGTGGACACATGCGCGCGTGTGCGCACACACACACACACACACACACACACACCAGTATATATCTTACCTGTCCATTAATGTACAGCCTTGATGTAGCTTTTTTATTTGTCCCTGCCCTTCTAAATCACAGAGCCTTACAGTCAGTCAGTAATGCCAGACATTAGAGTTTCATTATTCTTATTGTTCATGAAGTGCACACATGATACTAGACTTGTTGCTCTATTAACTTTTTTAAGTGAGTCTAAGTAAAGGTTTTAAACTGTCCCTGTTTTTAAAGAATGCTCCCGATGTTGCCTCTTGTACATGCTGTGATTCATGGACTGTTGCAGTCAGATAATAATAACAGACATTAGAGTTTCATACTTCTTATGTATGTAAAATACACTTCAACACAAGCATTCCTCAGTTAGCATAGATGGTTACAGCACAGCTCGGACTTGTCAAATTGCTGCCCATATTAAGAGTAGAAGGTCTGAAACTTTTCCCTCTTTTACTTTAACTTTGTTTTATTTAGGTGATATGTTGAGTACCCCTGGGTCTAGTGATAGTGAAGAGGACACACACTCTGCTAAGTAGCTGGGTGTGTGCCAAAGGTACAAAGTTTGAAACTTCCCTACTCAGACCCTTTATTTTTACTTTTTCTCAAAACTTATGGTAATATGTAAAAGGATCCCTGTATCTAGTGAAAGTTAAGAAGGTTAAAGATCTGCTAAAGAGCTGTTTGCAAATGATGATGGTACAGGCTTGAATCTTTTGTAAGTGTATTTAGGGCATTATATAAAAAGTATCACTAGTGTCTGGTATTCCTCACCCCAAAGTACTAGTGTATCTGTTCATTAGTCTAGGGGAGTGCGAAGTGAAAGTATGTCAGCCCTCCAACCCACGCAGCCACACACACACACACACACACACACACACACACACACACACACACACACACACACACACACCTGAGGCTGCTCATCTCTCTGCATACACTCACACATGCAGACACACACACACCACCACTATCTTGCAGCTAAACTCCCCAGCACTTACCTGTAGCGTGATCTCACACATTGGAAGCTATGGGATATTGTGAACTTTTTACCTTGCTAATTAACATGGCCAGCTGATGTAAGTTACACAGCAGGTGATTCTCTGAATTGCTCAGCTGTGTAAATGCCTTACTGCAGGCAACTGGGGAGGGAGATCGTATGGCTAATTCACATAGGCTGTTCCTCGAAATGTCTCATTAACATTTGCGTTAGTGCATGTAGTATAATGTCTTACACACTTAAGTGTCTGCTGAAATGGCTATGTTAGTAAAAGTCATTTCAAAACATTATTGATAACAAAGGGGACTGATGCCTCTTACTGACCTCTTAGTCTTGGGGAAAGAAACAAACTGCCTTGGCTCACTTAAGATAATTACTCTGAATTTATAAACCTGCAGATAAACTATTTGTCTTCAAACCACACCTGTGGAAATCCAAATGAAATGCACTCATAATGGATATTTACTTCCTCTTTTCTTAGTGAAAAATGCAAAGGAGCCATTATAGGTTCCCTACTAAGAAGAACTATAGCTGATGGTCAAAATCTTGATTCTGAAGACTGTATGCAGTTCAAGGTTTGTTAATCAAAGCCCTCCTTTCTTTTAAAGTCTGTGAGCCACGAAGAATGGAAAATGACTGGATGATGCTCTGGTCCTCCCAGTGGACTGGATTTACAGTTAGTATATTATCTGTTTTGTACCTGGGTAATAGAATATATTTAAGTTTATTGCAGAAGCGGGTGTTAATGTACAGACACTCACAGATTCCCCCCAGTCACACAATGTCCCAGTACACACACACACACACACACACACACACACACACACACACACACACACAAAAAACACTGTGCCAGTAGTCTATACAGGATGAGGCAAACCCACCTCATCCTGTGCATATTTCAATCAATAAAATGCATAGGTGTGCATAGCAAAATTGCCACAGACACATTTATATCCCAGACTAGCATTTGCATAGAATGGCGTGCCTGTGAATCAGAAATATTCTAATAAGTGCCGGCACCAGGAAGCAAATATCTATAAACTCCACCCATGCCCTACTGCAGTTGCATGTGGCACTATAAACCTTGTTGCTAAAATTGCGGAGATGGTTAGAGGCAGCAAGGAATGTCTGTGAATCAGAGCAGTCTTATAAAGTCCTCCGGGAAAGTTATGTTTACAGTCATCTGCATACTATGGTCAGCCATAAACCCTTAACATTTATTTTGACCTCCTCAAAGTAAATACTAAAGAGAAGTGCCCCAAAGGCTGAACCCTGAGGTAAACTGCTAGTGGCAGGTCTTTTGGAAGAGGGAGAGCCGTGAACCCTAACTTACTGGACTCTGTGAACCAATTTGATATTCATCAAGTTACATATAGATTTACATTTAGCTGGGAGAGTTTATCTTTAATACCTAGTGTGGGATGGTGTTGCATGGATTTGCAAAGTCTAGTTATGTACTTTGCATTCATCCATTACTTCAGTAAACATTTCAAAGAAGTTGACCAGGTTAAATAGGTAGATCTGCCCTTGATGAATTCGAACTGGTTTGGGTCAAGAGTTTGTAGGTTAACTGGTCCCTGTTTATTAATTCCATAATGGTCCTTTTCATAGCCATACAGATGATGTTGATTAGTCTTATGGGTCTACTATTACTTGAATCCATTGACGCCTGACCTTTGTGCAAGAGGATGATTAATGCTGTCCTCCATTCATCCAGCAAAAAGCCTGTCTGGAGGCCAATATTGAATATCCTGTGTAGGGATATGACAAGTCATGTTTCAAGCTGACGAGTAGGCAACCTGATAAGTTACTCTCCATAGAAGTAGTGTTAGCCTTAGATAGTGCCTTGAGGAATTGTTCTTGGGATATATGAGACGAGGATGTAGATATAGGTATGTGATCTGGGAATATAAAAGGGGGACAGTAAGGTGAAGTTTGAATTAAATTTGTCTGCCAGTAGATTGGGTGTGCCCTTGGGTCCGAGTATATGATATAATTTATTATTTGCTCTGGTTAGTATCGGGTGTTATTTTTGAGATTTTTAACAGTTAAAGAAGGTTTTGTGGTTATCCTTCACCTAGGTGGCTGTTTTTACCTAATGTCTGGCTTTTGTTAATTTGGTCATGGTCTAATGTTCTTTAAGTTTCAAAAACAGTGTTATTGTCATCTTGAGATTTAAATGTATTTTTGCACACAATAAATTAGGTTTTTCTTTTCACAAGGGTTTATTTTTAAAGTTGGCATTATATTGACTTCTGAGTGCAACAGATATGTCTATATGGCTGTTTATATGCACATACAAGTTGGTGGTTAAGGTTTCCGCATAAGCAGTGGTGTCATCAAGATGTAATTTCATACTGAATTTAGTTTGGCCATCACTTAGTTTTAGTATATTAGCCTTGACATAATATCTGAATACCATGGCTTTCATCTTTGGTCTTAAGATGAATGTGACTGATTTGTGGTATGATTTGAACAGAAAAGAAGTTACAATTGATTGGAAATGAAGTCTACTTCATACTGGTAAGCACCAAGTCCAGAATTTTATCATCCCTGGTTCGTGTGTGGACCAACTGGTCCAGAGAGTTTGTACTGATGAAGCTGAGACATTTCTGGGCATATATGTTTGTGGAGGGGGGGTAATTGAAATCTCTTGGGAGAATGGTGTTTAACTTAATGCACAGTGACTCCATACTGGTTAAATAGGGGGTATAGTCTGAGGGGGACATGGAGAAGGTTATACAATTAGCTATGGTATGATAATATGTTTCACTAATAGTAAGTTGTACATGGAGGAGTTCCAGGTTGTTATCTTGTCTAATGAGTATGGAGGTGAATTTTATTTAAGAATATGGAGATACTGCTACCTTTAGTGCCTTCATCTAATGTGGTGGACCTGACCATGTGGTAGGCATTGAAACCCTTCACTGATGTGGAGTACTCTCATTGTTCCTGAACCAGGCCTCTTTGATGATGCATATATCAATGTTTTACAGGTTAAGGAGTGCTTGTAGGGAGTGAAGTTTTTTTCTGTAAGCCTCCTCGAGTTGAGCAGTACTGTCTTTTATGTTATCTGGATTCTGTTTCTTTATGATGGAAAATTTAGAAGACTGAAGTTATCTAAAAAAAGGCACTCTGGGGGGTGGACAAGGATTTAGCCAATATACAGGATAGATGCAGGCTATCCCTGGCAGAGCAGTTAGGACTGGCTATCATCTATATATTGTACTCTGTTAGAATGACATCAGAACCTAAGCCATGTTGTTGAAGTCAGTACAGTTTTCTTCATATTGTGGCATTGCTCAAGGCTAGGTTCATACCTGCCACAGATACATATTCCAAGAGCTCCATCATGTTTCTCTATGTTATTTACACCCATGTACGTTATGACTGTATCATATCTGTACTTGTGGTGCAAGGACTTGAGTGCATGCTTGATGTGGTGAATCCTGGCAGGCCTGTTAGGCATCTGGTTGTGATCCTTTCCTTGACCTGCCTGGTGAGTGGTGCTTCTGTGTCTTTCACTAAGAGGTCACCAATAACTGGGATATTGAGTTGTATGGAAGTATGCCTTATGGGCTTTTGAAATTAGTCAGTGTAACTGTTATATGTATGTTTCACGGTGGGTAATGCCTGTGTTGTATGTTTGTGAGTTTGCTGAGGATACTTGTTTCTTAGGTTACATTGAGGAGGCCTTAATGGTTTAGGTAGGTTGCTTTTAAGAGCCTCAGCATATGTTGGTCTGTCTGGTCTGAGCTGTGTGTGATTACTTTAGTGTAGTGTTGTGTGGTACTGACAACCTGTTTGTTATTTGTTTTGGCTTTGTGTGAGAGCTGTCCTCCAATAATATTATAGAACTGCATCACTCACACACACTGTCAGTTTCAGTAGTAGGTGGTTATCCATTAACATGAGTCAGTTGCTACATGGTCTCATAATGGCAAGTTTAACAAAGTTGACCACAAAGACAGTTAGGAAGTGCAAATATATGGTTCTAGGTGCTTACTAATGTGGGCTAAAGGGTACTAGCACCTATGAAGTTTTGAGTTTGTTTCTGAAGGTGCTATTTTTTGGTAGTGGAAATAGTGCTGATCTCAACACAGCTGCATGTAGCTATGAATCAATGCTCCTTTGTCTTTTTCAACAGAAGCAAACCAGTAGCAGTAATCCCAAATTGCTTCCAGAGAAGTAGTATTGAGTTAGATGTTGCTGGGTTCAGTACACTTGCTATTGTCTTCTGGTAGCTACCCTGGATAGAACTTTCGGTAGCTGGACACAACAGAAAGCCAAGGTGTACAAAGACTTGAAGAGGATCTCAACAAAACTGCAACCAGACTAGTCAGTGAAATCCCATGCACACTGCCCAATCAGAGACAAGCAGGAATCAATGCCCATCTGCTCTTTCCCTCACCAGCTGCAAAACAATAAAGTACAGTTGTGTGCACTTACCTTAAATGTAGATGTTCAAGTGTATTTACTGTTGCAGTCATCACATTTGGGTTATCTGCTTGCAGTAGCCCTCAGTCAGCCTGATTAACAAATTTTTAGGTCCTACGTCGGTTGCTGTCTCATCTTCCATGACGTCAGGTAGTCAGGGGTATAAAGCATGCAGCCAACGCCATTACATCAGTTTTTCTTGCCCCAGATGTCAGGTGCCCCCCTAATGGGAAGCAATTATATATATATATATATATATATATATATATATATACAAGGTTATACCTCCAACAAAAAAGCAAATACACCAAAAAGCTTTTAAGCATAGTAAAAGAAGAATAGAGGTATAGCCACAAGAAGTCTCAGGGGGCTGGAGGGGGGGTAACCAGGACTGCAACAGTGAATACACTCGAACATCTAGATTTATGGTAAGTGTACACAACTGTACTATGTTCTTCGTGTTTCACTGTTGCAGTCATCACATTTGGGTAGATTCCCAAAGCTAAGGATGGGAGGAGGAATTTAGATAGCATTAGGACCAGCTATGAGGCCCTGCAAGACTGCAGTGGCAAAACCAGCTCTGGATTTAGAGAAAATTGGCAAATGGTAATGCTTGCTGAAAGTATTTACAGAACTCCAGGTAGCAGCTTCTAGGATGTCCCTGGTAGGGACACCTCTAAGAAAGGCTGTAGAGGTAGATGCAGCCCTGGTTGAATGGGATCTAATCTCCTGTGGGATATGTTTTCCATTGTGCTTATAGCAGAAATGAATGCAATGGCCTATCCATTTAAAAATGGTATGCTTTGAAATAGCCTTCCCCTCTGACCCTGCAGCAAATGCCACTAGCAGTTGTTCAGATTTCCTTTGAGTTTTAGTCCTGTCCAAGTAAAATATAAGTTGTCTGTGCACATTTAAAGAGTGCAGTATGATTTCCCCTTTGTTCTGTGGATTAGAAAAGAAGGTTGGCAAATGAATGGACTGATTAAAGAGCCACATTGGATACCACCTTGGGCATGAAGGAGGGATTGGTCCTGAGGGACACCCTGTCCGCATGAAAGATGATGAAAGGCTCCACTGCCATAAGGGCCTGTAATTCAGATACCCTTCTTGCTGAAGTGATTGCTAAAAGGAAGGCTGTTTTCCAAGAAAGGAATTTTAACTCTGCACTTGCAGCTGGCTCAAAAGGAGGAAGAGTGAGTTTTCCAATACAAAGTTAAGGTCCCAGGCTGGGGTTGGGGCTCTCCTGGGTGGTCTTAAGTTTTTGGCCCCTATGAGGAACTGCTTGAGCAGTGGGTGAGAGATAAGGGGTGGTTCTGTGTTGTAATGAGCTGAAATGGCTGAGGCATGAATTTTGATGGAGGAAAGGGAAAGGCCCTTATGAAGCATCTTAGTTAAGTATTGAAGAATCTGAGGTAAGTTGGGCGCTGCTGTGGCCATCCCTTGAGTTTGGTTCCAGGCACAGAATCTTTTCCATTTTTCAGCATAAGACTTTCTAGTACTAGGCCTCCTTGCCTCCAAAATGACATCCAACACTTGTTTACTGAGGGATGGTGATGGAGAGATTAGGTAATTAGCCAGTCTGCCAGGTTCAGGGTTTGAAGTTGGGGGTGCAGAATCTGGCTCTCCTGCTGTGACAGCAGGATTGGGGTCTGAGGCAGGTGCCATGGGGCTAGCTGTTACACACTGCACAAGAGGAGGTACCAGTGATGGTGTGGCCAGTCTGGTGCAATCAGTATCATCCTTGGTTTGTCCTGTTTGTTCTTTAGTAGTAGTTTGGAGAGGAGAGGCAGAGGAGGAGGAAAGGCATAAACTGATAGATTTTTCCAGCTGAAGGACAGAGCATCCACTTTCCAAGCTTGTTTGTGGGGAGTCCTTGTGCAGAATTTGTCCGATTGGTAGTTCTGGGGGGAGGCAAACAGGTCTATATCTGGTCTCCCCCATTTGTTGATCAACATGTTGAAAGTCTTTGGTTCCAGTTTCCACTCATGTGGGTCCATGAGATTTCTGCTTAGTTCTTCTGCCAGGGTATTTAGTTTTCCTGGCAGGAATTGAGCCTGTAGATGCACTTGGTAGCTCAAGGCTGTGTTCCACAGAGCCATGGCTAATCTGCAGAGGGGGTAAGAATGGGTACCCTCCTGCTTATGTACCACATAACAGTGGTGCTGTCCGTTTTTACCATTAAATGTCCTGGAAGAATGTGGTCCTTGAAGGCTGTCAGAGCATTCTGTACAGCTAGCATTTCTTTTTGATTGATATGCAGGTGCATTTGACTTGGGTTCCATTTGCCCTGAATGCACTTCCCTGCCAAGTGAGCCCCCCATGCATAGTCTGATGCATCTGTTGTTAGGGTTAGGGTGGCAGGGGGTAGAGTAAATGATAGCCCCTTGTTTTGGTGACAGGCCCAGACAGGTTAACACTTTTTGTACAAATGCCAGATGATTTAGAAGTATGTCCTGGCTTTCTGCCTGAATTAGATAATCGTCCAGGTATGTGTATATTTGAATATTTCTTTGCCTACAAAATGCGATGACTGGAGCTAGGCACTTTGCGAATACCCTGGGCACAGTAGATAAGCCAAAGGGCAGTGCAGAGAACTAATAGTGCATGTAGCCTGCTTTGAAACATAGGTATGTTCTGCAAGATTCCTTGATTGGGATGTGCAGGTAGGCTTCCTTTAAATCCAGTGTTGCCAACCAGGCATCTTTGCCTATCATGGGAAGCAACTGGTGAAGCGTTAGCATCTTAAATTTTGGAATCACCAAAAAGGTGTTTAGGATAGAAAGATGCAGGATAGGACACCATGTAGAAACTTTGTCCCTTTTCCTCTTCTGGTACAGTCTGAATAGCCTTCAGTCTTAAGAGAGAGAATACTTGCTTTTGAGCCTCTACCCACTGATTTGGGGGTAGATCTGTCCAACCATTTGGGGTTGGTAACGTGTGGAAGTGAAATCTGTATCCTTGGGAAACTGTTTAAAACCCATTTGTCCTGGGTAATGAGTTCCCAGTTTTTTGCTTGCAGAGCAATTTTCCCCCCTAAAGGAACAGTCAGTTGAGAAGTGCTTGGAAGTTTTAAAGTTAAGTCATAGAGACAGCTTACCATGGGGGGGGATCTTACTACTCCCTGATTTGGAAGTGGGAGCCCCCCACTGCTTAGTCCTGTGTGTACCCTGGGACTGAAGCCTGGTTGTTCTGCTGGTTCCGGGTTTGAACTGAGAAGGCCTGGTAGAGGCAGGAAAGGACCAGTTTTTTGAGGGCCAATGCCTACTAAATCTTGGAGGCTGCAATTGTAAGAAATCTTTAACAGTTTGCATAGATTTAGATTTTTTCCTCCATCTTTTTAAGAACTTCTTCTGCTCTGTTGCCAAACAGGCGGTCCTGATTTAAGGCAGCATTCAGCAATTTAGTTTTAACATGATCTGGCAAAGATTGCTCCTTAAGCCAAGCATGCCTTCTAAGTACAGACCCGGTGACAGCAGCCCTGCAAGATGCCTCTAGTGAATCAAACCCACATTGCAAAGTATGTTTTCCAACCTGTTCAGCAAAATGCATTAAATCCTTACTTTCAGCACAATCAGGAATCAACATCATCTTCTGTTTAAGCAATCCAATAATATGCTGCTGATACTTTTAACATATGAAACTGGCAAGTTAAGGCCCTGATGGCCAAGGTTGCAGAGGTGTATACCTTCTTACCCCATCTATCCAGGGCCCTGGAATCTCTATCAGAGGGGGTAGGAGTTTTGGCAGTAGTAGCCTTAATGCCCTTGGGTCCCTGTGAAATGGTCTCAGGATCCGCAGTAGGATTTTTAAAAAGGAACTTGTGAGAATCAGAAACTCTGTAATATCTATCAGATTTTCTGAGAGCAGGAGGTAAAGAGTCAGGGGCCAAGCTAGATTCCGAAAAGGCATCGTCAACAATGTCCAGCACAGGAAGGATAGCTAAAGGCCTGTGTTGGGGCAGGAGTAAGAAATCTCTAACCTCTTTTTAGAATCAGAGTAATCCTGGCTTTCCCAGTGAAAATGCTCCCTAAGCGTATGCAAGGTTTCACCAAAAGAAAAATCTTGTGGGGGAGAAGCAGAGGGAATAGAGTCCTCTACATCAGAATCCTCATAGGTAGATAAGGGTAAATCCTGGTCATCAGAGGAGAAGTATTTCAGAATCCTGGTCAGAAGTATCATAAGCAAATTCAGTCCTTGTTTTCTTAGAGGTGGAAGGTTGGCTTTCCCTGATTAAAGTAATAAGTTCTTCAACCATTTTCATAATTTGTTTTTTAGGCATAGAGGCCTGACCATGCGGTCTGGGCGTCAGTTTCCTAGGCATGGTTCAAATGTTAGGCCTTGAAGAAGAACATGGCGTCAGTTTAATATGCAAGTCAGTAGGCCTGAATACACCCTCAGAAGCCGGTGCCTGCACAGCGGTTCTGGACCCATCCAAGGTAAAGACATCTGCAGGTTCCACAGTTGACGCATCTCGCCGCATACGAATGGGTCTCAGTAGAGGCCTGCAAGTCTGAAGTAGTGAGTATCAGGGGCTGCGAAAGCTCCTCAATGAGTACTGGTGAACTGGCGACTAGCTTAGGAGAAGCGTCGTCGGCAGCTTTGGACCTAGGCGGCCTGTCTCTGTCTTTATCTTTGCGTTTTTTCGGAATGTCGGTAGTCGGGTGGCTTACTGAAGACATATCTGGATAATTGAACTGAGTACCAAAATATTTAGAAGTGAAAATATACCGATGACTAATAGTTTGTGGTTTAAATAAGGCACAAAACTGACAGTGAGGTGCATCATGGTCAAGGCCTAGGCAAGGAATACAATACGAGTGAAAATCTTTGAGGTATTTGCTTTCCACAAGAAATACAATTATTGACTTTTATTGACATCAGCTTTGAGCAAGAAAAAGTTTCCCCAATGGGGTACTTAGCTTTAGTGGAAGACTTGGGTTCTGAAACTCGAAAACGAAAATTTCAGGAGTCAGCCGAGCAGCACTTGCAAACTGCTTCTTCTTCGGGCACCGCACGGCAAGAAAGACTGATGTAATGGCATCGGCTGCATGCTTTATACCCCTGACGACCTGATGTCATGGAAGATGAGACAGCAACCGACGCAGGACCCAAGACTTTGATAATCAGGCCGACTGAGGGCTACTGCAAGCAGATAACCCAAATGTGATGACTGCAATAGTGAAACACAAAGAACATCATTACTTCCAAGCTGCCTCTAAGAAATAATTTTCAGGCTTTCTAGTAACTGGTATTCTCTAGGAAGGCTAGGTAATAGTGTCCCACTGCTGCTTCTCTCACCAGGTGTAAAACAAAAGCACTAATCCCAAGATGATCCCTGTGAAGTAGTTCCTGGGCTCTGCAGTGACTGGTAGTCTAGTCAAAGAAATTACATATTTTAAAAGTAAGACAGAAAAAAGGGATTTATATTCTGACTACTGCAGCCTGCATTGAGTGGGATGATATGAAACATAGGTTAACTCAATCTTTAAAGGTTTTAGGGAAGGGTCCTCCCCGTTTGATCCTTCTTTACCCAAAAGAATGAGTAGATGAGATTTACAGCAGGGATTAGCAGCTCATAAGCCACCAAGTTTAAAAGCACAATAGGGACTGGGCAGGTAGATAGGAAAAATCCAGTGCAATCACACACCAGCAGCAGTCTCACAGCACTTGCAGCTGAATAAGAATGCAACTAATTACCTTAAGTAAGAAATCTTACTTCTCATCTCCTCCTATAAATTAGCTAGATGTAATTCCTTTTCAACCAGTGAATGGAAAAAAAGATTTTTTTTCTAACTGACCCTAGCCATTAACTTTTAAAACTCCAAGAAAAAACCTAAATGTAAAACAAATTTTAATAGAATAAGAGAAAAAAAATCAACAAACCAAAAAAATGTGCATGTGTGTTCTGGTGCTTACTTAGGTGTGCCAAGTTTTTTCACCTTATACTGGTCTTTGTATATTGCTACTGACTGCATCTTTCTGCATTTTATTGTATTTTTTTTTAGTTGTACACTATATCATGCTGTTGCTATATTTTGTTTTTTCATTATCTGCAGCTAGATTCTAACTGAAAAATAGTCCCAGTGGTTTAATTCACCGTGGCTAAAATTAATTAATTAAAAAATAATATTAAAAAACACCAGAATTATAAACGTATTTATTTTGTGAATATACAGTTGGCACTGACATTTTTTTTGTTTGTTTCAGTCCCATCATTTCACAGGAGCTGTAAAATGTCAATACCTCACAAAAATACTGTATCCTATTAGCAGACACTGTCCAAAATAATTTTGCATCCAAAAAGAATATAAATATGGTGAAACAAACTGAATGCCAAAGCCAGTACAAGCAATATCCTGTAATTAACAAATGATTGTAATGGTGAGGATTCAATATTGTCTGTTCTGTCTGTCCTCAATGAATGAGTACTTTGGATCCTATCAGATCTAAGTTTGGCCACTCTTAAACTTTGTTATCCAAGGCTCCTTACCCATAACTCCCTTCTTGTATTAAGTTACCTCAGATCTCAGTTGTCGCTCAATTGCTTCAGATGCAGAACTCTAGGTTCAGGCTATAGGTGATTAGGTAAGTGCAAAGTTTTCTCATCTTACATTGCCTTTGAGACAGTCATCATCTAAGTTCTGTTATTTTCTTTTCATCTTATTCTTTCAACCTCCACAACCCCTCCCCACAAAAATGCCTTTTTCTTAGTCCTACTTGGAGTAATTTCCCTTTCTCTCCATCTTACTGGTTGTTACTTTTTGGGGCCAGTTAGCTGGCTTAATCTTTTAACTTTCTGCTTCTTGTATTTTGCAGTTGTTAGTGGTCATTGTTCTGGGTGCTGTTACTATTTCTTGTTTGTAGTCTTTCTTAGGGGTTTTCCATTTTCTCCAATATGGCCAAGGGTTTCATAAAGTGCATTTCTTGTGAGCATCAAATCCCCATTCAGGATGCCCACAAAAAAAAATGTACGTATTGTTTGGGGTTATCCCATTTTGATGAAGAATGTTTTCTTTGTACTGCTTTTGGAACCAGGGTATAACTGAAATATGTAAAAAATTGGTTCTTAAGGGGCTTCTCTCTGCCACAGTAGAAGTTCCCCCTTCACAGTCTTTCTCTTCCTCTTCACAAGCAGCAAGGAAATCTTCTGACAAAAGTAAAGGGATGAAGAGTAAAGACAAGGACAAGAAACAGCGCAAGACATGGAAAGACTTAAATAGAAGGACTCCTTGAGAAAACATTCTCTAGAACATTCATGCCCATCAGGTCTGGCACTAAAGATCCCCAGACTGTTGAATCCAGCCTTGACTCTGGAGCCTGTCAAGATTAGATCCTTTACGTTTCTGTTCCCAGGCACCAGGTTTTCTCTGAGGCCAGTAAGCCCTAGGCTCAGATCACCTACCCTGTAGGAAAGGTCCTTTCGCAGGGTGTCAAGACCCCCTCTATGGCAATATTCCAAAGATCACTGCAGTCCTCCAGGAGCCTTTCTGAAGCGGACATGGACAGAATGATGAAGAAATTCCTGATGACTGAAATCCAGTTGGGGGTTCTCCTGGCTTTGATCCCCGCTGGACGCTCAGGGCTTCCTCCTTCTTTTCCTCTGATTATTACACCTTCTTTGAGCTAAATAAAACCAAGAAGCTCCAAACTAGCACTGGAATGTAAACAAATACCAAAATAAAAAAAACGAAAGTTTAATAAGAAATCCATGTTAAAAAACACACATCTTTACTTGATGTCAGTAACTTAAAACCAGATAGTATGCAATTTTTAAAGTTTTGATGCTCTTAAGTTTCAACTTACTGGTAATTGAAATGGCATCATTTAGTCCTGGGAAGTTCATATCCAATTGCCAAAGCATTTCACGATGTAGTAACTGATCTGACCTTCAGGTTCAGGATACCTGGACCCAAGTAAATCCTGGGGTTTGCCTGCATTGGATCCAAAGAGCTGGATTTCATTGACACTGACCATTTCTCTGACCCAGTTGACTCTGGGTGTCAGAGCTGAGGGGTAAGGGCTGGTATTGTGGGGTTGGAATGGACTCCAGAACTGTTGGAACCATCTCTGCCTATTGGTGCTTTGGTTTTTAACAGCATGGCACCAGCATTGACTTTGGAGCCCAGCCGGATAGGTTCTCAAGGCTTGCCTTTGTCATTTCCTTGTTTCCTACAGAGGTGGCATCAGGACCTGTCTAGGCATCGATCTTCAAGGCCTTTCAGAGAGTTCTCTCAAAGTCTTTGTATCAGGCTTACCCTCCCTGCTGCAGTCTTCTCTTTCTCCCATTGAGCTCTTTGGGTTCTCTTCCCCCCTCACTTTCTGCCTCAGTGGGACGGCCAGCCCCCTGGAGTCTTGAGACAGTTCATGTTACAGACTCCCTGTCTGCTTTGGAGTCTTTCTCAGAGAATCCCACTGCAGAGTTTCATCAAATGTACTTATGCAAAAGGAGGCCTGTGGACTCCCCCACAGTAGTCACTCACAGAAGATAATGATTTTGATGAAAAGGAGAGGTTCTTCAGGCCCCCCTTGAATATGTCTCCTTTGGCAAGATCCTCAAACTACTCAGAAATGAGGGTGGTTAACCAATACCCCCTCCTAGGAGGAATTAGTATTCCTTGAGTTTTTTTGTGGCTGGTCCATATACCTCTTGGGTGTTCCCTCCTGCTAATGAATTGGTTGAGCTGGTTTCAAGGGGGGCATGTGAGGAACCAGCGGTTGAACCCATTTCCAAGAAGCCCAGCAAAATTCATTTCTTTTCCTAAAGATAGGCCCTTTTGGAGTAAGGGTCCCACACTAGATTCTATACTGATGGCGATGGCCGCTGTCAAGAAGGATCTCACTGGAAAGAGTTTCACTGTCCATCCATCTAACAGGGAGTTCAGGGCATTGGACACAGGTTTAATAAGGGGCTTTATGTTTTAGTGACCTTGCTTAAGGATGCTGAACGAACTGGCACGTGTTATGTGAGTTCAGAGGGACTTGACAAAAGAGCTGTTCAAATTCCTCTCTAGAGTCCATATCTGAGGAAGATAAAAAAAAAAAAACAGTCAATATGCATATGGCCACCCTACAGTCCCTGTCAAATGTGTCTCTGCCCCTTATTTCTAATGCAGCAGATGGCACATTGGCAGTATCAGGCACTGGATAGCTATTCAGCACACCTGGATGTGTCTCTGCAACTTCGCAAAACACTTCAAGATATCTTTTATTAATGTCCCCTATCAGGGGTCCACTTTGTTTTGGCCTAAAGTTAGAGAGAGGCTGTTTAAAACTGAATAAGAGGGCAAGATCATGTCTGCCATTAGAATATGTTTTTTTCTACCCCTCAATGAACCTTCTGTAGAAACCAGAATGGTGATAAGAAATTGTGGTTCCAAAAGTCCCAAAGTTTTACCCTAGATGCTTCTAGCGATAGATCCCCCCAGAAGCAGATGTGGAACAATTGTAATGGACATCACCCCCACAGCAGAGGTTGAAAGCAGATTCAAAGCTTTTGGGGACCCCTTTTTGACGAGCCTTTCCAGTACTTCTAAACAGTTTCCTGACTGCTGCACTCTGGAGGCAGTTGGGTGCACTTGTCTCTGCACCCCTTGGCCTGGACATCCATCACTGAAGATGTATGGGTGCAGAGAATCATCACTAGAGGCTGTTCAATTCCCTTTCTTTACCATCCCCCTTGTTCAAGAAAACTATGTAATGTACACCCACCTAATGCAAGGTGGTAGCAGTAGCAGCACAAGAAATAAAAAAAGCTGCTAGACAAATGAGTCATCCAGGGAGTCTCATGATACCAACATGGATTTGGTATCTACTCAAGGTTCTTTTTGGTGCCAAATCAAAATGGGGCCTCAGGCCCATTCTGGACCTCGGTCACCTGAATTGAATCAGTGTGTAAAGTAGTTGAAATTCCAGATGGTCGTGGTTCTGTCCCTCCTACCATTGTTGAGGAAGAACACATAACTCTCCTAAACAGTGTGCCACTCAACCAAAGCCCCAAGGCAAAACAGCATGCCCAACATACTAGTCATAGGTGACTTGATAGTGAGGCACACTGATGTCCCACTCACTATGTTGAATAAGGAGAAGGTAACAGTCAGCTGCCTGTCAGGTGCCAGGATCCACTACATAATGCACGCACTCAGGTCCCTCAACAACAGGTACAAATATGACTCAGTTATTGTACATGTGGGTGTGAATAACCTGAGACATACCTGCCTGGACTACATGAAAATAGACGTGGAGGAGATCTCGGTTATGTAGCCCAGATGGGTATGACTCTAGTCCTGAGCAGCATCTTACCATCACCCAGAATGATACCACAGTGCAAACATAAAATGAGTGATTTCAACAAGTGGCTAAGTATCTGGTGTCATTCTAAGTGGGACCAGTATCTGTCTGCCTGGGATGACATGATTGACAGACCTTGATGGTTTGCCAGAGATGGCCTGCATCTGTCACCCCTGGGCTTCCGGATACTGGCCAAGGCTCTTGCCACCCCTATATTGCCTTTTTAGGCGGTGTTCCAAAGACCAAATTACCACCGTAACAGCTACAAACAAATGCAATCTGAGGGTCATGCTGCTCAGTGCTAGAAGTCTAAATCTCAAAATGCACTCTCTCGAAACACTCCTTAAAATGGAGAACATCGACATTTGTGCTGTAATAGAAAACCTGGTTCAAGGCAGCAGAAAGCACCCCTACACTAGCAGGCTATAACTCTTTCCACACCTTTTGGCCCCAAAACTTGGACGAAGCTCCAAAGCCGGTGGTGTTTCCATATTCATAAAGGATGCACACACCTCTAGACTGGTAGCCCAACATAATGCATCAGAGATACTTCAGGTGCAGCTAACATTGGGTGAGACAGCAATTCAGGTCATAGACTGCTGTAAGTCCTCAACCATGTCCCAAGACTCAGACTCCACATTCCTAAGCACCCTGGAGAATATTAGGGTCCAACCTAACACACTCATACTAGGCGACTTCAAGTACCCCTCCATTAACTGGGAAAACTACTCATGTACCAATACACTTGCCCAACGATGTTCTTTGTGTTTCACTGTTGCAGTCATAACTGTAGGGTGTTCCTGCCGGCAGGCAGCCCGAGGTCGGCCAGAATTCCAAAGTCTGGGTCCGGCGTTGGCTGTACCAGCAAGTACCTTGACGTCAGAACGCAGGGGTATAAAGCCGACAGCCGACGCCATCTTCTCCAGTCTTTCTTGCCGTGCGGTGGAAAGCAGCTCGCAAGTTGTTGGTTGGTGAATCTTGACAGCGTGGTTTGCTTTTCGTCGGTCCAAAGACTTTTTTCTTCTCTTCTCAAGCTAAGTACCCCGTTGGGGAAACTTTTTTCTTGTTCCTCCGATGTCAGAAAAAGTTAATAATTGTATATCGTGTGGGAAACAAATACCTCATAAAGATTTCCACTCCTACTGTCTTCCTTGCTTGGGCCCTGACCACGACGTTTCTTGCTGTCGGTTTTGTGCTAGGTTTAATTCTCGTACGATTAAACGTAGGTACGATTGGGCCTTGAATTATTTCGGTAGACGATTCAACTACAGGATGTCGTCGGATACTTTACCGACAACCGGAATTCAAAAGAAACGCAAGGACAAGGATAGGCCTCCGAGGTCCAAACAGGATACTTTGCAGCCGGAGCCAGCTTCGGGTTCGGCTGTCGTCAGTGAGGCGCTTTTGCAGCCCCTGTCGTCAGCCACTTCGGAACCGATGGCCGACACGGACTCCCATGGGGAGCCAACTAGGCCCAGTATTTTATCTGCTGCAGGACCTTCGGACATCGCTCCTTCAGATGGGTTTGGAGCCGCTGTGCAGGTACCGGCTTCTGAAGGGGTCTTCAGGCCTTCTCATATTACTATTTCTTCAAAGACAAAGGCAAAGTCAAAGACTCCTGTTAAACCAAGGGTTCCTTCTCAAGCTTCTTCGGATTCAACTCCCAAGTCTCAGAAGCAATTATTAAAGATGGCTGAAGATTTGCTTACTATGATTAGGGGTTCTCACCCTCCTCCTGAAAAAAGGCCTAGACAGGATATTCCTTATGATTCCTCTGATCAGGCTTCTGTGTCTTCAGTCTCTTCCTCTGACCAGGATTATTCTTTTCCTCCTTATGAGGATTCTGATGCAGAGGACTCAATTCCCTCTGCTTCTCCCCCTGAAGATTTTTCTTTTGGGGAAACCCTGCATGAGATGAGAGAGCATTTTCATTGGGAAGGTCAGGATTATTCCGCCTCCAAGAAGAAACTTAGGGAATTTCTCCTTCTCCCTCAACACAGGCCTTTGGCTATTCCTCCTGTTCTTGATATTGTGGATGATGCTTTCTCTGAAGCTACCCTGAATCCTGATTCTTGTCCGCCTGCTCCTTCTAAGCCGGATAGATTTTATAGAGTTCCTGATTCCCATCAATTTTTGTTCAAGAACCCTTCTGCAGACCCCAAAACTATTTCTCAGGGTTCCAAGGCTGCTAAGGCCGCTTCTTCTAAAAATCCTATTCCCTCTGAAAAGGATTCTCGGGCCTTGGACAGATGGGGCAAAAAGGTGTATACTTCGGCTACTCTTTCTATTAGAGCTTTAAATTGCCAGTTTCATATGTTCAAGTATCAGCAGTTTCTTTTGTCTGTTTTAAAACAAAAACTTACTTCCTTTCCTGCATGTGCTTAGACAAGGAATTACAAGATGGTACTGCATGCAACTGAACAAGTTAGTAAACATAGTTTACATTGTGGCTTTGATGCCTTGGAGGCTTCCTGTAGGGCCGCAGCCTCTGGTTCTGTTATCAGGAGACATGCTTGGCTCCGAGAGCAGAATTTACCTGAACAAGTTAAGGCTAAATTGTTAGATGCCCCTGTTCAGCATGATGTTTTGTTTGGTTCTAAAGCTGAGGAGGTTATTAAAAAGATGGAGGATAAAGTGAAATCTATGCAGACTGTGAAAGATTTCTTACAAGTTCAGCTCCCTAGATTTTCTAGGAATTGGCCCTCCAAAAATTGGTCCTTTCCCACGTCTGACAGGCCTCAAAGGGGAATATATAGATGCCCCAGAGGTCGAGCTCAGGCACAGGCCTCTTACAGGTCCAGACAATGGACTGCTTCATCACCTAGAAGGGGTGAAGACAGATCTCAATCACAAAGGAAGCAGACCCAATGACTCCCTCTGCTGGGCTACAGGTCCTCTTTGCCTGGAAGCCCCTCTCAGAGGAAAACTTTCTCTTTTCTACCAAAATTGGACTCAGATTACCCAGGACAAATGGGTTTTAGACGTGATTTTAAAAGGTTACAAATTCCACTTTCATACTCTGCCAAGGTCTATCGGTTGGCCAGATCTGCCAAAACATCAGTCGTCAGAGGCCTTAAATCAAGTGGACGCCTTATTGGCCATGAGAGCCATAGAGCCTGTGCCACTTTCAGAGATGGGAAAAGGTTTTTACTCAAGACTATTTCTGGTTCCAAGAAAGCAAAATTCATGGAGACTGATTCTGGACCTTTCGGTATTAAACACCTTCCTGGAAATTCCAAAATTCAAGATGCTTATTTCACAACAACTTCTTCCAATGCTCTCCCAGGATGCTTGGATGGTGACATTGGACTTGAAAGAAGCCTACCTACACATTCCCATCAGGCAGGAACGCAGAAAATACCTCAGATTCAAGGCAGGTTCGAGGCACTTTCAATTCTCTGTACTGCCCTTTGGTTTATCTACTGCGCCGAGTCTTTACCAAGTGCCTGGCTCCAGTAGTAGCTTATTGCAGACTCCAAGGGATTCAAATTTACCCCTATCTGGATGACTGCCTTATTCAGGCGGACAGCAAAGACCTTTTACTTCAGCATCTGCATTTTGTTCAACGTCTTCTCCTTCTACTGGGATTTTCAGTGAACACAAAAAAGTCACATTTGATCCCCTCTCAGCAAATGATCTTTTTGGGAGCTCTTCTAAATACAAGCTTGCAAAGGGCCTTCCTCACTCCAGAAAAACAATTACAGCTGGCCTCAATTTTCAAAACCTTGGCTACTTTAACTCAGCTCACTGCAAGGAAATTCCTGCAGGCATTGGGCTACATGGCTTCTTGCATCCTGTTGATTCCAAATGCAAGGCTTCACATGAGAAAACTTCAATGGTACCTAAAGAGTGTATGGTCACAGCATTACCACAGTCTGGACACAATGATTCCACTGATTCCCTGCCTCCAGAAGGAGTTCCTTTGGTGGTCCAGGGCTTGTGCTTTAAACGAAGGGAATCCCTTCCGCCTGCCTCAACCTTCTCAGACCATAACCACGGACGCTTCGGATTATGCTTGGGGAGCTCATTTTCTAAATCTTTGCCAGCAGGGTTCTTGGACAAAGAAGCATCTATCCTGGCACATCAACTTGAAGGAAATGTTGGCAGTTCAAAATGCTCTTCTAGCCTTCCCAAAACTTCTAAATCCGGGGCCTCTTCTGATTCGTACAGACAATACCACAGTCATGTGGTACATAAACAAGCAAGGGGGCTCTCACTCTTACCCCCTTTGCAGACTAGCCATGAATTTATGGGACACGGCTCAAAATCTGAATCTGCATCTTCAAGCTCAATTCATTCCAGGAAAACAGAATCTCTTAGCAGACAGCCTAAGCAGAAACCTTTTGGATCCTCACGAATGGATGCTGGACCCCAGCTTATTCAGCAAGATTACTGCAGTTTGGGGTTGTCCTCAGATAAATCTGTTTGCATCCCATCTCAATCATCAGCTGCCTCTCTTTTGCACCAGGTCCTTCCACAAAACAGCTTGGAAAGTGGATGCCCTGTCATTCAGCTGGAGGAACCTTTCGGGATATGCTTTCCCTCCTCATCCTCTTCTTCCTTGAGTATTACTGAAAATAAAACAGGACAAGCCCAAGATAATCATTCTGATAGCTCCAAATTGGCCTCAGCAGTTTTGGTATCCAACTTTAAAACACCTGTTCTTGGAACCTCCTTGGATTCTACCTCTGATCCCTTCTCTTCTGTCCCAGCATCAGGGTCAGATGCTACACCCTCAAATCAAGACCCTATGCCTGGCAGCTTGGCTCTTCAAGGACCTTTGATTCCTTCTGCTCTTCCCAAACAAGTTTTGGATGTTCTTTTAGAAGCTAGACGGCTTAGCACTAGGAAATCTTATACTTCTAAATGGAAAAGATTTTGTATTTGGATGCAGGACCGAGGTTCTAACCCTATTTTGCCTGATATTTCCTCAATTTTACTTTACCTCTCAGACCTTTTGCTTAAAGGCCTGTCTTTTTCTTCCATCAAAATTCATGCTTCTGCTATCTCAGCTCATTTCAACACTGATCCTCCCATCTTTTCTCACCAACTGGTGAGACAATTTTTGAGAGGGGCTAAGAATTTAAGACCTCCCAGAACTCCTCCTGTTCCTGCTTGGGATCGTAATTATGTCTTGAAGAAACTTACTTTGCCTCCTTTTGAGCCTGCTGCGGCTTCGGATATCAAGTTCTTATCCTGGAAGACAGCTATTTTGTTAGCATTGACTTCTGCCAGAAGGGTTTCAGAGTTGCAAGCTCTCATGGCTGTGGAACCATATATTATCATCCACCAAGACAGAGTTTCTTTGAGGACCAATCCTACATTTATGCCTAAGGTGATTTCGAAAGTGGTTCTAAATCAGACTATTCACCTTCCTACCTTCTTTCCTAATCCTCAAAATAAAGGGGAAAGGATTTTACATTCATTGGACGTACACAGACAGCTACGATTTTACCTGGACAAAACTAAAGATTTCAGAAAATCTGACCAATTGCTTATCTCTTATGCCTCCAGTTCTCTAGGTAAGGCTATTTCTAAACAAATGGATTGCTCATGGAATAAGGTTTTGTTACTCTCACTATGGGAAAAAGATTCCAGGTACTGTTAGAAGTCATTCTACTAGAGCAGCTGCCACTTCAGCAGCTTTTCTCAGAGGAGTTCCTACCAAAGACATTTTGGAAGCTGCCACTTGGAGTTCAGTGCATACTTTTTCCAAGCACTATAATCTCCCTCTGTATTCTAAGTCTCGGGCAGGCTTTGCCTCTGCTGTTTTGCAGGGTCTTCTTGCTGCCCCTACTTCTGCATAACCTCCTCCCTCTTTCACTGCTTTGGGATTCCACCCTACAGTTATGACTGCAACAGTGAAACACGAAGAACATAGTACAGTTGTGTACACCTACCATAAATGTAGATGTTCAAGTGTCTTCACTGTTGCAGTCGGTGTTTCCCTCCCACCTATCCCCTCTTATTCTTGTTTGTTCCCTCTTCCACTTCTTTTGTGGTGTATTTGTGTTTCCTTTTTGGACACCTTTGGTTTATTGGGGGCTTCTAACATCTGGGGCAAGAAAGGCTGGAGAAGATGGCGTCGGCTGTCGGCTTTATACCTCTGCATTCTGATGTCAGGGTACTTGCTGGTACAGCCGACGCCGGACCCAGACTTTGGAATTCTGGCCGACCTTGGGCTGCCTGCCGGCAGGAACACCCTACAGTTATGATTGCAACAGTGAAGACACTCGAACATCTACATTTATGGTAGGTGTACACAACTGTACTTTTCCTGGAGTTCATTAATTCCAGTGCCCTGGACCAGCTCATTCTTACTCCCACTAGAGGTAGCAACATCCTTGACCTGGTCATTACTAACATGGGCGACCATTGCTCTACACCAGTAGTTAGCTCCTCCCTGGTTAGATCTGACCACAAACTAATCACCTTGGAAAGCCACATCCCTCCCACCTCCCCCGCAAAGGTAACCACCATGAAAAACTTCTCCAAAGCTAACTTTATGCTCCTAAAAACAGAGGTGGCTAACTTCACAGCATCCATGCAAATGGAGAATAGTTGCATGACTGCCGAATCATACACCAATGCACTGTAAGAACAAGTACATAAATGCATGGATCTCACCATACCCAATAGAACCAAGATGCTCTCCTCCAAAAAAGGAAGCCAATCTGGTGGTCCCCTGACATAAACTCTACAACAGAAGGAGGAAACTAATGCAGAATAAGGTGAAGTCCCAAGACTGGAAAAACTCCCTTATCAGCCTCAACAAAAAGCTGAGATCCAAAAGTACCAACACAGACCCTGCTGATACCAATAAAGGCAGTCCCTCCATAAAAAAGTTGAGATCCCTCATCAAATCCTCTAAAGCTAGCCATGAGAACGGAATTGCAGCAGATAGTAAAGACAACCACAAGGCCTTCTATAGTTATGTAAAGAATCTCCATGGCAATACCAAGATTTGCTCTGAGCTACTGCACAATGGTACCTCCTATACCGAGCCAACAGATATTGCCAATATACTGGCTGACCAATTCAGTGCCAACTTTACCCCTCTCTCTCCAGCCCAAAAGACCAATCACAGTACCAGTAGATTACAAGGCACCCAGTATTACTGCTGCACAGGTTAAAACGGCACTGTCCAAGGCTAAGAATACAGCTTTTATGAGTCCTGACATTATTCCTGGCTGTGTTCTACATGAACTACAGAGTGAACTGGCACCTCACCTGTTTGCCCTGTTGAATCACAGCCTCGCCTCAGGCTTTGTCCCTCCCGAATAGCGCAATGCTACAGTCATCCATCTCCACAAAGGAGGAGCGACTACAGACCCTGGGAACCATCGCCCCATTAGCCTTATGAGTCTAATATGCAAAGCTATGGAACACATCATTATGGACCTAATAAACAAGGATATAGGGACTCTCCAAACTCTGGATCCCACACAGTTTGGTTTTCTGAAGGGTAGATCATGCCTGCTCAACTTCGTTGACCTCTTTGAGACTGTCACCAGAGAGTTGGATGAAGGCAAGGTGGTTCATACAGCCTACCTTGATCTGGCCAAAGCCTTTGATACCATTCCCCACTCATGAATCATAGAAAACTCACCAAGCTAGGCATCAACCCCTATATCACTAAGTGGGTTACAAACTGGCTCACAGATAGAACCCACAGAGCGCAAGTACCTGACTCCCAGACAGACTGCCGACTAGTCATGAGTGGAGTCCCACAGAGTTTGGTCCTGGGTCCTCTCCTGTTTGCTATCTACTTCTTTGAAGATCAGGTTAACACAAAGGGACTCTGGCTGACAAAGTTTGCAGACGATTGCAAGCTGGAAGCTGTTATTAACTCCTCAAGTGATGTTGACATCCTACAGAATGGCCTCACTGAGACCAACGACTAATGTCAGAACCATGGCCTTAAGCTCAATGCCAAAAAATGTGTCGTCATCCCCTTTGGGAAAAATCTGGTTCCCATGAATTACCACATTTACGGTAGTCCACTGAACACAGAAGGCGTTATAAGAGATCTGGGAACACAGGTTGGCAGCAACCTCTCTTTTGATCACCACATTGCCACTGTGGTCAGAAAGTCCTTCTATGTGGCACATATCATTACTAAGGGTTTTGCATCCAGGAAGAAAGAGGTCATTGTCTCCCTCTACTCTTCCCTCATTAGACCAGTCATTGAGTACAATGTGCCATTTGGCATGTACCTTACTAGACACCTGCAACAACTGGAGAGGCCACAAAAGTACCTCACAAAGAGGATCCTAGGTCTTAAACACTTGTCCTATATGGACAGACTCAAAAAACTCCAACTATTCTCTGTCTCATATCGCCTACTTAGAGGCGATCTCTGCTTGACTTACAAAGCCATGTCTGACCCAGCTCTGTTAGAAATGCTACATCTAAAGAAATCTCAATCCCTCTGCACCACATGCTCCAGAGACCCCAATCTCATTACCACAATCAACAGAACGTACCGGAGGGACAGGTTAATAACCCAGAGACTGCCCATGCTATGGAATGGACTTCCCATACATGTCAAGCAGAACACTTCGCTGACCCTCCTTCAGGAGAAATCTTGATGAGTGGATGAGAAATAGAAAATTCACCGGGGGAATAACTCCAGTGGCTGTACTCAACAAAGGCACTGGGAACTAAGGTCAGCTGGCACGATGCCAGGGTAATCCTTTGGCTAGGCTTGTAAAGGCCCCAGGGCTATTAGCCTAGTACACACCTATGAACCTATGATTGGATGTGCTTACTAGAACTCCAGAAGGCATACTGTTATATAAAAATGGACAGACATTCCAGGAGGTTTCTCCACTTTTGGCTGGGGGCCAGTCACTTTCAGTTCAGAGCCCTGCCCTTTGGCATCATGGCAGCCTCCCAGGTTTTCACCAAATGCATGGCAGCGGTTGCAGCTTATCTTAGACTGTAGAGGTTTCATGCATTCCCATGTCTGCACAGCTGGTTCATAATCACTCCCAGCAGGAATCTGCATATCCAAACCAGGGACTCCTTGCTCTACCTTTGCTCCCAGTTGGGAATAACAGTCAAACCTGCCAAACCAAAGCTTCAACCCATTTCAAATGATGGAGTCCATCTGGACACCAAGCTGCAGTCAGATTACAGGAAATAAAGATTCTCACCCTACAACTTCAGGCAATGGATGTACTCTCCCATCAAAAAATGCTAGCAAGATCTATTCTGTGCCTTCTCGGATTGATGGCAGCCTCCATCACTTTAGTGCTCCTGACCAGATGTTACATGAGAGTGTTAGAGTGGACGCTTGCAGTTCAATGGTCAATGAGATGCCAACCCATGAACTTTCCCATGTCCCACACTCAGATTTGCAGGAACCATATTCAGTGGTGGCTGGACTCTCCAATAGTTTCTCAAGGTCGAACATTTGATGTTATGTGATCCTATCTCGCCTACATTCTGAATGATGGGTTCGGAGCCGATCCTCGGCCTTATGCCAAAGAGCGAAGTCTCTTATTGGCTGAGCTTACTATATCCCAGGATGCACCACTACCAGTCCCCCAGATCTCGTTTGCCGCTAACTAGCAAAGACGTGGTCTCGAGCTGGCTGAGCTAAGTAGTGTTTTTCACTAACTTTTTCTGTCAGGAATTTCCTAATTCTTCAACAAAAAGCTGTTTTAACAGCTATATCGTGTTTTTTGTGTATGAGTGGTTATTTTTTGTGGAAAATTTGTGTGGTGATTGCGTGTTTGTTCTGACTAGAGGCCCCTTTTGAATTGAAGGGCCTTTCCCTGTCAGTCAATTGTCTTTCAAGTCCTTGGGGGTTCTTGGATCCCTTTAGTTAATTTTTTCTGTTGTTGTGACAGTCTTTGTAAAAAAAAAAAAAGGAGAAAAGAAAGTGTTTTTCTGTGATAGTTAGAGTTACTAAATTTGTGGCCATAATGTCTCAGGCTCCTAGGCCTTCGGGCTTTAAGAAGTGCACTAAGTGCAGTTTTAAAATGTCAATCACAGATGACCACTCTCTCTGTGTGTATTGTTTGGGCGCCAAACATTTGCAGGAGTCCTGCAGCGTGTGTCACGCGTTTTCCTCGAGGGTCCTCCAAGAGAGGAAAAATAAACTTATTTTGAAAGGCCTTATTAAACCCTCTTTTGAAGAGGCATTAGCTTCCTCTCCTTCTCCTGCTAAGAAGGGCGTCGGCTCCGACCAGTCCGTCGGAACCGACCGCCAAAAGACATAGGCAGGCTTCTCCTTCGGCTCCACGGACTTCGAGCCGAGGGCTGCCTCGATGCCTCCAGCCTCGACTCCTCTGGGTTGCCGACGGCTGGGGCATCGTCACCTTCATCGGCTCCACTGATCTCGGAGCGTTGTCCGCTCAGACACTTCCTCCTCGGCGCCAAGCCCTTTTCGCACCGATAGAAATTGGTTTGGACGCCTTGGCGCCGATAGTTATCGAGTCGATTCGGAGCCGGTCCCCTAGTCCCTTGGAGCCATTGGAGAGACCTACTCGGACCCGTTCGGTCTCTTCCAGGTCATCAAGGATGTCAGATTCGGACATAGACAGGGTGCTCCAAAGACTGTTCCAGTCCCCAGTCTTTCAGGCTTCGAGCCGACAGCCCATTCCATTGCCATTCCTCCTCCGACCGCTTGAGCAGGTGCTGACGGAGCCAGTAGAGATTCTAGGGTCGGCTTACTCTAACCCCGCCTTGTTTAGCACGGACTTCTTCGGCCGGGCCGGGGTGACGTTGACCAATGCAGTCGGTTCCAAGCCTCCCTCTCGGTTGGGACTGCCGTCTGCTATCATGGCTCCTGGACCCTCCCAGGATTCTGGGGTCCGGCCTTCAGAGCTATGAGGAGTGCCTTGGCCAAATCTCTTTGGCCATCTCTACAGCTTTACCGGCACCTTCCTGGGCATGGAGACTGGGTCTTTGGCAGTTCCCTGTCTCTAGACAGCGGAGCCCGGGCCTGAGGTTACCCCTGGGGGTTCCCTCCTCCTGAGGGTCTTCGGAGTTGTCTTCGGAGGAGCCCCAAGGAAGAGATCGTGCAAGAGGAAGCACGTAGACTCCCGCGATGAGTCTCTTACATCGGACACTGATCTTGATGATGCGGAGGGGTCCCCAAAGTCGTCCTCGGATGATGTCTCATTTGCAGACATTCTAGAGATCCTCAAGCAACGAGGCTGGAATTCCAAACCCCCTCCGCTGATGAGTCGGTGTTCCTCAAGGCCTTGCTAAGCCCTCCGCCTCCTGGGTGTCTCCGCCTTGACGAGCTCCTAGATTTGGTTTGTCGGAGGGCATGGGAGCATCCAGATACTGTGGAACCAGTGCCTTCTCACCCTAACAAATTTTTGTCTGCCCCACCCGAGAAGGAGTTCGGCGTGGCTGTAGATGCCATGGTGGTGGCATCTGCTACACAGCAGGACGTGGCAGAGGCTTCAAACGTCCATCCTCCTAATAAGGAGTCTAGGAGCATGGACCGGTACGGGAAGCGCACCCTTAGTTCAACGGCCTTCACTCTGAGGTCCCTGAATTATTTGGCACATTTCACCAGACTACAGAGGGATCTGATCAAGGAGCTGTCAGATTCCCTCTCGGGTAACCTACCTGAGCAGCTAGCCCAGTCGGTTAGCTCTCAGCTGGCTACCCTTAACTCGATTTCTAACTCGTCCATGCGACTCATTTCATATGCAGTCGAAGGGGCGGGCAGAGCGGCAGGCACAGGCGTGGCTCTACGAAGACAAGCCTGGCTCCGTTTGTGTCACTTCGCGGAGGCCTTCAAGTCTTCCTTTGCCGACGCTCCCTTTGATGGGTCCTCTTTGTTTGGACCCAAGGTAAAAGACACTCTTACCCATGGTGAGCAGGAGGGAAAGAGTTTATCTGCCGTAGGAGCACGATTTTCCACTCCCTTCGGCCTTATCCCAAGGCTAAAGAGGAGGGAAGATGTGGTTCATAAATCACAGAAGTTCTTTCCTCAACAGCAGGAAGATTCCCTTCCAGAGGCAGAGGAGGGGAAATTTTTCTGGGAGACGCCGTCCCAGAGGCGGCAGAGGCCCCGCAATACTGGAGACCGAGTCCTTTCGTGGCTCTTCAGCCTCCCACACTCCATGAGGGATTGCCCGGCTGTGCTGCTCCGGAGCCAGTCGGGTGCCGTTTTGCCAAGCACCTAAAAGCCTGGGAGTCTATTACTCAGGACAGATGGGTGCTTCGGATTATTGCCGGAGGTTATGCCATTCCCTTCACACGTCCACCCCCTCCGTCCAAAAAAATCCTGGACCCACCACCCAGTCAAAGGGAAATTGCAGCCGCAGAAGCTTCAAAGCTGCTAGAAAAAGGAGTCATCCAACCGGTCCCCGCAGACCAGATCGGATCTGGAAATTACTCAAGGTTCTTTTTAGTGCCAAAAAAGACAGGGGACCTGAGACCCATTTTGGATCTCAGCAAACTGAACCAGTCCGTCATGAAGTCCAAATTCCGAATGGTCACTTTACAATCCATTCTCCCATTACTGGAGAAAGATGTTTGGATGTGCTCCATAGATCTCAAGGACGCCTATTATCACATACCGATACATCAGGCATCCAGGAGGTATCTGCGCTTCAGCCTGGGAGACAGTCATTTCCAATTTTGTGCTCTGCCCTTTGGTCTCACCACAGCCCCCAGGGTGTTCACCAAGTGTTTGGCAGTAGTGACTGCTCACCTGAGGAGTCTCGGATTCCAAGTGTTTCCCTATCTGGACGACTGGCTCCTGACTGCCACCACCAGGCATCTACTACTAGAGAACCTACAAGCCACCATCTCCCTGGGTGCTTCCCTGGGAATTACATTCAACTGGTCAAAGTCTGTCTTGCTGCCTTCTCAGCGCATAAGATTCATAGGAGCAGAGATAGACTCAAAATTAATGCGAATCTTCCTTCCTACCGAAAGGATACAAACATTACAAGATCAAGTCCGAGCCCTGCTTCTAAGATCCAAAGCCCCAGCCAGGATGGTCCTGCAACTTTTAGGTTCAATGTCTGCCACGGTTCTCCTAGTTCCGCTGGCAAGATTGCACATGAGGATTCTCCAGTGGCTATTATCGACACAATGGTCTTTTCAGGATCTCCCCCTCAATCATCACATACTGATAACAGAAACGTGCAAACGGGACCTCCGCTGGTGGCTTCTGCCATCCAATCTGAATCAGGGAAGACCTTTGTTATACCCTCCGATGGCCACCTTGACACGGATGCCTCCCAGACGGGTAGGGGGCATTGTCTGGGCAGGTCAGTTCAGGGTTCTTGGCTTCCAAACGAAACAGTTCTCCATATCAATGTGTTGGAAATGAGGGCTGTACTTCTGTCCCTACAAGCCCTCCACAACTTTCTCCCTCAAGGCATTATCGCCATTCACACAGACAACATGTCGGTGGTCTGGTATCTAAACAAACAAGGAGGGACCAGATCTTACCCCCTTTGCAGAGAGGCCATGAGGGTGTGGGAATGGGCAGTGGCTACCAAGCGCTTCCTGGTAGCGACCCACATTCCAGGCAAATCCAATGTATTAGCAGACAGACTGAGCAGGACTATTCTTTTTCCTCACGAGTGGTCTCTGAACGAAACAGTAGCAGCCCAGATTTTCAGAAGGTGGGGGATTCCTATTTGCAACACCACGAAACACGAAGTGCAAAAGGTTCTTTTCCTTGACCCCACATCAAGGGGAGACAGCTACGGACGCTCTAGTCCAACCTTGGCCAACAGGACTGCTTTATGCTTTCCCTCCGATTCCACTCCTCCCCAAAGTCATCCAGAAAGCTTCCCAATTGGGGTCCACAATGATTCTAATTGCTCCGTACTGGCCTCGTCAAGTATGGTTCCCTTACCTACAGAAGTATACCCTGGACGATCCTTGGTTCTTGGATCTAATCCCGGACCTTCTGGTTCATCAGTCGGGACAACAGCACCAGTCCCTTCACACTTTGAAATTAACAGCTTGGTTCCTCCACTTCCGACGATAGTCAGAAATCACTCCTTGGACCCGGAGGTTATTCACATTTTATCTTCAGCCCACAAACCCACCACTAAGAAATTATATCACAGTAAGTGGAAGAGGTTTGCTGTCTGGGCTCAACTCAGAGGCTTAGACCCTATTACAGCCCCGATACCAGAGGTCTTGAAATTTTTAACATCCTTGTTTAATCAAGGATCTTCAGTCTCTACTATTAAAGTCCAACTAGCAGCTATCTCCAAATTTCACGATTCCATAGACCCACCTTTGATGAGCAGCAGATTATGTAAAACTTTCATGAAAGGTGCTGTGCTTTTAAGACCCCCAGTATTTCATCCTTCTTGATTTGGTACTGCCTTAACATCTTCCCCTTTTGAACCGGCTGCTACATGTGAGTTGAAATATCTGTCTTGGAAAACTGCCTTCTTAATTGCTATTACCTCTGCAAGAAGAGTTTCAGAACTTCAAGCCCTATCTATCAAACCACCTACTTGATTTTTCACAAGGATAGAGTATCACTCAGGCCTAATCCATCTTTTGTTCCAAAAGTTTGTTCCAATCTCTGTCTCCAACAATCTCTAGAGCTACCAGTTTTCTTTCCAAAATTTTCAAATAAAGCGGAATACACCTTGCATACATTGGATGTTCACAGGCAATTGCCCTTCTATCTAGACAGGGCTCAACAAATTCGGAAAACAGATCAATTGTTTGTGTCCTTTTCAGATAATAAATTGGGTAAAACCATCACTAAAGCTACTATTGCCAAATGGATTAGAGATTGCATAACTCAGGCTTATTCTTCTTCAAATAAGCAACTTACAACATCCGTCAAAGCTCATTCTACTAGAGCTATGGCTACCTCTATTGCATTCCATTCCAAGCTCGCTATTTTCTGAGATTTGTGCTGCGGCTACTTGGTCCAACCCGCACACTTTCATTTCCCACTATAAATTTGATGTGGCATCTAAAGGGCGAGCATCATTTGGTTCCACGGTACTCAGGAGTGTTTTCCAGTGAGCCACCCAGGATTTAGGTGCTAGGGACGCTGTCCCATCATTCAGAATGTAGGCGAGATAGGATCACATAACATCTTTTAGTTATGTACTCACCATAACTTCAGATGTTTGGGATCCATCTCGCCTACATTCCCCACCCTCCTTCCCCCTGCCTTGGAGATCAGAAGAGATTGAACGGTTTGAGTTCTACTGTTTTTATCTTGTATCATCTGTCAATGTTATATAAGCAGGGCATGCGTGTGTGCATGTATGCGGACAAACTTGATCTGGGGGACTGGTAGTGGTGCATCCTGGGATATAGTAAGCTCAGCCAATAAGAGACTTCGCTCTTTGGCATAAGCGTGCCGAGTCGGAGCCGAGGATCGGCTCCGAACCCACCATTCAGAATGTAGGCGAGATGGATCCCAAACATCTGAAGTTATGGTGAGTACATAACTAAAAGTTCTTCTTTCATCCAAGGCCACAGTGACCATGGCTGCTTCCCAACCTGGGTGTGGGAGGCATTTCTTTTGATAGATAAGTTCAAGCATGTGGTCTCCCAGAAAAGACAGCCTTCACCTCACTGCCCTGAAGATGAGGGCATTTCTCCTAGCATTGCAGGCTTTACAGGACTGTTGATGGTTTGTAGATCAACAAACAAGGGGGAACCAGTGGTGGCTTGTTGTCGGGCTGCAGGACTGCAGCCCTTCCAGCTGTGTGAAGAAAAGAAAAGAACATTTCATAAATCATAATTAAAAATAAAATTACTTTTGCAGCAGCAGAGCTCTAAGTGAGTCCGACTGACTAGCAAAGTCTCAACTCAAACTGCGCATGCTTATCGAGTTCCGTATTTTTTTTTTTTTAAATTAGTTTCGATAAATCTGGACTGCTGTAAAAACAGTCCAGATTATGAAGAGAAGACTGCATCAGCATGATGCTCAGAACTCTGTGCGGTAAACCGCAAACTAAAGTGGAAGGGGATCTGACCATCATGTCTGCAGTCATGTACGTGACGTGGGTGGGTGGATGGCTATTGACTGGTTCTTGCTCTCTTCCCATGCTTTGCGTGCTGGGAAAAAGCAAGAAACAGTCAATAGCACCACTGTAGTTTGGTTTTATTTACGCTGGCGTTCACGGAGTTCGTAACTGCGATAGAGATAGCCTGGGATCATTGGACAGTGGCTTGAAGCACTGAGAGCTGACTGGAAACTGTCGGTAAGAATAATAACTACTACTTTACTCTGCATACTTCAGATTTTGGTCCTAGCTACTTTAAGTGTGATAAGAACTTATGAAAAGTGCTACATGTCTAAACTCTAACATAGACAGACACAATATATGTATTCTTGAGAGGCAAAATAACACATCAGCCTTGCAGAATTAACGTTCCACACCCATGATCTGTACAACTGCTGGTTTTACAATGCAATGCAAGATGCAAATGTTTATCCTTCGGACCATAGAAAAAGCTTACTCATAACAAATACCCGCTACATCTGTTATTCAGAGTGATTGAAGCACAGGCATCTATGCTAAGTTTCTGAGTTTTATCACCCACACAGATATGATGTACTTTACCTATGGCATTTGCGCAAGGATAATTCATTTTGAATTTATAGAATATAAAGGCAATTTGTCTTCAAACAGCTCTAGGCTTCCATCAACTGTTTTAGTACAAGAACAACATATCCTTGAGAAATAAATTTAAATGTGTGTATAAAGTGTGTGACTCGATGTCTAATGTGGGATACTTCAAAGATTTACTGAAGTGTAATTAAAGCATTTATTTTTCTTAAATATTGATAGAATTTTCAAAACACTGAACTTCAATAAACATGAAATAAGACTCGTCGTGGAAAAAAACATGATGTATTATGGGAAAAAAACAAGCTGTGCTATGGGAACAGATAGCCTATATAGTGTTATTATGGATGACAATAATGCATGTTCTAATGGCAAGTGTAAAAAGTACATATATAATATGTTTATAGTCATTAGTTAATATACAAATTACATAAAGCATTTATAGACATGAACAGCACTGAGTCAAGGTATGCATTGCTTCCATTTTATGCCATGTACTGTTTTGGTTTCTTATGTTTGGTGTATGTAGCTTCACAGATTTAATTGCTATTTCACACACTTTCAAATGTTACTTTTTTACTGTGTAGAGAGCCTTTTTGGAATCAACTGCTGCTGCTGCTGTTACTGAGACTACACCTACTCAGTATATAGTATTATTTATTGATCTGTTAATGCTTTATCATTCTGTTCTATGGACAAATGTGTTATGATGAAGCACTTAAAAATTTAGATTACTATATTAAAGGTATATTGTATATTTATATTTATACTTTATTTTTAGTTTGCTTATCTGGCAAAACTTAATCCCAACAAGACTGAATTTTCTTTACAATGTGCATTATCTGGTTAAGTGACTTGCTCAGATTCAGAGAATAGTCATAAGGAGATGGAGGGATTCAAACCTAGGACTACAGAATAAAGCCTTCAAGATGTTAATGTTTTTTTCCTCGCCATCAAAGCCCTAGATGCTCCATTGACCTGTTTGTTTCCCCTGCATGCATAGGCTCGACTCTAGCACTCCACTTTAACTCTCATCACCCCATGAATAGTGTATCCTTTTTCTGAAGAAGAATAGCTCCCAATGTTCTCATCTTTATCCGGGTGTGGGACCATAATTGAGCCATTCATGGTTGGCCTGTCTTGTATATTTGTAGACTAATCCTTCATTCGTTGGTTCATAATCACCAGCTCACCGTGCTCTCACGCTAATGCACATGACCTCTTGTGCCAAAGTGCACACTGTGCTACTGTATGTGCATGACTTTTGTTTACACTGTTCATCCTTGGCCCTTCCCACTGCATGCCCTGTTCCTCTTTTACCAGAAGGTGTCAGAAATGCATCATACTAGCATGCCTCCCTCCCTTCCTTCAGGACAGGCAAGCTAGCATCAACCACTCACACCAGGCCTTCCTTGCTCACTGTTCTAGTACCCTGTGTCCAGGTTGCTATTTAATCCCTGTTCACCTGGATCAAGTCTTTATCCCTCTATCATGATCTTGGCATTGTATCTGCAAATGTATTAATATCTGGTTCACATTTGTGATTTGTATCTTGCACCTGAGAAGTAGCTGAAAAGGGTCCTTGGACAAGTTATCTTATGTGTGTGTGTGTGTGTGTGTGTGTGTGTGTGTGTGTGTGTGTGTGTGTGTGTGTGTGTGTGTGTGTGCGTGTCTGTGTGTACAGATTTTCCCATCACATTTTTGGTCCGTTTTTCATAAAATTGTGTTTTTTCTGGCAAATTAGTGGCAAATAATTAAAGACTGAAGTTGGAAAATAATGACAGACATTTGAGTTTCAGATTTCATACCTTTCAGAAAATTCATATTAATGCAATACCTACTATATTATTAACTTTCTAAGTTTGTAAGAGCAATATTTAAAAATTGCCCTTATTGGGCCTTTGTCCCACTTTTATTTATGGCTTTGTCCAGATTTCTTGCTCTGAGGTTGAGAGTATGACAAATGTGTCAGGGCCATCACTGTCAGCCAGAGACGTTTCAATGACTTTGGATGTGTCCAAGCAAGGCAAGGAGCAGTTATGCAGTGTAAGTGTGCAGAGTATCCCCCCATCCAAGGTAGACACAAGTCCAATGGTTTTTCATCTGTCCTTGATTTTGCAGAATGTTCTGGTTTTCTGTCATATTTTTATACTGTTGATTTATGCTTTGTATTATTCAGAAAATGCATGTTGTTGGCTGCATGTTACTTTTATAAAGCTGAATATAAATTCTAATTAGAGCTGCAATGCAAGGAGAAGTTGAGTGGTTTGAGTTTAGTGCTGCTTGTTTTTTATACTTGATTTTGACTGGCATTCCAGTAGTGTATTTAAAAAGTAATTTATTTTCTCATGCCTCACAACCTTTTTGTTTCCATCTAGATATTAAGTAAGCTGTCATGTAGCCAATGCATTGAAATATATATTTGTCTTCTACACTTCATTTTGTCTTGACTGGACTCTCATAATGATGGTTTGGCACCCAGGCAGCGTGTTTAATTAAAGTCCCAGTTTTTGTGGTTTTGAGCATAGCCCCCCCCCTTCTAGTTGGCCACACCCCTTCCCATTGTCCCCATCCATTCGGCTGTCTCCTGCAGCCCCCCTTTTATTTGAAGTCATCAGCTGCCACTGGGGGGAACGCATTCTTATCTGTTGTGTCGAGAGGCCATGACAGTGTGGCAGTAGGTAATGTCTTCTCACCACTTTCTAACAGCAATGCATATCTCAGGGAAGTCCAGCGTATTGGCAGACAAGTTGAGCAAATCTATTCTTCTACATCATGAGTGGTCCCTCAATCCTTTAGTGGTGTAACAGATTTTCAACCATTGGGGATGATGTTGCTGTGACCTACTTGCCACCCCCTCCAACACCAAATGCAGCAATTACTTTGCCCTCATTTCCCAAGAGGGAGAGACCCTGAGGGATGCTCATCTCCACACTTGGCCCCCTGGTCTCCTTTATGCTTTTCCTTCCACTCCTCATTTACCAAAGTTTTTGCAGAAAGCAGTGTTGAACAACGCTATGATGATCCTCATTGCCCCCTTTTGGGCTTGACAGGTACGATTTACCCTGCGTCTGGTCTTATCTGATTCACCCTCCATGGGTATTGGACTCAGTTTCACATATTCTCTCTTACTCTTCCGGAATGCCTCATCCAGACATCGAAGCCCTCAAGTTAATTGCATGGTTTTTCCAGTTCCTATGATGGTCAAACACTCCAGGATTTTATTTCAGGTAGTACACATTTTGACCTCCACCCAAAGACCCTCGATCAGAAAAGTTTACAAGTGCAAATGGAATATTTTTGATTTGGGATCCCAGTAGGAATATAGGTCCCTTTTCTGCTTCCCTTTCAACTGTTTTGGATTTTCTGTCTAGCCTTTTTCATGATGGAACAAGAAACTCTTCTATTAAGACTACCATTTCCAGTTTTTGTGTCAGAGAAAATTAATCACCAGTTGCTTCTCTGTAGTTGTCCAAGCCCTTCTTAAAGGGCAACTTCCTTTCCTGGCCTCCTGTCAGGGACTCTGTCCCTACATGGGACAATACTTTCCTTCTTCAGGCTGTGATGAGACCTCCGTTTGAACCTGCAGGCACAGCTGAGTTGAAATATCTTTGCTGGAAAACATTGTTTTTTTGTGCAGTTACTTCTGCATGAAGAGTTTCTGAACTTTGCTGTCTTTCTTGTAAGCCCCCTTATTTGGTTTTCCACAAGGACAGGGTAACACTGAGAACACATCCCTTCTTTCTCCCTAAAGTTGCCACAGAATCATCATTGAACCAATCCATCAGTCTTCCTATTTTTTCCCCCATTTTTCTAATGAGAGAGAGAACATGCTACATCTTGACATGCATCAACAACTCAGATTTTATTTGCATTGCACTAAGAACATGAGAAAGAACGAACAGTTGTTTGGATGCTTCTCCCCAATAAAATTTTGTAAAGGAAGATCCCAAGTAACTCTTTCACACTGCCTGAGGGCATTCTGTATGTTTATATAAAGAGACTGAATTATTCTTGGTTGGCACTCATAAGACTTATTCTTATAGGTCAGTAGTTACCTCAACTGTATTTTTCTCAGTGGTGTCAATTGATGGCATTTGTGCAGTAGCTACTTTGTCTGATGTTATAACTTCATATCTCATTACAAACTGGACTAGCAATCTAGGTCCGGAGAAACTGTTGCTTCAGCTGTCCTCCAGAATATACTTCCTTGAGTCCTCCCAAGATCTATAGTAACTGGGGACTCTGTCTCATTCATTAAGGATGGACAGAAGAGACAACATCATGTACGAAAGTTATATACTTACCATAATGATAGATCCATATTGTCTGCTTCTGTTCCCCTCAACTTCCCTCCATTCCCTTTCGAGTTGTCAAACCCCTTTGTTTCTGAAGTGACTGCACTGACTTACTGATGTCCTTGTCATGTATTGTATTTCAAGAGTTTTCCAGGTTTTCTTCCAAATATGCTGGGGGGGATGTAATATTTTTTGTTACAGGAAGTGAGAAAACTTTATCTGAGCTAACTTAGTACAAGGAGGGATTATTGGTAAGGGAAGGAGTCTGAACCTTGGATCCAAAGTCTTAGTATTGCTGAAGTTGGATCCCTTTGAATCCAAAGTATCCAGTCATTTAGGAGGATGGAAGCAGACATCATGGCTCCATTGCTATTAGTACATAAGTTTTTTTTTTTTTTTTACTGTTCCTTTATCTCTGATTTTGACATGTTTTCTTATTGTCCCTATTATTTTTAGCACCTTACACTTTTGACACTCCAGAAGAAGTAGCTGCCAGTTTTTCTGCATCTTTGTCTGCTGTGGCAGATGCATCAGACCTTAACAAGACAAGAGACTGTAAGTATTTTTTATGAGTTCTTTACCTTTCACTCCATGATATCTGTGACTGAATAAGATAATCACACACTTACACAGGGTTAAAAACACAGTAAATACTATACAGTCAGATCTAGAACGCTTTTATACTTGAGGAAGCATATTACTCCCAAGCAGTTAAACCACTTATTATTCTGTAAAATGCCTTTGTAATTCCTCAAGCCTCACAAGTTGATAAGGAATCATGAAGGCCTATGCTTGATTTTGATATCCCCACCATCTGTGCTGCATCAGGAAACTTGATAAGTATACATAGGAGAAACATGCCACTACATATTAATAATTCAGTGGTGCTGTAAGTTCATACTAGGCTGACTGCCCATGTAGGCAATTTTAAGCCTACCCTATTATCCCCTTTGAGAATTAAACATTGCTCATTAAGTTTGCAAGGTAAACACCATAACCATTATGCCAACCAAGTGGGACTTTCTAGTGTAGAGAAGAGCCTTCCATTCTGTCAGCAGTGTAACTGCAGGCATTACATAGGGAAAGTCCTTCTGCATGTAGTAATGTTGTTTATTGATGGCTGTGCGCATGGAATGTTTTACTGGAAGAAGCCCACTTCCTACACAAGCAGTGACTGTGAATGTTGCTTTTCAAAGAAAATGGACTGCACTATATGTGCATAGCACCACAGATTTCCACCTGTTTTGTCACAACCTCAGTACTGCACACATAATCAAATTTTCACTGTCATAAATGCACTAGTATGTCCAGCACCCAGACAGCATTGTGAGGTCACGGACAGTCAGATGACCACCTTGGGCTATTCATTGATCTTGGGCCACTTCACAGAAAGCCATTCATATGTAGTTGGTTTGTCATCATATGACGTTCCTATATCTCATTACCTGCAAGTAGTGAAGTTGACCACATAAAGTATGGAGATTCAGGCACAGCATCTGGTGGTTCCTAGGTATACTCTGCCACCCAGTATGTCATCATGCTACGGCAGACCTAAAAGGTAGGTGTTAAGAAATACTACATTATGATGGAGGCCCTTCAGAGGTTTTACAATCTGGTTGTTAATGTTGTCAGTGAAAATCAGTCATTCTGGGTCTATCTGACAGGGGTGGAAATGTAAACAAGACTCTAGATCACTCTGAATTAACCTTTGTTCACTGTTGTGTCAGTGATTTGTTCCATACTTCTGCAAGCTGGTTTATATGCTTTTTCATTTGTGCTATCTCTGTGCAGTGTATCATTCAACTTAATGTGCAGCTGTGTCTGACAGATAATAGTATAACCTTAATGGCAGAACACAAAGTTAGGCCACACTTTGACAAACAAAAAACAGGAAAAGAAAACACTCCCACTACGTATATAGGGGACAGTATCAATTAGACACCATACCTTTATTTTGTTTGAGCTGGGAGATCAATGGTTGTACTTCTAACTAAAATTCTAAAATTGAAAAAAATGCAAATGGACCTTCATACTCCATATAATTGTATAATACAAGGGTTCAGGTTAGGTAATTGTGAGAGAGTGGAGCTGAATTAGTGCAGTGATAAAGCTCCCTCCCCCTCACCTTCCTTGTTAACACCTCAAGGTATATAAAAGCAGGAGTGACATGTGGTTTTGAAACCAAATATAGCAGGCATTTTAAATAGGATGGACTACAACTATTGAAATTAGAAGATCTGAAGTTGTTAACTTCATTTGATCATCAACCTGTGGGTTTCGGATCCAATACGGATCCAAGCCGGCAGCATACCAAGCAAAAAGATCTGAGCTCCAAGCTCCTCCCCCTACCCATACTGCACTGCAACCCTCCTTCCAATCCTCAGATCTCGTTTGCCGCGGCTTCGCCAGCACGGGATTCTTGAGCTCCAGGCAAGTGTCAGGGTTTTTTTTCTCAAAAACTTTGGTCTGTTTGTGCCCTTTTGATAATTTTGAGGTAATTATTAGTTATCCACAATAATTTTTGTTTTTTCCTTTCTTGAAAGCTGAAAAATTTTGCTTAGTGTAGGGCCCCCTTCTGCCCGTCGAGTGTGTGTGTGTGTGTGTGTGTGTGTGTGTGTGTGTGTGTGTGTGTGTTCACTAAGATGTCAGAAAGTGACTTTCTCTAAGTGCACAGAGTGTGGCCATAAGCTATCTCCAGCCGATGGTCACACTCTGTTTGCAGTTTGCTTGGGGGTGGCCCACTTGTCTTCCGGCTGCAAGATCTGTGTGGCCTTCAACCCCCGAGCCCTGCGGGATTGCAGGAATAAATTAATTCTGGCGGGGTCTTCTACTCGCAGAATCAACTTCTGCCTCTTCTGCTGCTTCCTCACCAGCCACGGCTGTGGTTGTTCAGCCTTCTGGCCCTTCTCCCCTGTACAGGACTCGCTCTCCCACCTTACCACAGGGAGAGAGAGAGGCCAAGAAAGTCAAAGAAAAACACAGAGAGACAGAGAGACATTTGGACAAGGATAAGGATAAAGATAGAGAGAGGGGCCGCAAGCGACAGGCCGAGTTGGATCCAAAGGCCCCTCCCACTAAGGTAATCTTGTCTCCGGTAAAAGTTACCAGGCCATCCTCCCCTCGGCTCCATTCACCACATTTTTCTCATGAGCTGGAGGAGAAGGCTAGACCACCCTCGAGGTCATCTTTGCATTGACTCTCCCAGCCGGCGTCGGTGACGTCCTCCAGATCGACTTGGAGCATCTCTGAAGCAGACATGGATCGGATGATGCGAAGGTTTCTACAAACTCAACTGCAGATGGGGGTATTGCTGGCTCCCCCCCCTCCTGGGGTGGGGAGTTTGGTTCCGTTTTTCGCCCCGATAGCTCCTTCTCCGATCCACCATTGGATATCGGAGTGTATGGATCCAAGGAGCCCAGGAGTCAGGGGGTCGGAGCCAATGGTGCCTTCGGCCTTGACGCCGGCCATGCTCTCGAGTCTGTCAGATCTGCTTTCAATTCTGAGCTCTCGGAGCCGAGAGTTGGATCTGAGGGGATGAGTCTGTCATCGGCTCCATTGTGGTTGGGGCATACTGTCCCTTCGGGTCCGGCCGTTCTAACTTCGGCTCCGATCCCTTCGTTGGACCCAAGGGTCTCGGCTACCAGTTTCAGGGAGGCCGGGTCTCCCTCGGCATTTGACGTCATGGAGAGGGTTCTCTCTGAAGGATCGAGACCCCTCACTTTGTCCTTGGGGTCCATCCCTGCTCCCTCGCAACTGGGTTTGTCTTCTGTCATCCAGTCCCCCCAGGGACAGCCTGTGTCTATTGCGCCCCAGACAGTTCCCTTGGAGGAACACGAAACCATTTGCGAGCCCTCCCCGGAGATTCCACCTGAGGAGGTCCCTCACAAACCCCAATGTAAAAGGAGGCACTTGGACTCCCCCGAGTCCCTCACTGAGGATACTGACTTGGAGGAAGGGGAAGGTTCCCCCAAATCACCCCCCGAAGACATCTCCTTTGGGGACATTATGGTTGGGGCATACTGTCCCTTCGGGTCCGGCCGTTCCAACTTCGGCTCTGATCCCTTCGTTGGACCCGAGGGTCTCGGCTACCAGTTTCAGGGAGGCCGGGTCTCCCTCGGCATTTGACGTCATGGAGAGGGTTCTCTCTGAAGGATCGAGACCCCTCACTTTGTCCTTGGGGTCCACCCTGCTCCCTCGCAACTGGGTTTGTCTTCTGTCATCCAGTCCCCCCAGGGACAGCCTGTGTCTATTGCGCCCCAGACAGTTCCCTTGGAGGAACACAAAACCATTTGCGAGCCCTCCCCGGAGATTCCACCTGAGGAGGTCCCTCACAAACCCCAATGTAAAAGGAGGCACTTGGACTCCCCCGAGTCCCTCACTGAGGATACTGACTTGGAGGAAGGGGAAGGTTCCCCCAAATCACCCCCCGAAGACGTCTCCTTTGGAGACATTATGGAAATCCTTCGCCGGGGGGGGGGTGGTCTGCCTAAAAGCCTTCCTCTGACACGTCGGTATTCCTGGAGGAGTTCGACACAGGCCCATCTACCTCTTTGGTGTTCCCCCACGGCCGACCCTCTGGTGGACCTTATCACCACCAGAGCTTGGAGGGAACTGGACACTGTGGAGCCTATACCCAAAAGGCCTGATGAAATATTGAGTCCACCGGCAGATAGAGCTTCTTGGAACAAAGGTTCCCCGGTTGATGCCATGGTGGTGGCAGCTGCCACAAAAAAGGAACTCGCCCAAGAAAGTTCCTCCGTCCACCCCCCCAGACAAGGAGTCCAGGGCTATGGACTGTCTTGGAAAGTGGACCTTTGCTTCAGCCAACTTTGCTATAAGGGCACTGAATTACTTGGCCCACGTAATTTGACTACAGCGGGACCGTGTGAAAGAGTCGCTGAGTCTCCCCCGGAGTCCATGTCGGCCGAGGATAAACGGACCTTCTCGGCTTGTAAGGCCACTCTCAAGTCTGTGTCCAATATGTCCATGTGTTTATTATCTCATGCCACCGAGGGAGCCGCTAGGGCTAGCGGGTCTGGCATCGCCTTAAGGCGTCATGCCTGGCTCCATCTTTGCGACTTCTTGGAACCCTTCAAGGTGTCCTTCACTATCGCACCCTTTGATGGTTCCACCCTGTTCGGGAAGACTGTCCGCGATATGCTTGTCCAGAAAGATGGGAAGACGCTGTCAGCCGTTGGGACCCACTTCCCTAACCTTCAAAGGTCCTTTTCCAGGAACCAGCAAGGGCAAAAGAAGCTGTGGTTCTGGAAAACTCAGCAGTCCCGGAATGCTCAGGACTCCTTCTCCCCGAGAGGCAGAGGGGGACAAGGTGAATGCCGGCCCAGAGGCAGAGGGGTGCCGAAGAACTTTGGATCACGTGAACCTTTTTCAGAGCGACCTGCACAGCAACCCTGAGGGGTTACCCGACTGCTCCTCTCTGGAGGCAGTCGGGGGGCGTTTTTTGATGCACCTAGCCCAATGGGAGTCCATCACGACAGATCGCTGGATGCTTTGAATAATATCCAGAGGCTATTCTATTCCCTTCATAAGCAAGCCCCCTTACACAAGGCGCTTCCCGGATGTCCCACCTGCTTAGAGGGAGGCTGCGGCCTTGGAAATACAAAAGCTACTAGAAAAAAGAGCCATCCAGCAGGTACCCCCAGACCAGTCCAGATCAGGCATCTATTCCGGGTTCTTTTTGGTGACAAAAAAGGCAGGGGACCTAAGGCCGATCCTCGACCTGTCAACAATTAACCTGTTCGTTGCCGAGGAAAAGTTTCGGATGGTCACGCTTCAATCCATCCTGCCCTTCCTGCAGGAGGAAGAATGATTGTGCCCGATAGACCTCAAGGATTCATACTACCATATTCTGATGGACAGGCGATCCAGAAGGTTCCTCCGCTTTCAGCTAGGGACCAGTCATTATCAATTCAGGTCCTACCCTTCGGTCTCACCACAGCCCCCAGGGTGTTCACCAAGGTCATGGCAGTTGTAGCGGCCCACCTGAGACTTCAGGGCATTCAGGTCTTCCTGTACCTGGATGACTGGCTCCTGATTGCCCCCACCAGGCATCTACTCTTACTAGCCAGAGATTTCTTTCTCTGGATATCACCTCGGCTAGGGATTACCATAAATCTGAGGACGTCTTCCCTTCAACCTGTTCAAGTGTTAGACTTCATAGGGGCGAGAATAGATTCTCGTCAGGCCAGGGCATTCTTAACCCCAGACAGACAGCACAGTCTGACTCTTCATGTGTTAGTGCTTCTGCAGTTCTGTGCACCCTCTGCAGAATTAGTCCTGAGAGCCTTAGGGTCCATGGCAGTAGCTATCAACCTGATCCCTTGTGCTTGTTTGCATATGAGAATTTTACAGTGGACGTTGCAATTTCAGTGGTCGATTCTTCATCAACCTCTAGATTTTCCGATCCCTCTGAGCAGTGTGCGCAGAAATTCTCTCACGTGGTGGCTCCAGTCTTGGAATTTGCAGGAGGGGACGTCCCTTTCTTGCGCCCCAACCCCAAGTCTTGGAATTTGCAGGAGGGACATCCCTTTCTTGCACCCCAACCCCAAGCCACGTTGATCACGGACGCCTCCCGCCTAGGGTGGGGGGGGCATTGTTCGGCTAGGACTGTTCAAGGCACGTGGACTCAAAATGAGACCGTTCTACATATAAATGTTCTAGAGATGAGAGCGGTCCTTTTAGCGTTGCAGGCCCTTCATGCTTATCTACCTCTGGGAACTATTGTGATCCAGTCAGACAATATGTCAGTGGTCTGGTATATCAACAAACAGGGGGAACCAAGTCTTATCCCCTTTGTTGAGAAGCCATGAGAGTCTGGGAATGGGCGATCTCCACCAACTGCTTTCTGATAGCAACGCACATTCCAGGTCGGTCCAACATCTTGGCAGACAAATTGAGCAGAACTATCCTTTCTCCCTACGAGTGGTCTCTGAACCCTTGTGTAGCGGAACAGATCTTCCTCAAGTGGGGTCAGCCTTGCTGCAATCTCTTCGCATCGCCTTCCAACGCGAAGTGCTGCGAGTTCTTCTCTCTAATCCCCCTGACAAGAGAAAGCCCCAGAGACGCTCTTGCTCATGCTTGATCACCTGGTCTTCTTTATGCATATCCCCCACTTCTGCTCATGATAAAGTTATCCCCCACTTCTGCTCATGATAAAGTTCTTACAGAAAGCTTGCCGGTTGGGGAGCAGATTGATCCTCATTGCCCCATTCTGACCTCGTCAAGTCTGGTTCCCCTGCCTACGGTCTCATCTCATAGCTCCACCTTGGATCTTGGATCCTATTCCGGATCTCATTCGCCATCTCTCGAGAATGCTTCCTCCACATCTGGACAGCTTGAAGCTCACACCTTGGCTGCTCCAGTTCCGCTAGTTGCTAGGACTCCCGCTATCTCTTCTCCTGTCAAATCTACCTTGGTTGCAACACATAAATCCTCTACCAGGAAAATTTACTCTAGCAAATGGAGATGCTTCTCCATTTGGGCTTCACAGAGAAATCTAGATCCTTTTACTGCTTCGATCCCAGCGGTATTAGACTTCTTGCCTCATATCTTCCAGCAAGGAGCCAGCTCTTCCACAGTGAAGGTCCAGCTGGCTGCTATTTCTCATTTCCATGTAGGGGACAATTTAGGCTCTCTCGCTGCTGCCAGAATTTGTAAGACCTTTTTGAAAGGCACTTCTGTGACCTCCTATTAAGAATCCATCCCCCCTGTGGGATCTGACTGTGGTTCTTCAGGCCTTAGTTGCGCCTCCTTTCGAGCCCTCGGCATCAGTTGACTTAAAATTTTTTGTCATGGAAGACGGCTTTTTTGGTAGCTATAACTTCAGCAAGGAGAGTGTTGGAGCTTCAAGCTCTTTGTATGAAACCCCCATATCTTGTGTTTCATAAGGACAGGGTGTCTCTCAGGACTAATCCATCCTTTCTTCCTAAAGTTGTTTCTGAGACAAACATTAATCAATCTATTAATTTGCCTGTCTTTTTCCCTAATTTTTAGAACAAATGGGAATACAAACTTCATTTGCTGGATGTTCACAGGCAGTTACATTTTTGTTTACATAGGATGGCGGCCTTTCGTAAATCTGATCAACTTTTTGTTTCCTTTGCTAAGCCTTTTCTAGGGAAACCAGTTTCAAAGGTGACTCTTGTTAGGTGGATTTCCCTTTGTATCCTACAAGCATACAGAGAGCTTGGTTTACCAGAACCAGTAGGAGTTCATGCCCATTCTACACGTTCTATGGCGACATCTGCAGTATTCTGGTCCAGAGTTTCCCTGGATGACATTTGCTCAGCGGCTACCTGGGCATCTTCTCACACCTTTATTAATCATTATAAACTGGATTTGGTGTCTAGAGGAAGGGCTTCCTTTGGCTCTGCAGTGCTCCGGAATATCCTTTCCTAAGGACCTCCCAAGATTTCGGGTAGCTGGGGACTCTGTCTCACAGGCTGCTGATCAAATGAAGTTCAGATAAAGAAGTTATGTACTCACCATAACGTTCCATCTGAGTAGGTAAACTTCATTTGTCAGCAACCGCCCCTCCCTCCTTCCCCCTTACCTTGGCATTATTTTTGCTGAACTCCATGTCCGGAGTTCACGAGCTGGAGGTTTGTCCTTAGTTTAGGGGTCTCAGGTTAGTTTGTTGGTATCATGTGTTTAGTGGCAAACTCGATCTGAGGATTGGAAGGAGGCTGCAGTGCAGTATGGGTAGGGGGAGGAGCTTGGAGCACAAATCTTTTTGCTTGGTATGCTGCCGGCTTGGATCCGTATCAGATCCGAAACCAACAGGTTGCTGACAATTGAAGTTTACCTACTCAGATGGAACGTTATGGTGAGTACATAACTTCTTTTTATGTACTTACCATAACTTTGCATCTGTGTTGTCCATTTTCATTCTTCGTCACTCATGGGTCATGGGTCTAATCCTCGGATCTGATTTGGCCGCATTTCCAAGACTTGGATCCAAGTCTCAAGCTCCTCCCTCTTCCCATAATGCAACACAACATCCCCAACTCCGTAGATCGAGTTTGCTGCCCTACCGCCCACAGAGTTATAGAGGCAGGACAGACACAAGAAAGGCTAAGGCTCAAACCTAGTACCTGATGATTCCAAGATCATCCAAAGATCTTTCTAGAAGTGACAAGGTTGGGGGATAGCTGGGAATGAAGGTGAGGAAGAACGAAAATGGACAACACAGATGCCAAGTTATGGTAAGTACATAACTTTTAAATCTGATGTTGTTCTTTTCATTCTTCCTTACTGATGGATCAGAGTCCCCAGCTACGTAACTCCTGGGAGGCCCTCAAGGAAGGATATGCTGGAGCACTGTCAAACCAAAGGAAGCCCTGCTTCTGGAGACAATGTCCAATTTGTAATGTGTCACAAAGGTGTTGGCCTTTGACCAAGTGGTGCAGCACAAATATCATCAATCAGAATTCTAGAGGAGAAAGCAGATGAGGTAGCCATAGACATGGTGGAGTGAGCTCTAGCGGGTTGAGGCAATTCCAAATCTTTCTGGGCATAAATCAGAGAAATACAGTTAGTAATCCATTTGGCCAAAGTAATTTTGGAAACTGCTTGACCCAAGTGGTTAGGTGAGGAAGATACAAACAGTTGATCAGACTTCCTGTACTTTTTTGTTCTGTGAAGATAAAAACATAGCTGTCTATGAACTTCAAGAAGATGCAGCATATATTCATTGTTATTAGTAAAGTTAGGAAAAAGGACTGGCATCTGAATTAATTGGTTAATGCTAGCTTCCGTGGCCACTTTAAGCATGGAAGAAGGGTTTGTCAGTAGAGATACCCTATCTTTATGAAAAAGCAATGTAAGGTGACCTATCAGATAAGGCCTGGAGTTCAGAAACTCTTCGCAGAAGTAATAGCTACGAAAAAGATAGTTTTCCAAGAAAAAAACTTCATGTCACAATTGTGTGCTGACTCAAATGGTCTTTGAGTCAACCCCTAGAGTGTCACCATGAGGTCCCAAGGGGGCAAAGCATCTTTTGTGGGGAATCAAAGGAGAAAGATTCCTTTCATAAAGACTTTACGTAACCTGGAATCTGATAGAGAGAAGGATTAATTTCCAGTATTAAAATTAGATGTGGCAGCTAGCTGCAGCTTAATAGTAGAAAAACTAGCTCCTTCTTTAAAAAGAGTATGGTTGGAAAAGGTACTGAAAAGGGGTCAATGTTCTCTTTAGAAGCCCATATTGAGAATCTTTTCCACTTGCTTTTATAAACCTTCTTAGTGGAAGATTTCTGGGAAGCCAAAATAATGTCAGGGATTGGAGAAGCAAGCCTGCATCATCTTATTATCACTGGAAGTGGAAAAATAATGTGGTCAGTTTGAAGGCATGGAATCGGGATGCTGGCAGTCTAACGGGTGACATAAGAGATCCTGAGAGGGCTCCAGTATCCATGTAAGATATTTGAGGTGAGACCACAGAAAGGGGAACCATACCTGTCGAGGCCAGAAGGGGGCAATGAGGATGACTGATCTCTTCAACCTGCTTACTTTCTGTAGAAACTTTGGGATCAATGGGAGAGAAGGGTAAGCATAAAGGAGACCCGGGAGCCAGACATGATTCAGAGCATCCCTCAGTGACTTCCCGGAGTGGGGATCAGAGTGAAGTACTTGCTGCACTTGTTGCTGAGGGGAGAGGCAAACAGGTCACAGCAAGGCTGGCCCCAGTGGCAGAAAATCATGTTCACTAATGTTTGATTGAGAGACCACTTGTGAGGAATCAGAATGGATCTGCTGAGTCTGTCTGCCAGTGCGTTGGTTTTCCCCGGTATGTGTATTGCAACTAGAACATGGCCTGATGAGATTGCCCATTCCCAGAGCCTCCTAGCCTCTCTGCATAGTGGGTATGAATGGATTTTTCCATGTTTGTTGATGTCACACTCTACTGACATGTTGTTTGTATGGATTGCAATAGTCCCCTGAGGGAGAATGTCCTGAAAGGCTTGCAACATTAGAAGGACATTGATATGCAACCTGGTCTCTGAGGGGAACCACGTACCCTGGACCTTCTTTCCCATGAAATGCCCTCCCACCTTAGTTGGGAAGCATCAGTGGTCACTGTGGTAATTGGGGGAGGAAGGGAGAATGGCCTGCCCAGAAATAGGTTATCTGACTGAGTCCACTAATGAATTTGCAAATTGGAGAGAGTTTGATGGGAATATGCAGAGACTGGTAAAGAATGGGTACCACCAAGGTACATTGAAGATAACCGTGTATAAAAACAGACAAAAATGTTATTTGTAACTTGTATAGTTAAAAATCCTTTAATAACTGTATAACAATGTTAAAAATATTAGCTATAACTATAGAGATAGAAATCTCTTTAATGCTGAATATATTCAAGGGATATGTGATTATACATATAATAAAACGATAACTTTATACTCCGAGTTCCTTATATTTAGTTCATTTAAATCACCTTAAAAGGCTTCTAAGGTTTAAGATACATGTTATAAAGTGTATTTCATTTAAACCTGGTGGACTGCAAGAGTCTAATCTCAGCTGCCAGATTAACTCTTGTTTTTCTAATAGTAACTTAATACAGCCACCCCTGGGAATGTTACTATTTACTTGTGGTGTTACTTGTGTGATCACCTTGAACTTAAAATTATGGTAGGGGTGTTCCTCACAATGCCTTGCTATGTGGTTAAAACTGACCATAGACTACGAGACCGAATTTATGAACACACTTATGCAATCAATAAGAAGAGACTGGAAAATGCACTAGCAAGGCATTGTGAGGAACACCCCTACCATAATTTTAAGTTCAAGGTGATAGTTGAATTATTTGTATTTAAAAGTTTTTTATTAATTGTATTTACTTTATGCACTTTATACATTTTATATATTCACACATTTCACAGAATTAACTTGACCGTATACCACTTGAATGGCATAAACTGTAAAGAGTCTTTATAATAGGAAAGACCCTTTACGAAGGAATTAATTAATTTGAAGTAGTCATGTGATGTAACAGGTAAAGTTTTAAATCAGCAAGGAACAGGTAGGACTTGTTTCTGAAGAAGTTTGGTATTTTACTCAAACGAAAAACTTTGTAAAGCTAACAGTGTGTTGGAAGTGCATTTAAAAGTTTATGGTGTGTCCGAGGTTTGTTTTACACGTTAAACAAGTGTTTTCATAACACTTGCTGTGTTTTGTGGATTACCCGAAGCTGTTTGTTTACTCCACGTTGTCTGGTTAAGCTTGTCTTTTTATAACATAATGACCACCGTTGGATCCGAAGAGACCTGTGGATTCGATCGAGGAATAGCCTTGTTCGGATCTGAAAGTTTCTGGCGCTTCTCATACAGCTCTGATGACGCCCTCAATGATGCTGAGAGGGCTGGTCTTTTTGATTCCTTGGAGCCTTGACGATTGGAGGCAGTTTGAGTCCCAGAGGAAGAAGGCGAAGAAGCTGGAAAATGTCATTTTAAAATTAGCTTGTTGCGCCAATCCGAGAGGGCTTGTGGGTTGAAAGAGGAGCATATCTCACAAGGAACATTGAGGTGTTCTGGCCCCAAACAGTAGATGCACTTCTTGTGGGCATCTGAATTAGGGATTTTATGCCCACACGAATTGCATCTTTTAAATCCCATATGTTTGTTCAACATACTTTAGTGAGAAAGACTGAAAAGGGGAACATCAGATCGTATTTTTAGTGTGAAGACTATTTAGTTGAGAACAAGTCATCTGATATGGCATTTTTTCCTACACTAACTAGCAAAACTCAAAAGCTAGAAAGAATTTTCTGAGAGTATCTAAATGTCCTGCACCTCCCATTTAAATATAGCAAGCACTCTGGTCACTGCAGCTTAAGAGATTGTATGGAATGGTCTTAACAGACCTCTCAACTGTCCCTATTTTGGTGGAATGTTCCTGTTTTCAGGCATGATTTAATATGTCCCCATTTGTGGAGTATGTCCATATTTTCAAGCTTGATCTACCCCTTCACACAATTTTCTAAATTCCCCTCATCACATGTGAATTTTGAAGCTGTCTAGCATACAGAAAACCACACTACATGACCAACATACTAATGGCAGCAATAATTTAAAGAAAGAGGACAGACATCTTACTTCTCCCTTTTTCTGAAGCAAAAATGAATGACGTTATGTGGTAGAATTTTGTGTACAGTTCATTAAAGTCTACAGATTTTACATTGTCTTTTTGATAATGTGCTTGTATTTTTTTAGTAATTTTTGTCACACTCTGTTTTTAAGTGTGTTTCTGAGTAGCATCCCACATTCCTACTGGAAGCAGGAAGCATTATGTGCTACTTGATATTCAAATTTAAGCTAATCAGATGAACAGATGTTTTAGCTGAATGTTCCTATTTTTCAAGGGCTTCTGTTTTTTGGTGTCTGCAGGTTGAGAGGTATGGGTCGTGAATAAAAATTGATTTGAAAAATTGTCATTCACTGAGCCTGGCTTCAAAAATCTTGGATCTCCTGAAATAGTTTGTAAAGTCTGTAACAGAAACGATTGCAACCTGTGACCTTAATGAAATAATAATACACATCTCAGCTGCTAAGATTTTTGCAGTCTTTCATTTGATTTGTATAACTTGTTTGATATTCTTAAAAGACAGTATGCAATAAATGAATAAACTATTATGTAAAGATAATACAATGATTTATTAATGCATGTGTACAAAGATGAATTTTTAAAGTTACTGAAGGCTGGTAAAATGTATTTTTTGGATTTGGATTTTTTTTTTACTTAATTCATTTGATTACTGAGGAAGTATAATTCATTTTATGACTGAAGAATTTTACATGTATTATTACTAGTAGATGCAGAGGTCACATTGGTTTCAGCATCTTGCATTTGGGATAGCACTGTAGCAGTGCAGCAATCCTGCCCTTATGCTGCACTACAGTGTCAGTAGTGGGATATGAAGAGCAGCAGCGGCCTTAGGTCAGCTGGTGCCCTAGGCAAAAGGGCTCCATGGCACCCCCCCACACCACCCAGGTGCCCCCATCCTGGTCTACCTACACCAAATAAATACTGGAAAAGCGCCCCTGCTACAGCGGCACCCTAGATGGCTGCCTAGTTGGCCTATGCCTAAGGCCGGCTATGATGAAGAGAAGTGCCTTGTGTGTGGATTTAAAACCCTTGCCTGCTTTTCTTTTAGCATCAGATGCGAGTGTGCATACCGCTTAACCACTAACACTGCTGCCTCTTTCTCAAATGTGTAGAATAGCAGTGCTAAAAAAAAAGAAAGATGAAGATTTGGAGAGAAAAACATGAAGAAATCTTAAAGCACTTGTGCTGTCTGTTGCAGGAGGTGCAGAAAAAATGGGCCATTCTCTAATAACTGGTTGCAGAGTGAGCACCAAGTCAAAAGTCTGAGGAAAGTAACTGTATGACTGGAAGACTGCTTTATCAAAATGGTTGTCATAATCAAAAGGACCACAAAAAAACATGCAGCAGACAAAATGTGAACTTAAAAAGGAAATGAAACGTATCTGATTTTCTGCTGCTCCATTTTTGTAACACTTTTGGCTGTACATCACCTCATCTGGCATCACTTTTTCCCTGTAAATGAGAAAAAACTTTTGAGAAAGCAGAATGTTTTGTGAAACATAACCAATTATAGTACAGAACAAGATAGTAAGAGAGAAAGAGTTAATGAAGGACAGAAAGAAATTCTAGAAATTAAAACAGGATGAGAAAGGAATATAAGTATTCTCAACCTTGCTGCACAGGATTCTTTTGCATGACTCCACCTATGGTGAAACTACTCTGTCACCTATCATTTTTCCCATGCTTGAAAGGCTGGAAGGGTGGCCACACATAAAAAAATCCTGCACTGCAGTGTGATTTGAATGTGTACAATTTCCACTACACGTTAGATCATTCGAGGTTTGCTAATTATATAGGAAAAGGTAGGCTGTCACTGTTGCCACAATGTTAGCTTTAGCTCTTTATTTACAAGCAGTTCCCCTAAGTTGAATAACAGTACCAGGTGCTTTTGGTACTGATCTTCCAGCTTCTTGGGAGGCACATGGGGATTCCCACTGTGCAGAACCCGTTGGTAAAAACCAATGGAAAAGCTGCCTCAAAACTAAGAATCTGAAGTAGTTAACTTCATTTACCTGCAACCTGTGGGTATTCGGATCCATATTGGATCAGAGCCGGCAACTTTTTCCAAGCATCTGCGCCAAGCTCCTCCCCTTACCCACAATCCCTCACATCTCCTACCTTCCCTCAGATCTCGTTTGCCGCTTCATGCATAAGTATCGTGATCTCTTTAGCGCCAAGTTGGGTATAGTAAGTGATATTTTTTTCTTTTATTTTTAGTGCGTGTGTGTGTTTGTTACTTAACCCTTTCCTCCCTTTTGCTGCTAGTCGTATTTTTTATGTAAAAAAAAAATGTTAAAGTTAGTAAGGTAGTGTAGTAGGCCTACCCGACCTTAGTTTGTGTGTGGTAGTTTTGGCTTACGTTTTGGCTGAGTGGGTTTTTACTATGACTGAGCAGCCAAAACCTTCTTTTAAAAAATGCACAGAGTGTGGCTACAAGCTTTCACCGGCTGATGGCCACACTCTGTTTGTTATTTGTCTGGGTATTCTCCATCTTTCTTTGCCATGTAGTGTGTGTGGGGGGTTCAACCCTAGGGCCCTAAAAGAAAGGAAGGCAAAGCTGGTAGCTAAGGGCCTTCTACCAGTTTCTGCCTTAGACATGGCGACCTCGACCTCAGCTCTTCCTGTAGCTGATCAACACCCCCCTCAGGCTGGGACTCAACCTCCCACTAAGCCTATTGAAGTGGGGAATAAAGGAAAAGAGAAGAAAGACAAGAACAAGAGAGGGGATTGGCACCGCAAGCGGTCTCCAGAGTGGGAGCCCTTCCCTAGCCCGCCTTCCAAAGTGACTAGGACTACCTCTCCTCAGCTCCACTCCCCGAGGTTCTCCCCGTAGCCGATGGAGCCCTCTGACCCGAGGCCTTCATCGAGGTCATCGCACTGACCAGCCAGATCTGAGTCAGTTGCCTCCTCGCGCTCGACTCTGAGTCTGTCAGAGCTAGATATGAACAGGATGTTGAGGATGTTCATTTGGACCCAAATCCAAATGGGAATCTTGACAGGCCCCTCCCCAGCCAGACAGGGGACCTCAATGCCCTTCTTCCATCCAATTTCTCCTTCTCCTATCCGACCTGCAGTTTTGGGGATTATGGATCCGAGGATCCGAGGAGCTGGGGGTTCGGCGCCGACGGTTCCTCCAACCTCGATGCCGGCGATTATCTTGAGTTCCTCGGATAAGACCTGTTTGGATCCGAGCAATTCGGGCTGAGAATGGGGAGTCGGATTCGAGGGAACGGTGGTGTCTTCAGCTCCAACATTGTCTGATTCGAGCTGTTCCTTTGGAACCTCGGCTACCTCGGCCACGGCCCCAATCCTCACGGTGGAGCCAGGGAGATCTTCCTCCTAAGGAGGTGCGCTCTCCATCGACGTTCGATGTGGTGGAGAGAGTTCTTTCCCAAGGATCGAGACCCCAGACTATTTCCTTGGACTCTGCCCAGGCTCCCCTGGATTTGGTCACAACTTTCTTCAGCTCATCCCAGGGACAGCCCGTGCTAGAGGACCCCCAGGTGGATCCCATCGTGGAACCCCCCCGTGACTCACAAGCCCTCTTCAGAGAGTCCCACTGAAGAGGGTCCCTGTAAGCACTCATGTAAAAGGAGGCACATGGACTCCCCCGACTCCCTCACAGAAGATACTGACTTAGATGAAGGTGAGGGTTCCCCCAGGTCACCTCCCGAGGATGTCTCCTTTGGAGACATCATAGAGATCCTCCACCAGAGGGGAGGGTGATCAGCCCCAAAACTCTCTACAGATGAGTCAGTATTCCTGGAGGCCTTTGGCACGGGCCCATCCCCTCCTGCAGATCCCTTAGTGTATGTTATTACCACATGGGCATGGAAGGAGCCTGACACCATAGAGCCAATACCTAAACACCCGGACAGGATCCTCTCCCCATCCTCAGACAGACAGGCCTGGTACAAGGGCTCCCCCGTGGATACTATGGTGGTTGCAGCTGCCACCAAGAGGGAACTGGCACAGAAAAGTTCCTCGGTCCACCCTCCGGTCAAGGAGTCTAGGTTAGTAGATCAGTTTAGGAAGTGAGTTTTTTCTTCAGCAATGTTTTCTATTCGGGCGCTGAATTATTTGGCACATGTCATACGACTTCAGCGAGACCTAGTCACTGAGTTTGCTGTGTCGCCCCCAGAGTCTTTGTCACTGGAGGACAAGCGATTGTTCTCCACGAAAATGTCGACTCTCAAATCTATATCGAACATGTCCATGCATCTTCTTTCCCATGCCACGGAAGGAGCAGCTAGGACAGCTGGGACCGGCGAAGCTGTGAGGGGATACGCTTGGCTCAGACTGTGTCAATTTGCGGACCCCTTCAAGGCGTCATTCACAAATGCTCCTTTCAATGGTTCTTCCCTTTTCAGGAAGACAGTACGTGACACTCTAGTACAGAGCGAGAAGGATGGGAAGACTCTGCCATCGGAGTCCACATCTCTAGCCCTCAAAGATCCTTTTCTAGAAATCAGAAAGGGAAAAAGAAAATGTGGTTTCAAAAATCTCAGTTTTCCTGGGACTCTCAGGACAACTCGTCCCCTAGAGGCAGAGTGGGACAAGACAGATGCTGCCCCAGAGGCAGAGGGGGGCTGAGGAACTTTGGGTCTAGTGAGACCTTCTTGGACAGACCCACACAGAAGCCCTGAGTAGTTGCCCAACTGTCCTACTCTGGAGACAATCAGGGGAAGATTATCATTACACCTAATGGCTTGGGAGTCCATTACTGCAGACCGTTGGGTGCTTTAAATAATATCTAGAGGATACTCCATCCCGTTAGTTGCCCCACCCGTCCAACCAAATCGCCTTCCGGATATTCCATCCGCTCAAAGGGAGGCGGCAGCACAAGAGATTTCAAAGCTGCTTCGCAATTGAGCCATCAAACCGGTCCCCCCAGATTAGTCCAGATTAGGCATTTACTCCAGGTTCTTTTTAGTGGCAAAAAAGACGGGAGACCTCAGGTCCATACTGGACCTGTCAACCCTAAACCTGACTGTAGCCAAGCAGAAATTCCAGATGGTCACCATGCAGTCCATTCTACCTTACCTCTGAGAATGCGACTGGATTTGCTCGATAGCCCTCCAGGACGCTTACTACCATATCAAAATTCGCAGAAGCTCCAGGAGATTCCTTAGCTTCTGGCTGGGAGCCAATCTTTTCCAGTTCAGAGCCCTACCGTTCGGTCTCACCACAGCCTCCAGGGTGTTCACCAAGGTTATGGCAGTTGTAGTGGCTCACCTGAAGTTTCAGGGAATTCAGGTGTTTCCTTACCTAGACAATTGGCTCCTTGCTGCTACCACCAAGTGTCGTCTTTGCAAGGCCAGAGACTCCTTCCTGCATCTTGCAGTTAACCTAGGGATTACCATCAATGTCTCCAAGTCCTACTTGAACCCGGTACAGACCTTGGAATTTATAGGGGCACAGCTGGATACCCTACAATTGAAAGTCTTTCTAACTCGAGACAGGGTCCGGAGCCTACTGGCCCATGTATTAACGATCCTTGGCCCCAGGCTGCCAATGGCGAGCGATGTTCTCTGGGCCCTAGGCTCCATGGCCGCAGCAATCTAAATCCTTCCTTGTGTGCGCCTTCACATGTGGGTTCTTCAGTGGACCCTGGCAGTACAGTGGTCTTGGCTAGACCTCCTCATGGACTATCCAATTCAAATCAGCAGAGCCTGCAAGATGTATCTTCTCTGGTGGCTCCATTCGCCGGAAATCTTGGCCGGGCGACGCTTCATAGCACCAGTAGCCCAAGTCACAGTGACCACAGACACCTCCCAGCTCGGGTGGGGGGGCACTATTTGGGGAGGACAGTCCAAGGCACGTGGTCCCAGACCGAGACGAGATTGCATATCAGTGTTCTGGATATGAGGGCAGTGCTTTTAGTGTTGCAAGCGTTTCACGCTGTTCTTCCCCCGGGGACAATTACAGTTCAGTCAGACAACATGTCTGTTACATCAACAAACAAAGGGGAACGAGATCTTACCCACTCTGATGCGAGATTATGAGAGTGTGGGAGTGGGTGATCTACACCAGTCGGTTTCTGATTGCAACACACATCCCGGGACACTCCAGTATTTTTACGTACAGATTGAGTCCAGCTATTCTAATGCCATATGAGTGGTCTCTGAAACAATCAATAGCGAAGGAGATCTTCCTTGCGTGGGGTCAACCTTGCTGCGATCTCTTAGCATCTCCTTCTAAAGCGAAGTGCAGCGAGTTCTTCGCTCTAATCCCCTCACCAGGGGAATTCCCCAGAGACGCTCTCGTCCATGCTTGGCCTCCCGGGTTACTGTATGCTTACCCCCCGTTACCTCTCATTCCGAAGTTTGTTCAGAAAGCTTGCCGACTGGGGTGCAAAGTGATCCTCAGTGCCCTGTTCTGGCCTCATCAGGTGTGGTTCCCCTTCCTCTGGTCTCATGTTCTAACTCCTCCTCTGATTCTGGATCCTTGCCTGGATCTCATCTCTCATCCCTTGGGCATCTGTCTGCCTGACCTGGACAGCCTCAAGCTGAAGGCTTGGTTGTTCCAGTTCCCCTGATTGCTAGGACTCCTGGTCTGTCCTCTTCAGTAAAGACTATTCTGGTGGAATCCCACAAAGCTTCCACTAGGAAAATTTATCACAGCAAATGGAAATGCTTCTCTATTTGTGCTTCTCAGAGAAACCTAGATCCCTTTACAGCCCCGTTCCTGCAGTGTTGGAGTTTTTGGCCAGTATTTTCCAACAAGGGGCTAGTTCCTCCATGGTAAAAGTGTAACTGGTGGCCATCTCTAATTTTCATGTCGGTGAAAATATGAATGCTCTGGCCTCTTTGAGACTGTGTAAAGCTTTTCTGAAAGGCACCTTTCTTTTACGCCCTCCAATTAAGGACTCAGTCCCTCCATGGGACCTTACCCTAGTTCTGCAGGAATTAGTTGCTCCCCCTTCGAACCAGCAGCGTCAGTAGATTTGAAATTCTTATCCTGGAAGGCAGCTTTCCTAGTGGCCATTACTTAGGCCAGGAAAGTTTCTGAGATTCAAGCTTTGTCTGCCGTGCCCCCTTACTTGATCTTTCATAAAGACAAGGTCTCGCTCAGCACAAACCCTTCCTTCTTACCAAATGTTGCCTCTGAATCAAATATTAATCATACGATTAACCTGCCTGTTTCCTTTCCAAATTTTCAGAACAAGGTGAATATAAACTGCATTTGCTAGATGTTCATAGACAGCTTAGTTTCTATTTACATAGAACTGAACCCTTTTCGTAAGTCTGACCAGTTATTCGTGTCCTTTTCTAGACCCTTTTTGGGAAAAGCCATATCCAAAGTCTCCTTTGCTAGATGGATTACATAGTGTATACTGCAAGTCTATAAGGACAAAGGTCTGTCCCTGCCTGGTCCTGTTAAAGCTCATTCTGCCAGATCTTTGGCAACTTCTGCAGCTTTTTGGTCTAGGGTTTCACTGGATGATATCTGTGCAGCAGCGACCTGGGCAAGGTCACATACATTCATTTCTCATTATAAGCTGGATTTGATCTCTAGAGGGAGAGCATCCTTTGGCTCTGCAGTGCTCAGGAATATCCTTCCATGAGGGCCTCCCAGGAGTTTTGGTAGCTGGGGACTCTGTCCCACAGTTTGCAGATAAATGAAGTTAACTACTTCAGATAAAGAAGTTATGTACTCACCATAACATTCCATTTGAGTAGTTATACTTCAATGTTGTGTAGTCCAATCTCACCTACGTTTTTATGTATGGGTTCGGAGCCGATCATTGGCTCCGACTCAGCCAATTTATAAGCTCGAAGACTTCTGGTTGGCTCGTGGCAAAGCAGGTATCCCATAGTGCACCAGTACAAACCCCAGATCTCGTTTGCCGTGTTGACGAGTTCGGTTGTGCTTCTCTTGGCTCTGGCTAAGTGTTAACTTTTTTCTTGCTTACATTGTTTAAAATCTTTTTCAAAGTTATAATTAGTGTAGTACAATTGTTGTTGCATTAGTATTTGTTAGTGTAGGTTTACTAATTCTTAGGTAATTAGCTCCTTTGCACCCCTTAGTGCAAGCGATGGCCTTGGGCCTGTTAATGTGCTTTGTGGTATCCTGTGTACCAGTTTTGTACTTATTGTTAGTGCGGATAGCTTGATAATGCTAGCATTTTTCCAGTCTTCAGTTTTGTAGAGCAGTTTGGTTTTTGGTCGTTATCTGCTGGTGTTGATTCTTTACCGTGGTGGAGTTTGTTGTTTGAAACTCCAGTTTCAGCCCCTCTGTTAATCCTTAGTAGATTAAGGGTTTTCTGTGTGAAATAGTTTTGTGTGTGTGTGTGAAATTTCGCTGGTCTGTTTAAGTTAGAAGACCTAGCTGTCTCTTTCCTTTCTGGGTTAGGCCGTTTTAGTTAGAGGACCTAGTCCTCGTGGTGTTTCTTCCTCCTTCAGGGCTAGGCCCATTTAAGTTAGAGGACCTAGTCCTCCCTTTTACTTCTCTTTTCTTCTCCTTTTGTCTGTGTGTTATGTCTAAAGAGGTTAAAGGAGCACAAGCCTTCAGGCTTCAAGAAATGCATGAAGTGCTCCCAAAAAATGTCATTGACGGATGGTCATGGTCTATGTGTCTATTGCTTAGGGGCCATCCATTTGCAAGAGACTTGCTTGTTTTGTCATGCCTTCTCCCCTAGAGTGTTACAGGAGAGAAGGAACAAGCTAATTCTAAAGGGTCTTTTAAAGCCTTCCTTTGAGGAAGCCTTGTCTGGCTCTTCCTCTTCTTCCAAGTCCACTAAATCTGCTAAGTCTAAGTCTTCAAAAAGACCTTCTCCAGCACCAGCTGGTATCTCAGAGCCACCTCCTAAAGTGGCAAAATTGGCCTCATCGGCTCCACTGCCTTCGGAGCTGACTGAGAACAGCATTTTAGTGACAGGGTTGGAGCCTAGTTTGTCAGAACCGACCACTGAATTTATGGAACCTGCTATTCCTCCAAGATCTAGATCCCCGACTATGTCTTCCAGGTCTTCCAGGAGCCTTTTGGAAGAAGATGTGGAGAGGGCAGTCCTGAGACTACTGAAGTCATCTGCCGTATCTAAATTGTTGCTGGCTCCAACCCAGTCAGTTCTAGAGCCTATGGAACCTGTTATATCCTCGATTGTTATTCCTTCTCCGAGCCAAGCTGGTTTGTCAGAGTCAGAGGGCTTGGTACCATTGGTGGAACCCTTGGCTCCAGCTCCACTTGTGGTTGCTTCGGAGCCGAGTTCTGCTCCGACACTTTCAGTGTCGTCCATTGTGTCCAGGGGCCAAAGCTGTCTGGTCAGCGCCGACAGGGAAGGTTGGAATCTGTCTTCTTCGGTTCCGAGTCTCCCTCTTGGCACTTTAGCTAGGGTGAGGTCGGACCCTGTGTCTATCTCGGAGCCGATAGCTCTGGCGCCGATGGCATCCTTGGTCTCTTCGGAGTGGGAGAGGTTCTCGGAGCTGGAGAGGTCGGCATTCCAGATGATGAGCGTGCTGTCCAAGTCACCAGTTGCCACCAAAGGTACCAGCACTGTCCCCCCTAGAGCACCCACTTTGGTCTCAGCCCCTATTCTCTCCAGAGACAGCAGAGACCCTCAGCCTCAGGAGCCACCGGCTGGTGGCCCCCACTCTTCCTTGACCTCCCCAGAATGCAAGAGGAAGCATGTTGACTCCCAGGATGAGTATTTGACATCTGACACTGACCTCGAGGAGTCAGAAGTGTCCCCCAAGTCATCCTTTGATGATGTCTCCTTCATGGACATCCTGGAGATCCTTAAGGAGAGGTGCAGCTGGCCCACTGTTAACCCTTCTGATGAGAAGTCGGTGTACCTAAAGGCTTTCGGGTCTCAACCTTCTGTCTTTTGGGTGTCTCCACCTTTTGATGAACTGATGGATTTAGTTAGTCAAAAGATGTGAGATACTCCCAATACCGTGGAGCCAGCCCCTAGGAGATCCAACAAGTTTCTTTCTGCCCCTCCAGATAAAGAATTTTTGTCCAAAGGTGTCCCCGTAGATGCCATGGTGGTGGCAGCAGCCACTAAGAAGGAGCTTGCTGAGACTTCTTCTTCTGTCCATCCGCCGAATAAGGAGTCTCGGCAGATGGACAGGTATGGGAAGCGTGTCTTCAGTTCAGTGGCTTTTACTCTTCTATTGTTGAACTATCCCACTCACTTCACGAGATTGCAGAGGGATTTTCTCAAGGAGTTAGGAGATTCTGTACAGGGTACATGTACTGAGGGAGTCCCTGACAAGATTTCTGCTCAGTTGTCCACCTTAAATTCTATACTTAACTCCTCCATGCAGCTTATTTCTTATGTGGCTGATAGAGCGAGTAGAGCAGCGGGTTCAGGAGTTGCCCTAAGGCGTCACTCCTGGATGCGCTTGTGTAGTTTTGTGGAAGTGTTCAAGTCCACTTTCACCAACACCCCATTTGATGGTTCCTCATTGTTTGGATCTAAGGTGAAGGACACACTCACTTGGTGTGAGCAAGAAAGAAAGACGCTCTCTGCTGTGAGAGTACATTTTACTGTTCCCTCTAGACCATACTCTAAAGGTCAAAAGGGCGGTAAAATGTGGTTCAAGAAGTCCCAGAGGATCTTTCTGGACACACGGGGTGAGCCCTCCTTCAGAGGCAGAGGAGGAGGAGGAAATGGGAGACATCACCCTAGAGGCAGGGGCGGTCCACAACACCAACAAGGTCATGATTCCTTTCAGAGACGGCCTTATCAGCGTTCCTAATATAAGGCCCAACTGCATTTCTCTGGGGCTGGTCAGAGGTCGCATTTCTTTGTATCCAGATGCCTGGCTAAGTATAACCCAAGATAAGTGGGTACAAAGAGTTGTTACCAGAGGCTATATCATATCTTTTTATCAGCAAGTTGCTCTTAAAAGAGTTCATCCAATCCGTCCCAGCAGACCAGTTCTTTTCAGAGGTCGCATTTCTTTGTATCCAGATGCCTGGCTAAGTATAACCCAAGATAAGTGGGTACAAAGAGTTGTTACCAGAGGCTATATCATATCTTTTTCCCTTCCACCGTTTGTTCCCAAGAAAATCCCAGATGAACCACCCAATCTCAGGGATCTGGCAACTGTGGAGATCAGCAAGTTGCTCTTAAAAAGAGTCATCCAATCCGTCCCAGCAGACCAGCTAGGATCCGGAACTTACTCCAGGTTCTTTTTAGTTCCAAAACGAACAGGAGACTGGAGGCCAATATTGGACCTCAGCAGATTAAACAAATCCATGAGGATGGACAAGTTTCAGATGGTAACACTGCAGTCGATACTCCCTTTGTTAGGGAAAGACTATTAGATGTGCTCAATAGATCTCCAGGATGCCTACTATCATATAAAAATGGACAAGGCGTCCAGGAGCCATCTATGCTTCTGACTGGGAGCCAGTCACTATCAGTTTCGTGCTCTGCCCTTTGGTCTCACCACAGCCCCCAGGGTGTTCACCAAATGCATGGCAGTAGTGACAGCTCACCTGAGACATCAGGGATTCCAGGTGTTTCCGTACTTGGACAACTGGCTCCTGACTGCCCCCACCAGGCATCTACTTCTCCAAAACAGGGATGCCACTATTCAACTTTGTGCTCAGTTAGGGATCTCCATAAATTGGGAAAAAATCTGCATTATAGCCATCTCAATCTGTGAATTTTATAGGCGCAGAGGTAGACACAGTGAACATGACAGCTCGTCTTCCCGCTGAAAGGGCACAAAATTTAATCTTTCAGATTCAACGTTTTCTCCCGTTGCGGAAGGTCAAAGCAAAGTGGGTTCTTCAGCTCCTCAGGACGGTGGCATCCACCATCCTATTAGTACCATTAGCCAGGTTGCACATGAGAGTTCTCCAGTGGCTTCTGTTTTCCCAATGGTCCTTACAATATCTTCCGCTGAATCACCCTATTCTGCTGACGGAATCATACAAGGAGGACCTCCTTTGGTGGATAGCACCCAACCAGTTGACAGGCACCCCCTTTGTTTCCTGCCCAACCCGTTGCCACTGTGACCATGGATGCCACCCAGATCAGGTGGGGGACATTATCTCGGCAGGACTGTCCAAGGCACATGGCAAGAACACGAGGCTCACCTGCATATCAGTGTTCTGGAGATGAGGGCGGTGCTCCTGGCATTGCAAGCACTTCAAGACCTTCTTCCTCTAGATACAATCAGACAACATGTCGGTAGTTTGGTATATCAACAAACAGGGCAGAACCAGAATTTACCCACTCTGTTGAGAGGCCATGCGAGTTTAGGAATGGGTGATTTCTTCCCAGTGCTTTCTGGTAGCAACACACATTCCAGGGACGACCAACGTGATAGCCGGCAAGCTTAGCTGGGCGATCCTACTGCCTCATGAGTGGTCTCTGAAACACGAAACAGCTGAACAGTTTTCCACAAATGGGGACAGCCTTGCTTCGACCATTTTGCGAGTCCAGTCAATGCTAAATGCAGAAGCTAGTTTTCCCTCATTCCCCCTCCGGAGGAGACACCCAGAGACGGTCTAGCTCATGATTGGCCCCTTGGTCTTCTGTATGCTTTTCCTCCATTTCCTCTCATTTCCAAAGTGATTCAGAAAGCCAGACGGCTGGGATGCAAGTTAATTCTCATTGCTCCTTACTGGCCTCGTTAGGTTTGGTTCCCCTTCCTTGAGTCTCTTCTCCTGGATGATCCTTGGATTCTGGACCCAGCTCCAGATATGTTGACTCACATGTCAGGTTCGCTACATCCCTCATTCCACACCCTCAAATTAACAGCGTGGCTGCTCCAATTCCATCCCTAGTCAGGCTTCACAATGTATCTTCCTCAGTGTCACATATCCTTATGTCCTCCCATAAACCTTCAACTAGGAGACTGTATGGCAGTAAATGGAAAAGATTTTCTATTTGGGCACAGAAAATGAATGTAGATCCGTATACTGCTTCTATCCCTGTGATTTTGGAATTTCTCTCCGAGCTTTTTCAGCAAGGATCTGCCGCTGCCACTATCAGAGTTCAATTGGTGGCTATTTCTCATTTCCATTTAGGATTTCCAGATACCAATTTAATGTCTCATAAGCTATGCAAGATCTTTTTGAAAGGAGCCACTCTGTTGAGGCCACCTCTCCAAGAACCTGTGGCTTCTTGGGATTTAAATTTTGTGTTATCCAAACTGACATCTTCCCCGTTTGAACCTTCTCACTCATTTTCATTGAAATTTTTGTCTTGGAAGACTTTATTTTTGATGGCTATCACATCAGCTAGACAGGTATCGGAGTTACAAGCCTTATCTGTTAAGCCACCTTATTTGATCTTTCATAAAGACAGGGCCTCACTGCATACTAACCCCTCCTTTGTCCCCAAAGTTTGTTCCCACGCCACCTTAAATCAATCCATAGAACTCCCAGTTTTCTTCCCTAATCACTGTAATGCATCTAAATATTGGTTTCATCAGCTAGATGTTCATAGACAGCTATGTTTTTATTTGCATCGGACCAAGGAGTCTAGGAAATCAGATCAACTATTTATTTTCTTTTCTGAATCCAGATTGGGCTTACCAGTTTCTAAAGTGACACTATCTAATTGGATTCCAGTTGCATAGCCTTTGTCTACAGTTCGGAGGGCAGGCCTTTACCCTGCAAGATCAAGGCTGATTCTACCAGGTCTCTGTCTACCTCTGCAGCCTTTCAAGCCAGGGTCCAGGGTCCCACTTGATAATATTTGTGCAGCAGCTACCCCTCACACTTTTATTACACATTACAAATTTGATTTAGCTTCCAGAGGTAGAGCATCCTTTGGCTCCATGGTGCTCATGAGTATTTTCCAATGAGCCACCCAAGAATATGGCGCTAGGGACGCTGTCCCATACGTAAAAATGAAGGTGAGATTGGACTACACAACATAAAGAAGTTATGTACTCACCATAACGTTCCATGTTGGTAGTCCATATCACCCTTCATTTTTACCAACCCACCCTCCTGCCCCCATCCTGGAAGAATCTGGAGATGTTAATATTTTGGTTATCTCTGGTTGGAGACCCTTTAGTATTGGTTTGTCTGTTATGGTTATTTCTTCTAGTGAGCAGCAAACAAGATCTGGGGTTTGTACTGGTGCACTATGGGATACCTGCTTAGCCACGAGCCAACCAGTAGTCTTCGAGCTTATAAATCGGCCGAGTCGGAGCCAAGGATTTGCTCCGAACCCATACGTAAAAATGAAGGGTAAGATGGACTACCAACATGGAACGTTATGGTGAGTACATAACTTATGTTTTTCTGCAACCATCCCACCCTCCTTCCCCCGAACCTGTTCTAGGTTAGTGATGTTATTGAGTTGCTGATAGTTTGGATAGTGGCAAACTCGAGGGAAGTAGGAGATGTGAGGTATTATGGGTAAGCGGAGGAGCTTGGAGCAGATGCTTGGAAAAAGTTCCCGGTTCGGATCCAATATGGATCCGAATACCCACAGGTTGCAGAAAATGAAGTATAACTACTCAGATGGAACATTATGGTGAGTACATAACTTTTTTTTTCTTATAAAACACAATAGATGGTAGTGTGGGTGCACTGAATACAGCAAACATAAAGGAATGCTTTGAACTACGGAACCTTCCACAACTAAAACCAAGAAGTCAAAAGTCATGATGTAAAGTAAATACAGACTACACAAGACAGCACATAACATGTCTGTCAGTGTTTTCATGTGGGTCTGTGTCACTACACCCTAATCCCCCTCACTTTTATATGTGAACACTATGGTTGAGCACACATGGGGAAGTCAGTAAATTCATGACATGTAATATTCACTAAAAGCACAGTTTATTTTCAACTCAAATGGCACCTTTGAGGTACAGTAAATAAGTCAAGTAAAAAATGTTACCAGTTCAACAGCTAACCTTTGCTAAAAGATAAAAATCAAATAAAAGTCCAAAAAGCAAAGGTATGGCTCCAAACTTCAAAATCTGTTGAAATAAGAATCCAAAATCCAAGAAGTTGATGTCAGCTCAGCTGTATTCACACAAGCGCTTTCACATATAGCTTCGTCAGGTGCATAATACATGCTGATTAGAACACCTATTTATACTAACAGTTAATCATGTGACAAAACCTAGATGGAAATAATTAAAATGAACATGCAGCTAAAAAATGTCATAAAAAATGTTTATATAAAACATTGAACAATATTACATACTCATGTATACATACATAAATATAAAATAAATGTTGTTAAAATAATTGTAATTACTTCCTCAAAGACCTTTTCTGTAATGTTGGTTTAATAGGATCATGGTCATTTAGACCATGCCCACAGGTGGCTCTTAATCTAATAATCCAACCTGCTTCTAACTCTTCAGTTCTATGTCTTACATTACCCCTTCTCACAGTCTCGAAAGTTTTAGCTAGTAGTGAGAACATAAAAACATGTTTTATATCTGTTTGCATAACATGCTTGGCAAGTGCATTAGTACCATTCGTTCTCTTAATGTTACACAGATGCTCTCTAATCCTCTCTCTAAGACTGTGGTCAGTCTTACCTACATAGTATTTATTACATAGGGTACAGACTGCAAGATATACAACATGCATGGTGCCACAATCAGCACTAGTAGTAAGTTTGTAAAATTCACCTGTATCTGATTGTCTAAATTCAGAAGCTGTGGATACATAACTACAATAATTACATGTCCCACATGGTTTGCTGCCCAAATTATTGGTTAAATATTCATTCTAGGACTTATGACATAACCTAGACTTTAATGATTTCATATTCTTAAAAGAAAATTGAGGTTTTGTACCAACCAAGGCCTTAATGTTGTCATCCGTCATCAGAATGCCCCAATGCTTATTTATAATTTCTGTGTACAATTTTACATCTCTAGTATAATGCATAGACATTCTAAGTCAATTATCAATGGTTCTATTCTTTTTACTAGAGTGTTCAGAAAAGTAGGGTTTAGCTACAGTGGATCTCACAGCATCTATGGCTGCAGAGTTCTTCTTCACCAGTCCTTGTTCATAACCCCTAGCAACCAAATCCAACCCAATTTTAGTTTTATGATGCTCATAGTCTTCATCCCTCACATTGAGCCTTGATGCCCTAAAAAACTGATTTTTAGCAACATTGTCAAAAACAAAATTCGGATGCATACTACCCCTACTGAGTAACTGGTTGACATGACATTCCTTCTTGTACAATCTACTAATTAAGCCACCTTTTTCATCCTTACATATGTATACATCTAAAAACTGTATACCTTCCATAGAATAATTCAAAGTAAATTTCAAAAAGTCAGACGACAAATTAATGTATTTAATAAATTCCATCAGTTGTATTTCCATACCATTCTAAATCAAAAAAAGGTCATCCACAAATCGTTTATAAAACAAAATATATCTGTAAAATGGACCTTGCATCAAGTGTTGAGTTTCCCATACCTTCATCACTGCATTCGCATAGCTATTGGAGCAAGAGCTCCCCATAGCAACACCGTTTTTCTGCCAATAAATTTCTTGATTGAACACAAAAATATTATTGCGTAAAACCAAACCCAATAAAGTTTGTATTAAATATATCTCATCCTCTTCATAGTCATTCAATAATTCAGTGACATATTCTATACCTACAGTATTGGGTATTACAGTGAAGAGAGAGGTCACATCCAAGGTAACAAAAAACATATTCCCATTAATAATAACTTTCCTTGAAAACTCATATAATTCTTTCAAAAATTGTTCTTCAGTATCTCTTAAAATTACTTTCGATGTACTAACCAAAGGTCTCTCTTCTCAAGATATATAGACAAAGATTCTGTACTCCAATTATTACCCACCACAATAGGTCTCATAGGTGGTTTGTTACTATTTTTGTGTACTTTTGGTAAACCTTTTATGATAGGAATGGTAGGATTAGGTGTTTGAAAATACATAGCTAATTCATGGTTTATTAATGTACTTGCTTCTAACCAATCAATAGATTTACTTACATTGTTAATCATATTATCAACTTGTTCAGATGTAATAACTTCATATGAGGTTTTGTCTAATAACAAATCATGCATAGCTTTATCATAATCAGACCTGTTCATTACAACAATCTGGCCCCCTTTATCAGCAGGCCTAATAACTAGGTCTTGTCGCTTTTCCAATGCTACTAATGCATCATGTTCTAGTCTAGTTAAATTAAACCTAGGACCTGTTCCTTGTGACCTGCATTTATTATTATAAACATCATATATATCAGAAATACAAAGTTGTTCAAATGCATTAACCAGCATGTTATTCTTCGGTACATATAAACTAGGTTTCTTAAAACAACTAGCTTGGGGCTCTTGCATGTCATGAAACAAAGTTTTAAGAGAGAGATTGCGTGCAAACATTTTAACATCTAAAATAATGTATGTTATACGCATATCAGCTGTAAGTACAAACATTAAACCTTTGTTTAAAACACTTAACTCAGATTCAGTCAAACAGTGGGTAGATAAATTAATAACTAATGCTTTCTCTGTTCAAATGCTTTCTTTATTGTTAATGGGCTGGTCGATGTTGCTGCCAACTTCCGTTTGTATCTGGTTGTACTCCTGCCTCTCTGCTGTTGGTTGTATTGCCCCTTTCTTACTTTGCTCATAGATCTCTCCCTTACTGGAAGGGGAAAGTTGAGACCCATACCTTGTAACCCCTGTAAAAAATTAACATTCAAAGCATTACCTTTCTCTTGGTTGGTAATCAAAGGTGGAAACTCAGAGTCAGCGGACCTGTGCACATCCGCTATCATTGTAATAGTCTTCCTAATGGCGCCCTGTTCTGATCCAGTTTTTGATAACAAGGGAACCGCTTCACAAAACTCAGTCTCTACCAAACATTGATCTGTATGTGAAGTAACATTATCTGTGGCCAAAACTGCCACCGACTGCTTTCCCAAGCCAGTAACTTCATTATTTCGCCTGGTGTTGCACAACTCTTGATTTTGTTCCAAAATCGTCGACCGCTGTTGTAATAATCCTGTCGATCGGCCACTCTGTTGAGGTTGTTGTGAAGTATACGATTGGTCAGCCGGATCACGTGACCACGTAAAAATACTTCCTGTAGAAAAATCTTGGTGGTCGCGTTTGACTTTATTCATCTTTATTTGTATCAGTTTTCTGCCATACAAAAGTACATTGTCAATTGTATCAGTTAAGGGTTTCTCTAACACAGTAAAACTGTATTTAGAATGAAGCGCCAGGTATTTGGTCTTAATATTCTCAAGCAGCAACACTTCTTGTCTATTAGCTGAGGCTATCAATAGTTGTAAATAACCCATGCTGGTAGAAAGATTAAGCTGCTGCCAACTAGTTAATAAAACAGAATCACAGTCATTCTGAGCAGGCATCTTCAAAACCCTTAAGCCACGAGGTATTATCTGCTCATTTAGACATAATTGTAAATGAAACCTTTCATACTGAGTCCTTTTAAGCTTACATAACTTTTTCCAGGTTCAACAAATCACTTTTCAGTGCCAAATAATCATATTGAGAAACCCCTTCACCTTCAATTGGTGTAAAGTCACTCATAAGTGGATTTTCCTTATCACAAAACCTGAATATGAATGCATCAACATTCAGTTCATGACAGTCCGTGTACTCAGCCTCTTCTACTGATTCAAATACCTCTGTAGCTTCATTTCCTGTAGCCATATTAAAGCTGTTGTTTGGTAAAGACTCCGAACAAATTAGGCAAGTAAAAAATGTTACCAGTTGCTTTTTGGACTTTTATTTGATTTTTATCTTTTAGCAAAGGTTAGCTGTTGAACTGGTAACATTTTTTACTTGCCTAATTTGTTCTGAGTCTTTACCAAACAACAGCTTTAATATGGCTACAGGAAATGAAGCTACAGAGGTATTTGAATCAGTAGAAGAGGCTGAGTACATGGACTGTCATGAACTGAATGTTGATACATTCATATCCAGGTTTTGTGATAAGAAAAATCCACTTATGAGTGACTTTACACCAATTGAAGGTGAATCAATATGATTATTTGGCACTGAAAAGTGATTTGTTGAACCTGGAAAAAGAGTTATGTAAGCTTAAAAGGACTCAGTATGTAAGGTTTCATTTACAATTATGTCTAAATGAGCAGATAATACCTTGTGGCTTAAGGGTTTTGAAGATGCCTGCTCAGAATGACTGTGATTCTGTTTTATTAACTAGTTGGCAGCAGCTTAATCTTTCTACCAGCATGGGTTATTTACAACTATTGATAGCCTCAGCTAATAGACAAGAAGTGTTGCTGCTTGAGAATATTAAGACCAAATACCTGCCGCTTCATTCTAAATACAGTTTTACTGTGTTAGAGAAACCCTTAACTGATGCCATTGACAATGTACTTATGTATGGCAGAAAACTGATACAAATAAAGATGAATAAAGTCAAATGCGACCGCCAAGATTTTTCTACAGGAAGTATTTTTACGTGGTCACGTGATCCGGCTGACCAGTCGTATACTTCACAACAACCTCAACAGAGTGGCCAATCGACAGGAGTATTACAACAGCGGTCGACGATTTTGGAACAAGATCAAGAGTTGTGCAACACCAGACGAAATAATGAAGTTACTGGCTTGGGAAAGCAGTCGGTGGCAGTTTTGGCCACAGATAATGTTACTTCACATACAGATAAATGTTTGGTAGAGACTGAGTTTTGTGAAGCGGTTCCCTTGTTATCAAAAACTGGATCAGAACAGGGCACCATTAGGAAGACTATTACAACGATAGCGGATGTGCACAGGTCCGCTGACTCTGAGTTTCCACCTTTGATTACCAACCAAGAGAAAGGTAATGCTTTGAATGTTAATTTTTTACAGGGGTTACAAGGTATGGGTCTCAACTTTCCCCTTCCAGTAAGGAGAGATCTGAGCAAAGTAAGGAAGGGACAATACAACCAACAGCAGAGAGGCAGGAGTACAACCAGATACAAACGGAAGTTGGCAGCAACATCGACCAGCCCATTAACAATAAAGAAAGCATTTCAACAGAGAAAGCATTAGTTATTAATTTATCTACCCACTGTTTGACAGTTGGCAGCAACATCGACCAGCCCATTAACAATAAAGAAAGCATTTCAACAGAGAAAGCATTAGTTATTAATTTATCTACCCACTGTTTGACTGAATCTGAGTTAAGTGTTTTAAACAAAGGTTTAATGTTTGTACTTACAGCTGATATGCGTATAACAGACATTATTTTAGATGTTAAAATGTTTGCACGCAATCTCTCTCTTAAAACTTTGTTTCATGACATGCAAGAGCCCCAAGCTAGTTGTTTTAAAAAACCTAGTTTATATGTACCAAAGAATAACATGTTGGTTAATGCATTTGAACAACTTTGTATTTCTGATATATATGATGTTTATAATAATAAATGCAGGTCACAAGGAACAGGTCCTAGGTTTAATTTAACTAGACTAGAACATGATGCATTAGTAGCATTGGAAAAGCGGCAAGACCTAGTTATTAGGCCTGCTGATAAAGGGGGCCAGACTGTTGTGATGAACAGGTCTGATTATGATAAAGCTATGTATGATTTGTTATTAGACAAAACCTCATATGAAGTTATTACATCTGAACAAGTTGATAATATGATTAACAATGTAAGTAAATTTATTGATTGGTTAGAAGCAAGTTCATTAATAAACCATGAATTAGCTATGTATTTTCAAACACCTAATCCTACCATTCCTATCATAAAAGGTTTACCAAAAGTACACAAAAATAGTAACAAACCACCTATGAGACCTATTGTGGCGGGTAATAATTGGTGTACAGAATCTTTGTCTATATATCTTGAGAAGAGAGACCTTTGGTTAGTACATCGAAAGTAATTTTAAGAGATACTGAAGAACAATTTTTGAAAGAATTATATGAGTTTTCAAGGAAAGTTATTATTAATGGGAATATGTTTTTTGTTACCTTGGATGTGACCTCTCTTCACTGTAATACCCAATACTGTAGGTATAGAATATGTCACTGAATTATTGAATGACTATGAAGAGGATGAGATATATTTAATACAAACTTTATTGGGTTTGGTTTACAATAATATTTTTGTGTTCAATCAAGAAATTTATTGGCAGAAAAACGGTGTTGCTATGGGGAGCTCTTGCTCCAATAGCTATGCGAATGCAATGATGAGGGTATGGGAAACTCAACATTTGATGCAAGGTCCATTTTACAGATATATTTTGTTTTATAAACGATTTGTGGATGACCTTTTTTTTTATTTGGAATGGTACGGAAATACAACTGATGGAATTTATTAAATACATTAATTTGTCGTCTGACTTTTTGAAATTTACTTTGAATTATTCTATGGAAGGTATACAGTTTTTAGATGTATACATATGCAAGGATGAAAAAGGTGGCTTAATTAGTAGATTGTACAAGAAGGAATGTCATGTCAACCAGTTACTCAGTAGGGGTAGTATGCATCCGAATTTTGTTTTTGACAATGTTGCTAAAAATCAGATGTTAAGTTGTCCATCTCGCCTTCATTCTTGCTGGATGGGTTCGGAGCCGACCTCTGCTCCGACTCGGCCACTCTAAAAGCTCGAGAGTTGGTTCCACCGGCTCGAGGCTCCCCTTATATCCCACAATGCTAGGCGGTAATACCTCAGATCTCGTTTGCCGCTGCAGCTATCGAGGTGTGTTGCTTCAACCGGCTTCAGGTTTGTGTAGAAAACAGTTTAAAAACTTAGAAAATCCCTTTTAAATTAGTTTTTTGACAGTATCCCCTTACTTTTAAAGGATTCTTATCCCTTCCTCCTTGTTTTTCTCTTCTCCTTACCACAAGAACTTATCTGTTCTTCCCTTAGGCCTTCGGGCCCTCTCATCCCTCCTGGAAGTGTATGTGTTTTTGTAGGGACTTTTAAACACTATCTAAACTTATTAGTTTTAAATTAGTTTTATTTTAGTAAATAGTGTAATCGGTGTGTTTGTGCTTGTGTGTGATTGCACTTGTTCCTTGAAATGTCTAAGGATTCGAAGGTCTCAGGCTTCAAGAAGTGTGACTCGTGCTGTCAGAAAATGTCTCTGACAGACGGTCACACTTCTTGTGTACTGCCTGGGACCTTTACCTGCAGGACTCTTGTGCTGTATGCCATGGCTTCAGCCCTAGAGTCCTGCAGGAAAGAAAAAATAAGCTCATTTTACGGGGCTTGCTAAAGCCTGAGGGTCCCCCGACTGTTTCTTCGGGCAAACCTTCTAAGGCTTCTAGGTCTTCGACTCCAGCAACTGAGTCGACACCTAAGACATCGAAGTCTGCTACAACATCGGCTCCGGCTGGAGCCGATGAGACTCGAACTTCTATTTCTGTGGTTCCCTCGGCTCCGGCTGGAGCCGAGGTATTGGAAATCTCTGAGTCGGCTCCGATCAGACCATCGGAACCGACATCTAGGAAGAGGTCCAGGTCACCGTCCCTTGGCTCCGTTCATTCGGCTCCAGCATCTCCCTTGCTGTCTGAACAGAGCCATAGATCTCACTCCTCTAGGTCATCGAGACTTTCTGACCATGGCCTTCAGAGGGTAGTGAGTCGACTTCTTAAGTCCGAGGCACTGGCCCAAATGCTTCAGAGCCCGACTCATCAGTCGATGCTTAATCCTATCTCTCAAAATGTTCCTCCTCCGACTCCTTTGAGCTCGGAGCCGGGGCGTTTCGGACCCGAGACTGTGGTAGCGTCGGAGCCGATACAATTGTCTTCGGCTCCGTCATCGGCTCCGATTTCTTCCTTGGAAGAATCTCGGCGCCGGACTTCCCTCGTCGGCTCCGAGGGGGTGAGTGGCATCGGACCCTTGTCCGACCCCGCTCTCCCTCTCGGCGCTTCGGCGCTGGTGAGTTCGGCTCCGACATCGGCCTCGGAGCCATCACTGTCGGTGCCGAGGGAGGTTTTCAGCTTTTCGGAGCGGAGACCTCTGGCTCTGCCTGACAGGGGTGCTTTCGAGGTCATGCGGAGTGTGTTGGAACCCGGTTCAACTCCACAGTCGGCCCCGTCCATCCCTCCCTCTTCGGTGCCTCAGGTAATGTCTACTCCCTCATCCCAGACCGTAGAGAGCCAGCTCCTCAAGAATCCCCTGTGGGGATCTCATCCTCTTCCGAGGCCTCTCCTGAATTGGCAGGGGAGCCCCCTAGGAAGAGAAAGTGCAAGAGGAAGCACATAGACTCACCTAAGTCTGTCACCTCTGACACGGATTTAGAGGATTCTGAGGGTTCCCCCCGTTCCCCTTCTGAAGATGTCTCCTTTGCAGACATTCTAGAGATCTTAAAACAGAGGGGAAATTGGCCAGCCCTTAACCCTTCGGAGGATGAATCTGTGTATCTTGAGGCGTTCGGCTCTCACCCTTCCACCTCCTGGGTGTCCCCCCCCTTTGACCCCCTTATGCAGTTGGTAGCAAAAAAGGCTTGGACGGCTCCTGACTCTGTGGACCCCACCCCCAGGAGACCTTCAAAGTTTATTACAGCACCAGCAGATAAGCAATTTCTGACTAAGGGAGTTTCTGTGGATGCTATGGTGGTAGCTGCCGCCACTAAGAAGGAACTAGCTGATCCTTCAGTGCCTGTCCATCCCCCTAACAAGGAATCTAGGTCTATGGACAGGTACGGGAAGCGGATGTTTTCATCAGCGACCTTTTCTATGCGTTCGCTGAACTACCTCTGTCATTTCACTCGTCTTCAAAGAGACTTGATCAAGGAAGCGAGTGAGATGTTAAAGGATCCTACAGCTGCGGGTTTTCAGGACAAGATGAACGCTCAGCTGGCTACCCTAAATTCTATAGCTAACTCCTCCATGCGCCTCCTTTCATATGCGGCTGATGGAGTGAGCAGAGCCGCAGGGACAGGTGTGGCCTTACGCCGGCATGCCTGGATGCGGCTATGCAATTTTGCGGACCCCTTTAAGACGTCTTTCACTAATTCCCCGTTTGATGGATCGTCCCTCTTTGGTCCTCAAGTGAAAGAAACCTTGACAAGGTGCGAGACGGATGGCAAAACTCTTTCTGCCGTCGGAGTCCGTTTTTCTACTCCTTCTAGGCCTTACCCCAAAGGCCAGAAAAGTGGGAAAATGTGGTTCCGCAAGCAATCTCAAGGGACTTTGCCTGATGCACAGAGTCGGTTCCCCTCTAGAGGCAGGGGGGGAACAATAATGGTAGACGTCGCCCTAGAGGCAGGGGGGGTCCGCAGAACCAGGGTAATCGAGAAACCTTTTCCGATAAGCCCTTCCAGCATCCCTGAGGTGTTGCCCGACTGTCCACCTTCGGAGGCAGTCGGGGGAAGATTATCACTGTACCCAGAAGCCTGGCGATCCCTAACTCAAGACAAGTGGGTACATTCCATCATTTCCGAAGGCTATTCCATTCCATTCTTTCACTTTCCAAATCAATCAAAAAAATCCCTTCCAGATGTTCCACCCGCTCAAAGGGATCAAGCAGCGTTAGAAATATCAAAGTTGCTTGCAAAAAGAGCCATTCAGCCAGTGCCAGCAGACCAGCAAGGATCTGGAATCTACTCCAAATTCTTTTTGGTTCCAAAGAAAACAGGGGACTGGAGACCCATTTTGGATCTCAGCATCTTGAACAAGTCTGTCAAGAAAACAAGATTTCGGATGGTCACGTTGCAATCCATCCTACCCCTATTGGGAAAGGAAAACTGGATGTGCTCTATAGACCTCCAGGATGCGTACTATCATATAAAAATGAACAGACGCTCCAGGAGATTCCTCCGCTTCAGGCTGGGAACCAGTCACTTTCAATTCAGAGCCCTGCCCTTTGGACTCACCACTGCCCCCCCGGGTGTTTACCAAATGCATGGCAGTGGTGGCCTCTCACCTGAGACGTCAAGGATTCCAGGTGTTTCCATACTTAGACGACTGGCTCCTTACAGCTCCTACCAAGCATCTTCTTCTACTTGCCAGAGACTACACTTTTCGCATTTTTCGAAAGCTAGGTATCTCAATAAATTGCGAAAAGTCTGTTTTGTCGCCTTGTCGTATTACCTTCATAGGCGCAAATCTAGACACAGTCAACATGTCTGCGAGACTCACAGACCAAAGGATAGCAGACATACACAAACTAGTCTCCCTTCTTTTCCACAGCAACAGAATCAAAGTCAGATTAGTCCTAAAAGTACTGGGGATTATGGCGGCTGCTATCCCTCTACTTCTATTAGCCAGATTTCACATGAGAATCTTACAATGGATGCTCTTCACACAATGGTCATACCAGCAACTTCCGATGTCCCACACCATTGTGATAACGCAAGCATGCAGGAATCATCTTCTTTGGTGGATTTCTTCCCCCCAGCTCTTCCTAGGAAGACCATTTGTCCCTTCCCCTCCGGTTGCTACTCTGACAACGGACGCCTCCCTGATCGGGTGGGGGGGGGGGCATTATCAGGGCAGAACAGTCCAGGGCATATGGCAACCAGACAAACGCCACTTGCATATAAATGTTCTAGAAATGAGAGCAGTGCTTTTAGCGTTGCAAGCCCTTCAAGACTCTCTTCCTTTGGGAACGATAGCAATTCAGACGGACAACATGTCTGTAGTGTGGTATATCAACAAACAAGGCAGAACCAGGTCCTACCCCCTATGTCGAGAAGCACTCAGACTGTGGCAATGGGCGATTTCTTCTCAGCGGTTTCTGATAGCAACGCACATCCCCGGAAAGTCCAATCTCATTGCGGACAAATTGAGCAGAGCTATTCTCATGCCTCACGAGTTGTCTCTGAAAAATTCAATCTTGGAGAAAATTTTTCTGAAGTGGGGCCAGCCTTGCTGCGACCTTTTTGCTACTCCCCAAAACAGCAAGTGCAAAGATTATTTCACCCTCTTTCCTCTACCAGGCCATCCCAGCAGGGACGCTCTAGTCCAAGTTTGGCCCCAGGGACTTCTGTATGCTTTTCCTCCCTTCCCACTAATTTCTCAAGTGATACAGAAAGCTATCGCTCAGAAGGCTTCATTGATCCTCATTGCCCCTTACTGGCCTCGACAGGTTTGGTTCCCCTTTCTACACCAATTTCTGTTGGAGCAACCCTGGCATCTGGACCTAGTTCCAGATCTTTTGATCCATCAGTCGGGTCAGTTACATCGCTCCCTCCCTCTCTGAACCTCACTGCTTGGTTCCTCCAATTCCAACCTTAGCCAGGCTTCCTCAAATATCTCACTCAGTTCGAGATATTTTAATAGCTTCCCATAAATCTTCCACCGGAAGATTTATCTTAGTAAGTGGAAACGTTTCTCCTATTGGGCTCAAGGAAGGGACATAGATCCTTTCACTGCTCCCATTCAAATTGTCCTTGATTTCCTAGCCGAACTTTTCCACGCAGGTTCGTCTCCATCTACTCTTAAGGTTCAATTGGCAGCTATATCTAACTTTCATGTGGGCATCTTGGATTCTGCCATCATGTCTCACAAGCTTTGCAAAGCTTTCTTGAAGGGAGTTTTTCTTCTTAAGCCTCCTATAAGAAATCCTCCTCCTTCTTGGGACCTTAATTTAGTTCTCACATCTTTGATTCTCCCCCCTTTTGAACCTGCAGCTTCCTGTTCAATGAAATTGCTATCCTGGAAGACACTCTTTCTGGTAGCCATTACTTCGGCTAGAAGGGTCTCAGAGCTTCATGCACTCAGCAGTCGACCACCATATCTTTTGTTTCATAAGGATAGGGTATCCTTATGGACCAATCCATCCTTTTTACCTAAAGTAGCCTCTGCGGCAAATCTAAATCAAAACATTGACCTTCCTATGTTTTTTCCTAACTATTCTAACAGGTCTGAACAAAAATTACATTGGCTAGATGTTCATCGACAATTAAGGTATTATTTGGATAGGACCAAACAAACCAGAAAAACTGACCAATTGTTTGTCTCTTATGCAGAAGGCAGAAAGGGCCTTCCAGTTTAGAAAGTATCACTCTCCAGATGGCTTACATCCTTGATTTCCTTTGTGTATGAGATTAGACACCAAAAGTTGCCTAACAGACCTAAGGCTCATTCAACTAGAGCTTTGGCTACTTCTATAGCTTTCCAAGACAGGCTGCCTATTGATACGATTTGTGCAGCAGCTACATGGGCTACTCCTCACACTTTCATTTCTCATTACAAGTTGGATTTTGCTTCTAGACATAGAGCTAACTTTGGTTCCACTGTACTCAAGAGTCTGTTCCGATAGGCCACCCGGGACAAGGTGCTAGGGATGCGGTCCCATCCAGCAAGAATGAAGGCAAGATGGACAACTTAACATATAGAAGTTATGTTCTTACCATAACGTTCCATGTTAGTTGTCTTCTTCTCGCCTTCTTTCTTGCGTCCCACCCTCCTTCCCCCTAGCCTGGATAGACCTAGAGGAGTTTGACTGTGACCTTTCTTCCTACCACCTCTATTGTATATATGTATATACTTTACTATGTATATATTCCTTCATCAGGTTATAGGTCACCTTCCTTATGTCCTTTTATAGAGGTGGGTTTCCCATTTCCAGTATTCTGGATTTCTTTTGGCTGGGCCTAGCTTACAAACGAGATCTGAGGTATTACCGCCTAGCATTGTGGGATATAAGGGGAGCCTCGAGCCGGTGGAACCAACTCTCGAGCTTTTAGAGTGGCTGAGTCGGGCGAGGTCGGCTCCGAACCCATCCAGCAAGAAAGAAGGCGAGAAGAAGACAACTAACATGGAACGTTATGGTAAGAACATAACTTCTATTTTTTTAGGGCATCAAGGCTCAGTGTGAGGGATGAAGACTATGAGCATCATAAAACTAAAATTGGGTTGGATTTGGTTGCTAGGGGTTACGAACAGGGACTGGTGAGGAAGAACTCTGCAGCCATAGATGCTGTGAGATCCACCGTAGCTAAACCCTACTTTTCTGAACACTCTAGTAAAAAGAGTAGAACCATTGATAATCGACTTAGAATGTCTATGCATTATACTAGAGATGTAAAATTGTACACAGAAATTATAAATAAGCATTGGGGCATTCTGATGACGGATGACAACATTAAGGCCTTGGTTGGTACAAAACCTCAATTTTCTTTTAAGAATATGAAATCATTAAAGTCTAGGTTATGTCATAAGTCCCAGAATGAATATTTAACCAATAATTTGGGCACCAAACCATGTGGGACATGTAATTAGTGTAGTTATGTATCCACAGCTTCTGAATTTAGACATCCAGATACAGGTGAATTTTACAAACTTACTACTAGTGCTGATTGTGGCACCATGCATGTTGTATATCTTGCAGTCTGTACCCTGTGTAATAAATACTATGTAGGTAAGACTGACCGCAGTCTTAGAGAGAGGATTAGAGAGCATTTATATAACATTAAGAGAATGAATGGTACTAATGCACTTGCCAAGCATGTTGTGCAAACAGATATAAAACATGTTTTTATGTTCTCACTACTAGCTAAAACTTTCGAGACTGTGAGAAGGGGTAATGTAAGACATAGAACTGAAGAATTAGAAGCAGGTTGGATTATTAGATTAAGGGCCAGCTGTGGGCATGGTCTAAATGACCATGTTCCTATTAAACCAACATTCCAGAAAAGGTCTTTGAGAAAGTAATTACAATTATTTTAACAACATTTATTTTATATTTATGTATGTATACATGAGTATGTAATATTGTTCAATGTTTTATAGGTTCATAGGTTCATAGATTAGTACTAGGCTAACTGCCCTTGCAAGCATTTTTAGCCCCCCCAATTATCCCCCTGAGATTCAAAGAAACCCCTTGTGTTGTTTGTGCAAATTACCGCAAATTTACCCACCAACCCACCCTACCATATTATATAAACATTTTTTATGACATTTTTTAGCTGCATGTTCATTTTAATTATTTCCATCTAGGTTTTGTCACATGATTAACTGTTAGTATAAATAGGTGTTCTAATCAGCATGTATTATGCACCTGATGAAGCTATATGTGAAAGTGCTTGTGTGAATAAAGCTGAGCTGACATCAACTTCTTGGATTTTGGATTCGTATTTCAACAGATTTTGAAGTTTGGAGCCATACCTTTGCTTTTTGGACTTTTATACAATAAATGTGTTTTTTTTTTCCAAAATAATTTTTGCAGGTAAGTTTAAGCCATGTTTTTGATGTAAGATCGCTTTGTACAAACTATAGTACAAGTATAAGCATGGTGAGTTTAAGACCGTAAGTGCATGCTTTCCATATCAGAAGATCTGTAGTTACTTTTCTTGTTATAGTCTCACAAAACTTGGCAACAGCTCTTTTTACTTTCTGTTGTCATGCTAAAGGTTTGTGTGCCCTGGACTTACTATGAAAAAACAGCTGCTTAACAGCAATCTTTCTAAACTCATGCATATTATCCAGATAGTCCCTTAATTTCATTTTATCACTGTGCATTTCTGTGTCTTGTTGTTCTGTGAGATTCCCCTTGTTTTGCACTAATTTAACCTTTGCCAGCCCTTCTAAATAATTCCTACCTCTTTACCATATCTCTTATTTTTTCTTAATCTATTTTTGAATTCCACTTTCATTTTATCTTACTCACTAGCTATAACTTATGAAAAGATTTCTATCATCCCTAATAACTCTTGGATAATTTCAACAACCCATTCCTTAAATTCCTCTCTCTTTAACAGGTAGGTGGGGAAGAGCTACTATCCCATTTTCCTTCATTACCCTGCATTTTAATCTTAGTTGCTATTGGCATGTGATCTGAAATAGTCATTGGATATGTGTCAAAGCTTTTATTTAAATGCACATGTTCATTTGAAATATAATTTCTGCCTAATCTGGCTGAGTTATTTTACTTTGGGGAATGATGTATCAATTCTATCCGAGTTCCTACTATTGATTTCATGTCTTCCATATCAAGTGTTTTCTGAAATTTCTTCAAAATCTATCCTATTTTATTATATTTCCATTCTTGCCCCCCCCCCCCAGATACATCCCCGCTGTTGCAAATTAAGTTCCAGTCACTATCTGTAAGTAATATTCCCTGATAAAAGCTAATTATTTCCCCCAAATTTTCTTAAGCTCTGTAATAGCAGTTTTAGGTAGAATATAAATACATACCAACATAATCCTCCTCATTTGACAGTAGCCCCTTAATACCGCAAATCTGTCATTATTATCTTTATTTCCTCTTCTATCACTATTGGAGTTCCTCTAGCAATTAGCATAAGTACTCCTGTCCTCATTTACTTTTATATTCTACTGAATATCCATCTTGAAATCATTTCTTTATCAAATTTACACGGTCAGTTCTTTCCAAATGTGTCTCCTGTAATATTGCTATTTGTAGCCCGAATTTGTTAATATAATTCAATACTGTTACCTTTTTGTCTGTTAATTCCAGTGCCCTGGACCAGCTAGTTCTTACCCCCACTAGAGGTAGCAACATCCTTGACCTGGTCATTACTAACATGAGTGACTGTTGCTCTACACCAATAGTCAGCGCCTCCCTGGTTAGATCCGACCATAAACTAATCACCTTGGAAATCCACATCCCTCCCACCCCTGCCCTCCCAAAGGTAACTGCCATGAAAAACTTCTCCAGAGCTAACTTTGGGCTCCTGGCCAACTTCACGGCACCCATGCAAATGGGGAATAGTTGCATGTCTGCCGAATCATACACCAATGCAGTGTACGAACACGTACACAAATGCATGGTTCTTGCCATACCCAATAGAACCAAAACGCTCTCTTCCAAAAAAGGAAGCCAATCTGGTGGTCCCCTGCCATAAATAAACTCTACAACAGAAGAAGGAAACTGATGCAGAATAATGTGGGCCCAAGGTCCCAAGACTGGAAAAACTTTATCAGCCTCAACAAAAAGTTGAGCTCCCTCATCAAATCCTCTAAAGCTAGCTATGAAAACAGAATTGCAGCAGAAAGTAAAGACAACCACAAGGCCTTCTATAGTTACTTATAGAATCTTCATGGCAATACCCAGATTTGCTCTGAGCATCTGCACAATGGTACCTCTTATACCGACCCAACAGATATTGCCAATATACTGGCCGACAGATTCAGTGCCAACTTTACCCCCCCACCCCACCCAGAGGACCAATCACAATGCCAGTAGATTGCCAGGCACCCAGTATTACTGCTGCACAGATTAAAACAGCACTGTCCAAGGCCAAGAATACAGCTTCTATGGGACCTGACAATATCCCTGGCTGTATTCTACATGAACTACAGAATGAACTGGCATCTCACCTGTGTGCTATGTTCAGTCGCAGCCTCACCTCAGGCTTTGTCCACACTGAATGGCCCACTGCTACAGTCATCCCTCTGCACAAAGGAGGAGCGACTACAGACCCTGGGAACTATCACCCCATTAGCCTGACGAGTGTGATATGCAAAACAGTTGAACGCATCATTATGGACCTAATAAACAAGGATATAGGGAATCTCCAAACTCTGGATCCCACACAGTTTGGTTTTGTGAAGTGTAGATCATGCCTGCTCAACTTGATCGACTTCTTTGAGTCAGTCACCATAGCTGTGGATGAAGGCAAGGTGATTCACACAGCCGACCTTGATCTGGCCAAGGCCTTTGATACCATTCCCCACTCAGGAATCATAGAAAAACTCACTAAGCTAGCCATCAACCCATATATCACTAGGTGGGTTGCAAACTGACTCACAGATAGAACCCACAGTGTGAAAGTAGCTGACTTCAAGTCAGACTGCCGACTAGTCACAAGTGGAGTCCCACAGGGTTTTGTTCTGGGTCCTCTTCTGTTTGGTATCTACTTCTCTGAAGTACAGGCCAACATGAAGGGACTCTGGCTGACAAAGTTCACAGGCGATTGCAAGTTGGGAGCTATTAATAACTCCCAAAATAATGTTGACATCCTACAGAATGGCCTCACTGAGACCGACTGGTGTCATGGCCTTAAGCTCAATGCCAAAAAATGTGTTATCCCCTTTGGGAAAAACCCGGTTCCCATGAATTACCACATTGATGGTAGTCCACTGAATGGAGAAGGTGTTTTAAGAGATCTGGGAACACAGTTTGACAACAACCTCTCTTTTGATCACCACATTGCCACTGTGGTCAGACAGTCTTTCTATGTGGCACATCACATCACTAAGGGTTTTGCATCCAGTAAGAAAGAGGTCATTGTCTCCCTCTACTCTTCCCTCATTATGCCATTCATCGAGTACAATGCCCCATTTGGCATGTACCTCACTAGACACCTGCAACAACTGGAGATGTTGCAAAAGTACCTCACAAAGAGGATCCTAGGCCTTAAACACTTGTCCTATATGGACAGACTCAAAAAACTCCAACTGTTCACTGTCTCATATTGCCTACTTAGAGGCGATCTCTGCTTGACTTACAAAGCCATGTCTGATGCAGCTCTGTTAAAAATGCTACATCTAAAGAAATCCCAATCCCTGTACACCACATACTCCAGAGACCTCATCCTCATTATCCCAATCAACGGAACGTATTGGAGGGACAGGCTGACTGCTCATGCTATAGAGTAGACTTCCCATACATGTCAAGCAGAGAAATTCACTGAGCCTCTTCAAGAGAAATCTTGATGAGTGGATGGGAAATAGAAAATTCACCCCAGGAATAACTCAAGTGTCTCTACTTGACAGAGGTACTGGGAACTAAGGTCAGTTGGCACAATGCCAGGGTAATCCTATGGCTAGGCTTGTAAAGGCCCCAGGGCCATTAGCCTAGTGCACATCTGTGAACCTATGAATCTGTGAGGCCATTCACATTCCAAAATAATATGTTTGTTGTACCCATTATGATTTTGTGTTACATGCACCCACTAATGTTCATCAGGTTTATCTTTTATGCATTTTTTCTTGTTATCTCCATTTGAATTTGTCAGATTTTAAAGGACTTAACCTTCATAAAAGATAAAAAAAAAAATCATTTAACTTAAACTCACAAAACTATGTAAATCTCCAAATAATGAAGTTTTGCCCTCCTTATAGGAGCAGTTGCCTGAAATCGACAGCTGCACCCAGAGGCATTCTCTAACCCAAAATTAAGGTTATCCATGCATGTTGCTTTACTAACTGGTGTCTGTTCTTGTCTTATCTTTATTTCCCTCCCAAATTTGTAAAAGCTTGTATGCTTTCTGAAAACATTAACTTTCAGCCTTTAGAGAATGCAATGGCTGTCTTTAAATAAAACAAAATTATACACTGATGTAGTAAATTCATTGAAGCATTTAGGTACCAGAAAAGCTTCTATATCTTATTCATTTTCAATAATTTTAAACTTTATTATTTACTAAGCTACTCACCCTTGTACCTTTTAGTTTTCTCTCAGGAAACAATGTCCAGATATCTTGAGATTTATTGCCTGCACCTATACTCAGCTTGTTTCTATGGAAACATAAGAACAGAATGTACAGCTACCCTCAGCTGCAGACTTCTCAACTCACACTGAACATTTATTTGCTAAAGGAAAACTATTTATTACACTCATAGTGGCCTCTTATTTTTACATCCCACTTACTTATACAAAAGACTTGATATTAGACTAAGCCAAAGGCATTAATCTAGATGTTCACCTATGCAAAAGTAAAATAAAACATCTCAGATGTACACATATTATAATCACAGCACTTTTACAGCCCACTCCCCCACCAAATCAGCACAAGATTACAGCCTATTAACTTAAATGTGCTTTTGTCCAGCTTTTTTTTTGTCTTTTTACATTGTAATGCCTACATTGTTTAAAACTGAAAAAGGAAAATGCAGTTGTTTACTTTGGTATCTTTATCACATACAACAATCACTGAAAATGCTTTAGTATATAACGTGCAGTTTGTACCATGAAAAGTTTTATAAAGATCTTGTTAAGATTTAAAAAGTGTTTTACTTACAGTTACATTTTCTTTTTTGTTTTTAGTGTCCTTCCAAACATTAAGGTTATAAAGTGTGATATATGCCTTTCTGTTCCCTCACAAGTTTAAAAAGTCAACAAAAGCCCAATTTTTCTTAGACTTTTGTTGTTTCTAAAGCCTTATTTTATAAGTGTGATTGATGCTTTATAGTCTCTCATTTATTCACAAATTGAAGTGCTGCTGGTCTTCTTCCTGTTCTTCTCCATATCTCAAGCCCAGACTTCAGTTCAAGTTCGATGTGCTGCTGATCATCTGTTGTGCTTTTTTTCTCTCTCTCTCTCTCAAGCATTTTCCCTTGGAACATTGGAAAAGGTTTTACTGGCAAAGTCTCTGTATGAGCTTTTTTATCAGAAGAATGAGAAGCAGAATCCCCTTCTGTTTGATATGCCACTTTTTTGTTGGACAAACATTTGTATCTGATGTTGTCCTTTTCATTCTTCCTTATTGATGGGTTACAGATCTGACCCTTGCATCTGACTTAGCCCCATTCTTTCTGACTTGGATCCTGGTCTCAATCTCCTCCTTATACTCATAATGCCTTATACTGTACGTAACTCCTCATATCTTGTTTGTTGCCTTCATGTAAGGACATCAGATTTGGTCTCAGGCTTGTAAGAGTTTATTATTAAACAATTTCAAAGTTTTTCAAAGCCTTTTTCTCTTTAGAATTTATTTTTCTATATTTTTGTTGCCTCCCTCTACCCGAGAGTTGTAGAAAAGCAGTTAGGTGCCTTTTATTTTTTCTGTGAACTGCCCATCTCCTTTTTCCTGTGCTTCAGAACTAGTTACTTTAAAGTAGGATTTATAGAATGCACTTTTAGAGCTTTGTTGTTATAGTTATAGTGTAGTGTAGTGTATGATAATAGGGTTTTATATTGTGAGGTTCTAGTGATAGCTATAGTTATAGTTATTTATGTTATTAGTGAAGTGTTCTTGAAGTTTGCTTAGGATTTCCTATATTATTCCTGTATTATTATACTACATTGTGCTTGAAGTGCTCTTCTCCTTATTGGTGTGTGAGTACCGTTGTTCAGTAGTTTTTACTGTCTTTTTTTCTTTTTTTCTGATTGATACTCTTAATGACATCGGACAAACCTTCCAGATTCAAGTGTTGTTCTTCTTGTGGGAATAAGATTCCACAAAATGATGCCCACAATAAATGTGTTTATTGTATAGGACCTGAACATTTGTTTATCTTTTAATCCTGGAGCTGTAGCCAATTGAAGAAATAATCTTATTTTAAAGGGAATTCTTCTGGCTTCTTCTTATTCCACAGCTCCAGGGGGCTCAAACCCCCTCCAAGCACTTTTCTGGCTCCTTCAACTATAATAAGTGCCTTCACAAAGCCTCTAGAGGGTCTTCAGAGCCACCATCTAAATCTGCGCAAACTTTGGATCCTTCCTCTAATCCCTCAGATCTGAAGCATTCTTCAGATCCTATTGGACTGACAACCATTGTAAGTTCTCCTAGACCATCCAGTTCCAGCTTGGATCCCAAGATGATGGATCCGATAACAAGAAGCCATACACCTGAATATTCCTTGAGACCAGTTTTACCAACTACCTTCTAAGTTGTTGAATACGCCTAAATAACTTTCCAGGCCTGCATCCGAAGCTTCTTCCAAATCCTCTAAGAGTTTCTCTGGTGCAGATATGGACAGGATGATGCGGAGATTCCTCAGGGCTCAGATCCAGATGGGAGTCTTGCCAACTCCGTCCCCTCTGGGATCTGTGAATGAACCTGCCCAATCTATCCAATCTCCTTCTTCAATCTGACCAGCATCATTGGAGCCCCAGGATCCTAGTTACCCAAGGAAGTTGGTGTCAGATCTGAGGAAGCTCCTTTCCTCTACTCCAACTATTATCCTGACCAACCGTGCTCTAATTTCATCAGATCAGAGTGGATCTCAGATCTGAGATGTCAGCATTGGATCTGGTGGAGAAGGTTTCAGCACTGACTTTGTCAGAGCCATCCCTTCCTCTCAGTGCTTCAGTCCTAGACTGCCCCGTCCTCTCTTCCTCTGTTGCCTCAGTTCCAAGGGAGGAGGGGGGAGTCTCACCGGGGCCGTCAGTGTTCCAGATTGTTGAAAGGATTTTCTATTTGCATAGAGACCTGACCCCTCACATCTTGGAACCTTCCTTTTGTCCTTCATTGGGCCTGAGTTCTGATCCCATCATTCCTGTCCAGGGTAAGCCCTCTCCAAGAAGTGTCCTGGAGCTTCCCCTGAGGAGCCCCCATTTCTTCTGATTCCTCTCCTGAACACCCCACAGAACAAGTTTCTTGAAAGAAAACATGCAAGAGGAGGCACATTGACTCCCCGATGGAGTCCCTCTTTAAAGACACTAACTTGATGAGGGAGAAGGATCCTCATGATCACTGCCAAATGATGTCTCCTTTGGAGACATCCTACAGATCTTTAAACAGAAGGGTGGCTGGTCTTCTCAACCTCCTCATTCTGAAGAGTCTGTGTTTTTGGAGGCTTTGGGGTGGGTCTGTGTACATCTTTGGTGAATCCCCCCAGCGGACAAACTTGTTGATTTAGTTCCCACCAGGCTTGGAAGGAGTTGGACACTGTTAAACTGATCACCAAGTCCCTGGACAAATTTTTACCCCCCCCAAAGACAGACTGCACTGGAGTAAATGTGTCCTTGTTGATGTTGTGGTTGTGGCAGTGGCCATCAAGACGGAGCTAGCCCAACAGGGCTCCACTTTACATCCACCGAACAGAGAGTCCAGAACAACGGACAGGTTTGGTAAGCACATTTACACCTCAGCTACCTTTGCCCTGAGGTCATTAAATTAGTTGGAACACTTTACCCGCTTGCAGAGAGACTTGGTCAAGGAACTTTCCAAATCTCTGTCAGAGGCCATGTCGGACAAGGACTTCAAGAAAGTGTCTTCCCAACTGGCTATTCTTGCTTCTGTTGCTAATTCATCCATGAGGCTCATTTCCTATACAGCGGATGTAACCTCACAAGGCAGCTGATTCGGGTATTGCTGTCAGAAGACATGCCTGAATGAGTTTTTGTGACTTTGCAGTACCTTTCAAGACATCATTTGTCAATGCCCCTTTTGATGTCTCCTCCTTGTTTGAGCCATCTGTCAAAGACACTTTTACCCGCTGTGAGCAGGTGGGAAGGACCCTGTCTGCCATGGGAATCAAGTTTTCTACCCCTCGGCATTCGTTTTCCAGAAACCAGCGAAGCAGTAAGAACTGCTTCTGAAAATCCCAGGGCTGTTTTCAGGATCAATGTGGGTATTCTTCCTTTGGAGGCAGAAGAAGATGTTTCAGTGGTAGACATCACCCCAGAGGCAGAGGAGGCTCGCAGTACCAGGTCTTCAGAGAACTCTTCTCTAACAGGTCCTATCAGCATTCCTGAAACGCTGATCGATTGTCCATCTCTGGAGGTAGTCGGGGTCATTTTTCATTGCACTGGGATAACTGGTCCAGACTAATAAACAATGCCTGGGTGCTAAGCATAATATCCAGAAGTTACTGGATTCCTTTTTCCCTTTCTCCTCCAGTAATGAGAAAGAATCTCCCCAAAATTTCACTCAGTCATAAGGACTATGCAGTATTAGAATTTCAAAAACTGCTGCAAAAAAAGAGTCATGCAGGAGGTCCCAATCAAAGAGAAAGAATTCAGAACTTGCTCCCACTTCTTTTTAGTGCCAAAGAAAACAGGGGGCCTGAGACCCATCCTGGAACTAAGCAATCTGAATCAATACATAAAAAAGTCAATGTTCTGGATGGTTATGGTTCAGTCCATCCTACCACTGCTGTGCGAGAATGATTGGATGTGCTCAACAGACCTTCAGGATGTGTACTATCACATCAAAATAGACAGGCACTCCAGGAGTCATCTGCACTTCTGGCTGAGAGCTAGTCATTACCAATTCAGAGCTCTACCCTTTGGACTCACCACATCTCCCAGGGTGTTTACCAATTTCATGGCGGTAGTAGCAGCTCACCTGAAGCTCAAAGGATTCCAGGTGTTTCCATATTTAGATGACTGGCTTCTCACTGCCCCAGCCAGGCATCAACTTCTTCAAGCCTGAAATTACCTTTTCCAGATATCCAGCTCCCTAGATAGGTTCATAGGTTCATAGATTAATACTAGGCTAATTGCCCTTGTGGGCCATTTTTAAGCCTAGCCAGTTACCCCATGTGAGAATCAAACACTGCTTTTTTGTCTTCAAGGTGAAGACCTTAACCATTCTGCCATCCTCCCATGAAGGCATTACAGTAAACCTTTCCTAATTAAACCTGTCTCCTATTCAGAATTTGGAATTCATAGGTTCTCTTCTGAATACTACAAGTCAAATGGCACCATTACTTGCAAGTTGCGTCACATCTTTGAGAAACCAGGTGTGGGACATACTCTCTATTCCATTCCCCCCAGCAAAGATGATACTAAAAGCTCTTGGGTCTGTGTCAGTTGCCATAGTTTTGATTCCTCTAGCAAGGTTTTTTATGAGAGTTCTTTAATGGACCTTGGCTGTTCAGTGGTCTATTCTTTTCCATCCTCTATAAGTTCCTATCAGACTAACTCCTATTTGCAGGCATTATCTTCAGTGATGGATACAGTCGGATGACCTGTCCCTACCTCCTCCCTCCTTAGGCACAGTGACCACAGATGCTTTCCATCTGGAGTGGGGTGGGGTATTTCAATTGGAAGATGATCCAAGGCAAATGGACTTGCATGGAGACCATATTGCAAATCAATGTCCTAGAGATGACAGCAGTCCTTCTGATATTGCAAGCCTTTCAGAACATTCTCCCTTTAGGGACTATTGCAATACACACTGACAACATGTCAGTAGTTTGGTATATCAATAAACAAGGTGGAACCCATTCTTATCCACTGTGCAGAGAGACCACGAGGGTTTGGGAATGGATAATATCTTCAGACCACTTTCTAGTTGTAATGCACATACAAACTCAGCAGGTCTATTCTGACCCCTCACAAGTGGTCCCTCAACCAGTTAGTAATGAATCTTAATTTTCAGCCATTGGGGCCAACCTTGCTGCAACCTCTTTGCTTCTCCCCAAAACAACAAGTGCAGCAAGTATTTCGCTCTGATCCCTCCTCCGGGGGAGTCGATGAGGGATGCTGTAATTCTCAATTGCCCCCCCCCCCCGATTTTCTCTATGCTTATCCTCCTCATTCTTTGATCCCAAAATTCCTGCCGAAAGCCAGCAGGCTGAAGGCTTCAGTCATCCTCATTGCCCTCTACTGGCCTCATCAGATTTGGTTCCCCTTTCTCTGGTCTCACCTGAAATACCCTCCTTGGATTTTAGAGCCCACTCAGGACCTCGTATCTTACCCATCAGAGAGTCAGCACTCCAATCTCCACAACTTCAAGCTAACCACAAAGCTTCTCCAATTCCAGTAGTTGTATGACGGTCCAGGCTTGCCTCTCCTGTGCGTGACCTAATTTTGGCTTCTTAAAAACCTTCTACTAAGAAAATCTTCAGATGCAAATGGAAGAGATTTTCCATATGGACTTCCAAGGAAAACACTGATCTTTATTCAACTCCTACTTCAGCCATACTCCTCTTCCTTACTGCTCTTTTTAGAGAAGGAGCAAGTATTTCCACTATAAAACTTCAGCTGGCAGCTATACATCCACACTGGAAATGAATCTCCCTCCTTGTTTTCTTCCAAAATATCCAAAGTTTTCATGAAAGAGATTTTTCTACTTAGACCTCTCATAAAGGATTATTCTCTTCCTTGGGATCTCACAGCCATTCTCAAGATGTCACTTAGAAACCTTTTTGAGCCAGCAAACAATTGTGAAATGAGCAGTCTTTTTGGTGACTATTACAACTGCTAAGAGAATCTCAGAGATTCAGGCCTTGTCTTCCAAACCACCTTACATTATGTTCCATAAAGACAAAGTATCCCTTTGAACCAATGCTTCCTTTATGCTTAAAGTTGCTACAGACACTAATATTAATCAGTCTATATAATTCCAGTATTCTTTCCCAATTTTTCTTACAAAGGAGACTATACCTTGCATCCACTTGATATACACAGACAACTACATCTCTATCTTCATAGAATGAAGGAACACAGAAGGTCTTATCAACCGTTTGTGTCTTTTTCAACTAACCGTTTAGGGCAAGCAGTCTCCAAAATTACCCTGGCCAAATGGGTTACTGATTGTATATTACTGATTTATGCTCACAATGATCTAGAGTTGCTTCGTCCTCTTAGAGCCCATTCAACAAGATCTATGGCTACTTCATCTGTTTTTTCCTCCAGAACTTCTATTGATGATATTTGTGCTCCGCCATGTGGTCTGAGAGTCATATGTTTGTGATGCATTATAAATTGGCCATTGTCTTCAGAAGCAAGGCATCATTTGGTTTGACAATGCTCCAGCATATCCTTCCTTGAGGCTTCCCAAGATTTATGTAGCTGGGAACTCACCCATCAGTGAGGAAGAATGAAAAAGACAACATCAGATTTAAAAGTTTTGTACTACTACCATAACTTGGCATCTGTGTTGTCCATTTTCATTCTTCCTCCCCTCCCCTTCCAGGCATCCCCTGACCTTGTTTCTTCTGGAAGATCCTTGGATATTACATTTTGGAACACTCATGTTCCTAGTTTGAGCCACTGATTCTTTCTTTCTGTCTCTCTAGTCCATGAGCAGTAAGGCAGCAAATTCAGTCTGAGGAGTTAGGGACAGCATAGGGCATTATGGGTAGAAGAAGAAGCTCGACATCAGGATCCAAGTCTGAAAGAATGCAAGTGAGTTGGAGCTAAGGGTTGGATCCGTAACTCATCAGTGAGGTAGAATGAAAATGGACGACACAGATGCCAAGTTATGGTAAGTACATAACTTTTAAATTTCTTCCTTAGCCTGTTCTGCATCAAAAAATTACTCTGATCCTCCAGGAAATAAATATTCTGAAGACAGCTAGATACAGCAGCTTGAATCTCACACCTGCCTCTCAAAATTCCCTGATTGCTGGGATAATATTTCGTCTCTTTTGCTTGATGTACAGTGAATAATTATTTTCCACAAACACTCTACTGTCTCCAATTTTTAATACTTTGCTCTTCTGCCACAGGTTTATCAGTATCAGCTCTTTCTGCTGGTATTATTGAATCATTAATAATACAGGTCTTTGCTGCTTTCTCATGGCCAGGTTTGGAGCATACACACAACGTGCCCTTTCAATTAATAAATATTTTAGTGGAATACCAGTCCAGTTGCTTATTTGTGCTTTCATAAAATTAATACAATGTGGTAATTCCAGTTTCTCTGGTATGGCATAAAGTCTCCGGTTTTCCTTGCTTTTTCTGTCATCTAACTCTACACTTTTTTGAGGCAGCTCTTCTTGAGCAGCTTCATACTCGGCTATCCTTTTCTTCATTGCGATCTGTGACTTTTGGAGTTTTATCACTTTATTTGAATAGCTGTTTAAAACTTCTTCCATTTTATCCAACCTTTTGTTATTTGAGTTAATATACTCCTTCAGTATTTCATTTATTTAACACAGCTCTCAGCATGTTTTATTTTTTTTTCCTCTAAATTACTGGAAGCCACCTTGTACCAAAGATGGAGCTTGAAAAACTTTTTGTTGAACAACTGCAGGATTCTTCCAAGCAGTGATTTCTCCTCACCTTTTCTAGGTGATTTTCATACAGGCTGTCTTGGTTTTTTTGTTTGCTAGTATCTAAACCACTAGCCAGTAACTACATTTTTACTAAAACTGGTAGAATTACTTGCCCTTGTCTTTCATTTTCTTTTCTCAGACTGGGAGAGCTGAAATTAAGCCGTTGATCAGTGTGCACCCATCTTCTAAAGAATAATGTGTTTTGATCTTTACACCACTCTCTGCAAGTGCATATGCATTGTGGGTTGGTTTCTCCACCTGCAGAAAAGGAGACTTGAGTGTATGCTTCATGAGGTATTGTTTTTTTTTTTGTTTGTTTTTGTTTTTTTTGTTTTGTTTTTTTTAGCAAACCTTGAGTTTCAAAGTGAAATTCAACTTATATTGTTAAGTGAGCTCTTAACTGAATATCAAACAAGAGTGAGAGGCTTATCTTTTGCCACATCAGGAGGAAGAGAAAAAGTAGAACATAGAACTCTGAAAGAGAATAAAATGCAATTACTTGCTAAACCAACTTTAAAAATAGATGTATAGCATTATAATGTATGTCAAAGAGGTGAAAAAATGAAAACTGCTGTTAAGTGTTTGGCAAAGTGATATGAAATAACTGGAAGCTGTTTTCCAAGATATGTGGAGTGAATCTATTAAGGTGTTAGAAGAAATTCATTGAACATATTATTTCAGTATGAGGCATGTACCGAAGAAAGAAATACTGAGGCAAACATCAAGCATGACAAAATCATGTTGAATGTCCACACTGAGTTATAAATGTAGATATATTATCAATGAACTATAAAACATTGTGGTATTAATTTACTGGTCAATTGTGGGAAAGCTGTGGCAATTCTCCGTTGTGTGAAAGTGTTGTGCTTAAAAAGTGAAACAGTAACTGATATAGTTAGAATGTTGAAAAAAACTTGGTGGCAGTTTTTCTTCATTAGTATGCTGATACGAACTATTGTACTGATTTTTCTGAGAAAATAAATCAGATAGTTAGAGTATGTATAGTGGGGGAGACAGAAGAAAAGTGTTTGTTATTGTTTGAAAGTTAAAATTCTGGCAGTCTTGAAATGTGCGCAGTGGGAAATGAAGACTATACTACATGTTTTTAGCTGCAGACTATGGCCATGCAAAGGGTGTGTAAGATTCAGAAAGAAAAGCTCAGTGACATGGCTAAGCAAAGTAACAAGGTCAGGCATGTTATATGGTAATAACAGTGTAATGACATGGTAATAAGCAACATTATTAAAATAGGCATCTGCATGTATGCTAATGAGACAAAAGAAAGTGGTGGACTGTTCCAGAAATACGTCAATGCTGAGCAACTGCGCTTCATTCTCTGCATATTTGCACCTAGCCAAATGCTTCTGTTCATGCTTAGGGAATTGTTAAAAAATTAGGGTTACATTATACATGCAGTACCATGATCAATATTCCTTCCCAAAACATGGGAAATTAATTTCTAACTTATTTAGTATTATTGTGGGCAACTACAATAGCACTTCAAAGCAGCCATACTTGACAGGTTAAGCTGTGGCATATTCTGAACTTGCTGCCTTATGAGTTGTTCCATAGCATTATAATTTTCTCTGGTTACTCTAGCGCTGCTTTCTACAAATTTACCTGGCTGGGTGCAATTAGTATGCTAATTAGGGATCAACTCATTACTGTTTATGAAACTGTCAATTTGTTCGACTAGAAAAGCTGCCAGACATTGAGCTCTTTTTGTATTAACACTGTTAACATACCTAGTTACCTGCAGGCGGCACTACTCATGAGTGGTCCGGGCTATGAGAAGAGGTAATTACACATTTAACCATCTGTACAAGGAGTCACTATAGTGCCTGATTTAATCTGAGCATATACAGGGCCACCATGTTTCACATGTTAAACTACCATTCTGAACCATAATAATAATAAAGCAACTGTATTTTCTAAGTTTTTCGTCTATCAAGCAAATAAGATACCCTGTGATATCTCTCCATATGCAGCAGATGGAACATGCAAGACCTAATTTGAATGCTAATTCTCTGCCATTTTTCCTGAGATTCTTCAAGGTGAGATATTATTGCTTGAGAGGGAGAGGATAGTGCTCCTTTTAGTGCAAAGAGATGGTGTGAGGAGGAGACAAAAATATTGTTATGCTCCTTCATTGGTTTTACAGCCATAGGCTCCTGCAGGGGGGCTACAAAGTGCTTTAGTATGACTGAAACCTGGAATTGTTTAGCCCAGGCTGCCAAACACTCATTTGGCATCCTACTCAGGGTTGAACAGTGATGTCACCATTACAGTGACATGAGATGCCACAATTCTGACCTCCTTAGCTGATTTAAGGATGAAGTTAAACAGCAGGAACCAGCTATGTATTGTTAGTAGACCTTATGTTAGCTACACATTTTGGCACTGCATGCCATCAACAAATATTACACAATGTTTTCTTAATGTTTATAGTCTTTGAGGATATTGAAAGAACAGGTAGCTGCACAGGAGAAGAGTAAAGCACCTAAGAGACTGCCGGGGTGAGGATACTTGCTTCGGACTGTCTTACTTTGAATATCAACACTAATACAGATTCATTCCTAAAATGTATACCTTTCATACACCAGTGTGACTTATGTTTCAATGTTTCATTGTTTTTAGAGATCAAGCTCAGTGCCTAGAAAAGTCTTCAAAGAGCTTGCCACCATAATGGCCCAGATCAAAAACCGTCATGCCTAACCATAGGTCCAACTTTTTCTTAAAGGAAATAACAGAACTGATTTCTTAACCCATAGCAAAATAGTATTCTACCACAAGCTGGCCCTCCAATGAATAACATTATTCTACACAAAAGTTTTCCCAAACAATCGATGTTAAGTTGTCAAACTCGCCTTCATTCTTGCTGGATGGGTTCGGAGCTAAGCTCGAGAGCTAATTTTACCAGCTCGAGGCAACCCTATATCCCATGATGCAAGGTGTGACTACCTCAGATCTCATTTGCCGCTTCGCGAAGAGGTCTATTTTTTACCAGCTCAGGTAAAGCTTTTTGAATTATTCAGATTTAGACAGAATTTTTGTTCCCCCTGTTTTTCTAGTTAGCTTATAGTATTAGCGTTAGATTTTAGAAAGCCCTTTACCCTATATTTCCCATTTCTTTCCACATTAGGATATATTTCCTCCCCTCAGGCCTTAAGCCTCCCTCCCAGTTAATTTCTGTCAGGGAGAGTGTCTGTGTTTTAGTTTTTTCTGTGTAAATAATTGTGTGACTGTTGTGTGTCTGTGTGTTTCTGGACATACTATGTCTAAGGAAGTGAAGGTCTCAGGCTTCAAGAAGTGTGACTCGTGCTGTCAGAAAATGTCTCTGACAGACGGTCACACTTCTTGTGTGTACTGCCTGGGGCCTTTACACCTGCAGGACTCCTGTGCTATTTGTCACTCCTTTAGCCAGAGAGTCCTGCAGGAACGTAGAAACAAGCTGATTCTACATGGCTTGTTGAAGCCAGAGGGTTCTCCGACCAAGACCGGGTTGGCCAAACCCTCTAAGCCACCTAAAGCCCAAGCTGTGGTGCTTAAGCCTTTAGCAGTGGCTCCGACTCCTTCGGAGTCGAGATCGGCTCCGGCCGGAGCCGATCTTTCCACACTGGAGGTAGTGGTATCGACTCCATCTGGCTCCGATACACAGGTACCTATGACTATGTCGGCTCCAGCTGGAGCCGACACATCTTTAACCAGCATTGGAGCTGATAAGACTTCGGCTCCATCTGGAACCGAAGGGTCCTCTGCACCGATGGCTCCGTCCAAGAAGAGATCTCGGTCCCCTTCCCTGGAGTCGATTTGTTTGGCTCCGGGATCTCCTCTACTTTCGGAGCGGAGCCATCGGAGCTGATCTTCAAGATCTTCCAGGCTATCAGACCACGACTTAGAGAGGGTGGTAAGTAGACTGTTGAAGTCACAGGCACTAGCCCAAATGCTCCATAGCCCATCTCAACAGACGTCTGCTATTTCTCATCCCCCTGAAATTCCTCCTCCGACTCTCCTTCAGAGTTCGGAGCCGGAGCTTCTCGGAACGGTGACCATAGGTGCGCCGGAGCCGATGCTTCCCCTTTCGGCTCCGTCGTCTTCGACTCCGATCTCCTCCATGAGACCTTCCTTGGAGGGATCCGGACGCCGGGTCTCCCTTGTCGGCTCCGAGGGGGTGAGTGGCATCGGACCCTTGTCCGACCCCGCTCTCCCTCTTGGAGCTTCGGCATTGGTGAGCTCGGCACCGACATCGGCCTCGGAGCCTTCTCTCTCGGTGGGACCGGAGATTCCTGTTTCTTCGGAGTGGGAGTCCTCTGCTCTCCCTGGGAGGGGAGCCTTCGAGGTGATGAGGAGTGTTCTAGCCCCGGAGCTAAGTCAACGGTCTATTCCATTAGCTCCTCCCTCTTCGGTGCCTGTTGATGTCTCTTGCCATTCTCTTGCTCCCGGACCCAGAGATCCATCTCCCCAGGTTTCCCCATTGGGAAGAACTTCCTCTTCCGAGGTTTCTCCTCATCCTGCTGGAGAACCCCCGCGTAAGAGGACGTGCAGGAGGAAGCACACAGACTCCCCTGAGTCTACCACATCAGATACTGACTTAGATGAGTCTGAGGGTTCCCCACGGTCCCCCTCTGAGGATGTCTCCTTTTCAGACATCCTAGAAATCCTTAAGCAGAGGGGGAACTGGCCTTCCATTGATCCCTCCGAGGATGAGTCGGTATACCTGGAGGCTTTTGGATCTCGACCCTCCACCTCCTGGGTATCTCCGCCTTTCGACCCGCTCATGCAAGTGGTGGCTCGAAAGGCGTGGGCGGCCCCGGATTCTGTGGAAACAGTTCCCAGGAGGCCCTCTAAATTCATTACGGCCCCTTCAGACAAACAGTTTCTTACCAAGGGTGTCCCTGTTGATGCCATGGTGGTGGCGGCGGCCAACAAGAAGGAACTTGCTGATCCTTCTGTACCTGTCCATCCTCCTAACAAGGACTCTAGGACCATGGATAGGTATGGTAAGCGGATGTTTTCTTCAGCAACATTTGCTATGCGTTCGCTGAACTATCTCTGTCACTTTACCAGGCTTCAGAGAGACATTCTCAAGGAACTAGGTGAGGTGGTTCAGGATCCGTCAGCTGCTGGGGCTCAAGAAAAGATTGCCTCACAGCTAGGAATCCTAAATTCTATAACTAACTCCTCCATGCGGCTCATTTCTTATGCAGCCGATGGAGCGAGTAGGGCCGCAGGCACAGGAGTGGCACTTAGGCGTCAGGCCTGGATGCGGCTTTGTAATTTTGCAGATCCCTTTAAGGCGTCCTTCACAAATACTCCCTTCGATGGTTCGGGCCTCAGGTGAAGGACACATTGACCAGGTGTGAGCAAGACGGCAAGACTCTTTCTGCCGTAGGAGTCCATTTCTCCACCCCTTCAAGACCCTACCCAAAAGGTCAGAAGGGAGGGAAAATGTGGTTTCGTAAATCTCAGGGAGTCACGCCGGACACATGTGGTCAATTTACCCCTAGAGGCAGAGGGGGTAATAACAATAGACGCCGCCCTAGGGGCAGAGGGGGTCCGCAGAATCAGGGTAGCAGGGAGCCTCTCCCTGAAAAACCCTTCCAGCATCCCTGAGGTGTTACCCGACTGTCCACCCTTGGAGGCAGTCGGGGGAAGATTGTCGCTGTACCCAATAGCCTGGCATTCCCTATCTCAAGACAAATGGGTACAGTCGATCATATCCGAAGGCTACAGTATCCCGTTCAAGAGATATCCCGTTCCTCATCAATCCCTTCCAGACGTTTCACCCTGTCTAAGGGAATTGGCAAAGCTGGAGGTATCAAAGCTCCTAGCAAAAAGAGCCATCCAACTAGTTCCAGCAGACCAAGTTGGATCCGGCATCTACTCAAGATTCTTTTTGGTGCCCAAAAGGACGGGAGATTGGAGACCAATTTTAGACCTCAGCAAACTAAACAAGTTTGTCAAGAAGGCAAGATTCCAGATGGTCACGCTTCAGTCCATTCTACCCTTTTTGGGCAAGGACAGCTGGATGTGCTTAATAGACCTTCAGGATGCGTACTATCACATAAAAATTCACAGGCGCTCCAGAAGGTTCCTCCGCTTTCAGCTGGGGACCAGTCATTTTCAATTCAGAGCCCTGCCCTTTGGACTCACTACAGCCCCCAGAGTGTTTACCAAATGCATGGCAGTGGTCACGGCTCATCTGAGACGTCAAGGATTCCAGGTGTTTCCATACCTAGACGACTGGCTCCTCTCTGCCACCACCAGGCATCAACTTCTCAAGGCCAGAGACTACACTCTTCACATATGCAACCAATTGGGGATTTCTGTAAACTTCGAAAAATCTTCTCTGTCGCCTTGCCAATCTATTACCCTTATAGGCGCAGAATTAGACACTGTCAATATGTCAGCGAGGCTCACAAATCAAAGAATTCTGGACATCCAAAAGTACATTCAAATCATATTACTCAACAAGAGGATCAAGGCCAGGTTTGTCCTGAAAGTTCTAGGTCTTATGGCTGCGGCCATTGTTCTACTGCCGTTAGCCCGCTTCCACATGCGTCTTCTGCAGTGGATGTTGTTCACCCAGTGGTCTTTCCAGCAACTCCCCATGCGACACGAGATACTTGTGACACAATTGTGCAAGAGTCACCTAACCTGGTGGATGTCTTCCCCTCAACTCCATCAAGGCCGACCATTTGTTCCCCCACCCCCGGTTGCCACAGTCACTTCGGATGCCTCTCTGATCGTGTGGGGGGGCATTGTCAGGGCAGGATGGTCTATGGGACTGGGCAACCCATAGAATATCATCTGCACATAAATGTCCTAGAGATGAGAGCAGTGCTTTTAACGTTGCAAGCCCTCACCGACTTTCTTCCTTTGTGGACTATTGCAGTTCAGACGGACAACATGTCCGTAGTCTGGTATATCAACAAGCAGGGCGGGACCAGGTCCTACCCACTATGTCGAGAATCTCTCAGACTTTGGCAATGGGCAATCTCCTCTCATCGGTTTCTGATAGCAACGCACATCCCCGGGAAATCCAACCTCTTAGCGGACAGGTTGAGCAGAGCTATTCTCATGCCACACGAGTGGTCTCTCAAACAATCGGTAGTGGACCAGATTTTTCAGAAGTGGGGTGTCCCTTGCTGCGACCTTTTTGCTACACACCAAAACAGCAAATGCCTGGACTACTTCACTCTCTTTCCTCTACCAGGCCAACCCCCGAGAGACGCTCTAACCCAGGATTGGCCCCGGGGACTTCTTTATGCTTTTCCTCCATACCCATTGATTCCTTAAGTAATTCAGAAAGCTACCATATTGAGAACCAAGCTGATTCTCATTGCCCCTTATTGGCCTCGACAAATTTGGTTTCCGTCCCTGCATCGTCATCTCCTGGTGCAACCTTGGCATCTGGACCCAGTTCCACATCTTCTGACCCACCATTCGGGTCGACTGCACCGGTCCATTCCTTCCCTCAACCTCACTGCTTGGTTGCTCCACTTCCTTCCTTAGCCAGGCTTCCTATGATCTCTGATTCTGTTCGAGAGATCATAGTAGCTTCTCTGAAGTCCTCTACTAGAAGGATTTATGCTAGTAAATGGCAACGTTTTTCCTTCCGGGCAAAGTCTAGAGACTTAGATCCCTTTACTGCTCCAGTGCATTCAGTCTTGGAATTCTTAGCTGAGATTTTTCAATCGGGTTCTTCTCCATCTACAGTTAAGGTTCAGTTGGCAGCTATCTCAAATTTTCATGTGGGCTTAGTGGATCAAAATATTATGTCCCACAAGCTTTGCAAAGCCTTTCTGAGAGGGATATTTCTCCTGAAGCCTCCTGTCAAAGATCCCCCTCCTCAATGGGATTTAAATTTAATACTTGCATCCTTGATACTATCCCCCTTTGAACCGGCTGCTTCATGCTCATTAAAACTTCTTACATGGAAGACAATTTTTCTGGTGGCTGTTACTTCAGCCAGAAGGGTGTCTGAACTACAGGCTCTCTGTGTCCGTTCCCCATAATTGGTTTTCCACAAAGATAGGGTATCATTAAGAACTAATCCATCTTTTTTGCCCAAGATTGCTTCCCAGAGGAATATCAACCAATCTATTGATTTGCCAGTTTTTTTCCCTAATTATTCTAGTAAGGCTGAGCAAAAACTTCACTGTTTGGATGTCCATCGTCAGCTCAGGTATTACTTGGACAGAACTAAACAATTCAGGAAGTCTGATCAACTGTTTATTTCTTACTCAGAAAACAGGAAAGGTCTTCCGGTCTCCAAAGTTACCCTATCCAGATGGCTGTCTTCTATCATTTCTTATGTTTATTTTCTTAGGGGCAAACAACTGCCCTCGAAACCAAAGGCACATTCTACCAGGAGCCTAGCCACTTCCACAGCATTTCAGGATAGGCTACCTATTGACACCATTTGTGTGGCAGCCACTTGGGCCACACCTCACACCTTTGTTGCTCATTACAAATTGGACTTGGCCTCCAGGTACAGGGCTAGGTTTGGTTCCACAGTTCTCAAGAGTCTGTTCCATTGAGCCACCCAGGATAGAGGTGCTAGGGACGCGGTCCCATCCAGCAAGAATGAAGGCGAGTTTGACAACTTAACATTTAGAAGTTATGTACCTACCATAACGTTCCATGTTAGTTGTCTTCTCTCGCCTTTTTTCTTGCGTCCCTCCCTCCTTCCCCCTAGCCTGGACAGACCTTGAAGTTGTACTCTTTCTTTTGGCCATGGTTCATTCTTTCCATGCACTCCCAGTAGGAAGTGTCACTACTGTGAGTGGTTACTGGCATTGTTTCCTCTATGGTTTAGTTTGTTTTCTTCCCTTGTGAAGAAGTGTGTATGGCAGGGTTTTTATTGTAGCTACCAAACGAGATCTGAGGTAGTCACGCCTTGCATCATGGGATATAGGGTTGCCTCGAGCTGGTAAAATTAGCTCTCGAGCTTAGCAAGTCGGAGTCGAGGATCGGATCCGAACCCATCCAGCAAGAAAGAAGGCGAGAGAAGACAACTAACATGGAACGTTATGGTAGGTACATAACTTCTAATTTTGGTATTCAGTAGACAAATTCTACTTTGAATACACACAACATAACTACTGTCTTTAACACAATTTTTAAATATTAATTAAATCACCATAGTTTAACCTGTATTTAATTGTATTCCACACATTTTTTCCAAACAATCCTACAAAATAATTATCTGCTATTCAATAGATGTGGTCTACTTTGAATACCCACAATATTCCCATAACTACTATCTTTAGCACATTTATAAACAGTAATTAATTCACCCCTAAGTAACCTGTATTTATTTGTAAACAGAGAACAGAGACATTTCTTTAAGTCTGTCTAATAGCTCTGTCTAATATTCCTTTTAGCCTTCTAGTAAAGTCCCTTTGTATTCTCTCCAGTTGATCTAACTGAACCTTATCATATATACAGTTCAGTTCTGCATACCAGCTGTGTTATGAAAGAGCTCTCAGACTCTGCCTAGACTGCTGTGAGGGAAAGGTCTGTTTGTTTTTCTTTATATTACTTTCTTGTATTTTATATTGCTTTATTGCTTTCCTCACGTTCATATATAATCGTATATTTTCATTATTCTGTGTTTTGATTGTATTCTGTTTTCTATTGCATACTTAAACTAGGAAGGCAACCAGGGCTGTGTCTATTCCTTTAATTCCCCTCCTTTTATATTAATTTGAGCACATAATTCCTTCCTACTCTTCTTTCTGTGGCTGTTGTCAGTAAGTACAAAATTATCATTTTGTGAAGTCACTTCCCCTTCAGGTATGTAAATGTATTGTCTCTCCCAGTATATTCTATAGATCCAGAACAATAAGTGCCCACCCGGTCCAATCTATCTTGCTCTTTTAAACTTAGTGGCTCTCCCCTTAAACTGCTGAAGCTTAAATTACCCCCTCTTATATATCTAACTGCTTGTTGCACACTGCAACTCTTATGATATTAACCCATTTTTTCCATCTTACCTTTAAAATCTGCAACATCTGAATCAAGACCACCAGTCATTGGAAAGCCCACATTCTGCCTCTTATTAGTCATCTTGGAAATAGTGCTTCGGATGCTCATCATATTGATCACTGCAGTAGCTTTAGCTATATGGGTTATATCCTGCCAAGAATAGAACAGCCAGACAGCTTTCAAAGCTTCATATGTATCTTCTGTGCATCCAAACTGTCTACCAGCTTGAGCTGAACTGAATAAAAGACAACTTTGGGTGCAAAGCCTTTTAGAGCTTTACGTCCGCTGAAGAGTATGTTCCTCTGCGACTTTTGAGGGTTGCAGTCAGCTTGTGGTTTCCTTTGCTGTGCAGATAAGTTCTCTTTGGGAGACAAAAAACTTCCATTTTCTTATGTTTGTCAGTGCTTTATTACTTTCCTCTTAGGAGTGTTGTGTTTTAATGGACTGTCACAAGTCTGTAACATTCCTTTCAACAGAGCACTTGTTTTTTTCCTGTCAGTTTAAAAGTAGTGTAAAGTAACTGAAAATATTTTTGTGGATAAATTGTGTTTATTTTTCTTTTCTGGGGCTGTCATAGTGTTTTAAAGTGCTTTTTATTGTGTTGTTTTTCTTTCTAAAAAGTAACTTTTGTGGACTGGTAGAGTTTAGCAGTAATTGCTGCTGGTCTTCCCCAGGAAAGAGGAACCATTTTTGCCTTGCTCATGGAAAAGACTAACAGACCCACTGTTGATCCTTCTTCCAGCTGTGGCCATTTGTTGTACCTCAGACCACTCTTTTATCCCAGATCAGCATGGTGTAGCACCTACAGACACTACAGACTGTGGTTAGCTATGTCCTCTGTGGCTGTTGGAGTACCCTCAGTGGCAGGGGAAAGCTACTCTAGTCTGTCCTGTGAGAGGGAACAGGGGAAGTTTCCCTTTTACATCACAGTGCTGTGCCCGGGGCTGAAGAAGCAGCTGCAGCTATTAGTAATGCAGTTGGCCCCATTTTTTCCTGTCAAAAAGAAATAGAAAGTCAAGCACGTATCTATTCCAACGGTTTAATTCAGGTTATTTATCATTCTTGTAAAATGCTTTCTGGTAGAAGAAAGAGGGGGTTCCTCTTTTCCTGAAGAGATTCAATATTTTATATTGGAACAGTAAGATGCAGGTTTTTTATGACAGATTTCTGATTCAGACTTGGAGGAGAGCTCAGTTTCTGATTCTCCTTGTGGGGATTTCTCTTTCTCTGAGACTATTGTTAGAATGTGCCAGTATTTCAGTGGGAGAACACTGAGTTTTTTCAGTCCCTCAAAGCCTACTCTATTTGATAAGAATGGGAAATTATTGATAGGTACAGAAAAAATGTATACTACAGCTTTGATTTTCAGAATTTTGAAGTGTCATGCTCATATGTTAAAGTTTGTTCTTACAGATTCTGAAAGTATGAGGAATGTTTTAACTGCAGTTTCTTCTTGTTATTTTATTGCACAGGTCAATACTCATTGTTTGCAGTGTGTGTATATGACTGTTGGTACTTCTGCAAGGATTATGGCCACTGGTACTGTTTTGAGGAGGTTTGTATGGCTCATTCTCAAAACCTCCCAGATGATAAAAATGCAAATTTAATTCTGCCTTGGATAGAGATTTACTGTTAGGCCCTTCTGCTGCAGAGATAAACAAAAAATGTGATGAAACAGACAAGCTGATCCAGGAAATCTCTAAGATTTTTCAGCCCTACTTTTCCAGATTGTCGAAGGGATTTTTTTTTTATTACTTCATCCAGTTCTGGCAAAAAAAAGAACAGAATAAATAGTCTCAACAGTCAGGTAAACAGATGTTTAAGAAGAAATGCAAAGGGGGTTCCAAAAAGAAGTCTTGAACATCCCAAAACCAATGACAGCCTAACAAGTTTAAATGACTGTTCAAGAGATCTTGTGACCCTCTCCCACCCTGGCCCCCTTTTTCTTCCCCAAAGTTTAAATCCCTTTGGCGACAGATTGTTTCAGAAAATTGGGTTTTGAAAATCATTCAGCAGGGTTACAGATGGCAGTGGGAGGTAATTCCTCCTTTCCAGAGGGCCATTTCTCACCCCTCAGATCAGATTGTTTTGTTTCCTCTTGTTCTTTATGACATGCTTTTCCAAGGAGTGCTAGAACCAGATCCTGCTTTCCAGGTGGGGAGGGTTTTTTATTCAAGGATGGTTCCAATTGGAAGAAAATGCTTGGGGACCAGTTCTGGATCTTTCTTTCTGAAATCTGTTTGTGGTAGTGCCCACATTGAAAATTATGCTATTTCATAACCTGTTACATCTTTTTCCTCTTTCAAGTTTCCCGGTAACACAAGACTTAAAGTATGCTTATCATCACATCCCTATGAATCCAGACTTCAGATGCTTCTTAAGGTTTTGTGTGTCTGGATCACATTATCAGTTCTCTGCCATACCCTTTGGACTATCCATTACACAAAGAGTGTTCATGAAGTGTCTGTCTCCAATTATAGTTCATTGCAGGCTACAGGGTATTCACATTTTCCATACTTAGACAACTTGCTAATCTTTGCAGAGACTTTTTCAGAGTGTCAGGAATCTCTCTCTTCCTTGGGTGAGAGATCTCTTACACAAGCTGGGATTCCAAGAGAACATTCAAAAGTCTTTCTTGACTGCTTCACACAGGATTGTTTTCCTGGGATGTCATCTAGATACCTCAGTTCAAAGAGCTTTTCTTTCACAGAAAAAAATTATTTTCATTTAGATGTATTTCTAAGGTGTTCCACTCAGACTTCAGTCACTGGGAGGGAATACCTCAGAATTTTGGTTCTCGTGGCATCTGTGATTCTCATGATACCACTGGCATGACTCCACATGAGAAGGATACAGTGGGAGCTAGAATCTCTCTGGTCCTATCATCAACACCTTTTATCTTTTCAAATCCCAAATCTTTTGGTGGAGACAACAAATTCAGATCTCCCCTTCTCCCTTCCTGCTTCTAAGCAGTTAGTCAGTCAGTCACCACAGATGCTTTAGACCCTGCTTGGGGAAAGTGCAGGGGATGTAGGACACCAAGAACAGATGCAAGCACATAGATATGAAAGAGATCCTTGCCGTAATCAATGTACTAAACTCCCTGAACCATCTTTGGTCCCTGGCACCTCTTTAATGGATTACAGACAATACCACAATCATGTGGTACATCAAGAAGCAAGGGAGAACCAGATCATACCCCCTCTGCAGACTGGCCATGTTAGCTTGGGATATAGTTTACAGCACATTTTCACTCTACAGGCATCCTGCATTATGTCAGAGCAAAACTGTGCAGCAGACAAGCTGAGCATGACCAGGGTGTCCCTCATAAATGGAAACTAGATCAGGGATTTTCCATGATTTGATACATCTCTGGGGAGTTCCTCAAGTAGACCTCTTTGCCTCCTCTCTGAACAATAAACTGGCAAGATTCTGTTCCAGGACTCCTTGCAAGAAGGCATTGAAGAGAGATGCCTTTTCTTTTCCTTGGACAGGAATGTTCTTGTATACTTTTCCACCCTTTCCTCTGATATCCAGTGTACATCTAAAGATTCAGATGGAATCTCCCAAGATCATTGTGATGACTTCCTTCTGGCCCAGGCAACTGTGGTTTTCCCTTCTTTTGTAAATGGACAGAGGCAATTACCACAAGCTTCCTCACAGACTAGATCAGCTCACACAATAGCAGGGCTGTTTGATACACCCCAGCATCAGTCGTTTTCATCTGACTTCCTGGATGATAGGGCCCTAATTCCTTTTAGGCAGCTGTTTACTGAGGATGTGCAGCAGGTATTAATGAAAGCAAGAAAATCTGCTACTAGAAAATCATATATTAGCATATATTAACCAAAGGAAAGGGTTTTCTAGCTGGTGCCACAAAATAACAAGCACCCATTCTAGGCTAGTTGTTCTCTGGTTTTATAAATCATGAGGGGACAGGTGATCCGCTGTGGTGACCCCTAACTGGGAATAGCCAAAAGAAGAAGAAGTGAGTTAACTATCCTATTGCCTTTCTTATTCTAAGGTTCATTTATCAGCCATTTTAGCATGTCTGCCAATGGATCCTCCTCTTTCAATCCAGTCTCATGTCAAAATGTTCTTGAAAGGAGTTTTTCATAAGAAGTTTCCAAGAAAACCAGTAGCCCCACCTTGAGATCTTAATTTTGTGTTGAGTGAAGCTAATACTTGCTCCATTTGAACTACCTAATCTTGATGACTTGAGTTTCTTAGTGTGGAAAACAGTTTTAATGAGTGCTCTGACCCCTGCAGCAAGGATATCTGAGTTGCAAGCTCTTATGGTGAGTTGACCCTGTCTCATTCTCCATAGGTAGAGAGTTTCTTTGAGAATTAATACATCTTTTATGCCTAAAGCGGTATCCAACTTTACTTTAATCTAAACTATCCATCTCCCCATTTTATTTCCTGAACCTAAAAATGAGGGAGAAATGGTACCAAATGGTGCTCCTCATCTTGGATGTCCACAGACAACTCAGGTACTATTTTGATGGTACTACATTTTTCAGATGTACAGATAAATTGTTTATTTATTGTGAAGATGAGAATAAGGGACAACTTGTGTCAAAACAGACTATTTCTAAATGGTTGGTTAAGGCTATTACCTTTTGATCTGATGTTGTCAATTTTAATTTATTCCTCAACATATGGATTCATATCTGATCCTTGGATCTGACTTGGCCACTGTTTCACAGCTCACGGATACTACAAGCTCTTGAGATCCTCCCTGACCCATAATGCATCTGTCTCTTATATTCTCCAGATCTTGTTTGCCGCATTGTGTACAGATGTGGTCACTGCAGCTCTCAGGCATTAGTTTGAGAAGATAATTTATTTTTTCATATATATCTACTTCCTTTTCACTGACTAGTTATCTTTATCTTCCCTCTACCTAGTTAACGTAAATATTGTCTTTTTGTTTTACCATTTGGTAGTTCCTGATTTCAGTTGTTGGTGATCTTTTTCTTACTGCTTTTTGGTAACTCTTTCATACCATTGTTGTTATCCCTTTACTCTCTTTCTGAAAAAAATAAAAACAATAATGTATATTATATATATATATACTTCAGCCCTATTTTTACTTTAACTTCCCTCTTGTTTTTTTTCTTTCTTAAAGTGGGATTGTTTCTTCCATTTTGGGTGTTGTAAGATGGCAGATAAACTCTCAGCTTTTAAAAAGTGTAGCAAATGTGGGCATAAAATTCCATTATCAGATGCCCATGATCTCTGTGTTTACTGCTTAGGTCTGGACCATTTGCAGTCTTCATGTTCGATTTGTAAGGCTTTTAACCTGAGTGTTAACAGACAGGAAGAATAAACTTATTTTCAAGGGCCTTCTTCCTTTGGACTTTGAAGAATCACTTACTGGAGCTCAATCCTCCAAGTCTGAGAAAAAAGAAGTCAGGCAAAGACCTTCTGAGCAACCCGGTTCCTCTCAATCCTGTTCAGATCTGACCTCGGAACCACACAAAAAATTAAAAAAACTTTGGATCCTAAGAGCAAGTCTTTGGATCTGACCTCTTCAGATATCAGATCCATGTCTTTGGATCTGGCTCAGCACGAACCTAAGCAGATGCCTAGAACTAGGTATGCATCTTCCTTGGATACTGTACCCTTTTAGCTTCCATCCCCATTTTTGGAAAGACACTGTCATTCAAGATCACCTTCCATAGCCTCTTCCTGTTCATCCAGAAGTTTCACAGAAGCCGATGTAGACAGAACGATGAGGAAGATTCTTTCAGCACACTAATTCAGATGGGAATTCTCCCAGCTCCTAGCCCCACGGATCCGAAGACCTTCGCTAATACAACCCCCACCAATTTTGGCTCCTTCTCCGATCCATCCTTTGGTTTCAGAGCCCTTGGATCTGAGACTTAGTGCCATCTATTTTGGATCTGAAGATGGTTTTGTCTTCGGATTCAATATCTTCCCTGTGTGCTGCACTCCGTGTGTCAGAGCTGGATGACTCTCAGACCTGAAGCATACCGCTCAACCTCCTAGAGCAAGAAATCTGGACAAAGCCATAAATAAAAGTGGGACAAAGGCACAGAAATAGGGACAATTTTTAAACATTGCTGTTACAAACTTAGAAAGTAAGTGAATGCGTACCAGAACAGTCAACTGTAGAAACAAGTATAAGCAACCAAACTATTACAGGTGTAGTAGCACGTATAAGCACATGCAGTTGAAGATAAAATCCACTTTATTCGATAAGAACACAATAGTTGAGCGCTTTCATCTACACATAGGTAGACTTCATCAGAACAACTTCACATTTAATTCCTTGGGTTAATATAGACCCAAGCAGCCAATCCATTTACCAAATTGTGTTAACAAGCAATAATAACATATAATTGAAAAATTTGTACTCATTAAAAATATTTAAAGTCATAGAAAAATCATTAAAAATATTTTAAAAAAATATTTAAAAAAAATATTTTAAAGTGCCCTGTGCTTTAACTGATGAATAGATACATTAATAACCTTTCTAGGTGTAATCTAAGCTTAGTGTATAATATAAATATTTTCCCTAAATATAACCCATAACTTGTAACTCAGTTATTAATACTAAAATGAACTTTTTCAAAAGTATATGAGGCTTCCTCATTATAAAATACAATGTAGGAATTAAATCATAGTAATTCACAATGATGCCTTATAATCATATACTAATGTATGTTATGATCCAAAATGGTTTTGATTGAAATGTTCTCATTTAAACCAGGATACATGGAGGCATTCAATTTTATCTGCCACTTTACTTCCCTTTCACCTAATTTTTTCTTGACACAACCCCAGGGTTTTTGGATATATATCTCAAAAAAAAAAAAAAACTGTCACACCTTTCTTTTTCTTTTAGGGTTTTCCATAAATTTTTTTTTTCTCTCTCTCCTTTTATACAATAAATAGTGGTCAGGAAAAGGAAATGGAACTGGAAGGAACTGGGAATTTTAATTTGAAAAATGAGTTTGAGCACAAAATAAGGGACGTAAGAGGAAGGACGCGTACAGATGGGCACACAAAAAAATGGGACATATAACCAGTGTACATATATTATAAATACAAAGAGCTTATATTAGGATTAACACACCACTGAAGTTATATTTCAAAAAAGGGTAATTTGTAGAACATCACATATAGTATACCTAGCTAAATGTGAAATGTGTTTGTTGTTTCTAAAAAGACAGATGCCTTCAAAATGCCACAGGATGAAAATGCTTTATGGAAACACTTAAAAGGAAATGAAAGGTGTGACAGGTTTCTTTTTGGCATTTTGGAGATTATACATCCAAACCCTAGGGGGGGGGTTGTGTCAAGAAAAAACTAGGTGAAAGGGAAGTAAAGTGGCAGATAAAATTTAATGCCTCCACGTATCCTGGTTTAAATGAGAACATTTCAATCAAACCCATTTTGGATCATAACATACATTAATATATGATTATAAGGCATCATTGTGAATTACTATGATTTAATTCCTACATTGTATTTTATAATGAGGAAGCCTCATATACTTTTGAAAAAGTTCATTTTAGTATTAATAACTGAGTTACAAGTTATGGGTTGTATTTAGGGAAAATATTTATATTATACACTAAGCTTAGATTACACCTAGAAAGGTTATTAATGTATCTATTCGTCAGTTAAAGCGCAGGGCACTTTAAAATATTTTTTTAAAATATTTTTAATGATTTTCTATGACTTTAAATATTTTTAATGAGTACAAATTTTTCAATTATATGTTATTATTGCTTGTTAACACAATTTGGTAAATGGATTGGCTGCTTGGGTCTATATTAACCCAAGAAATTAAATGTGAAGTTGTTCTGATGAAGTCTACCTGTGTGTAGATGAAAGCGCTCAACTATTGTGTTCTTATTGAATAAAGTGGATTTTATCTTCAAGTGCCTGTGCTTATACGTGTTGCTTAAACTTAGAAAGTAGACAGAATTACCTGTTTTGCATTCGCTTTAATTTTCTGAAGGTTATGAAGTCTGAAACTCAAATGTCTGTCATTATTTTCTAACTTCAGCCCTTAATTATTTGCCACTGATTTTCCAGGAAAACCACAATTTTATGAAAAATGGACCAAAAATATGATGCAAAAATCTGGACATTCTGCAAAAATCTTAACATTTGAGAGGTATGACTGGAAACATCATTGTCTGATCCAAGTGGTTGGAGTCGACTCCGAAGTTGTCGGAGCCATCTCTACCACGTGGTGTCTCGGCATTCAATAGCTCAGTTCCATCTTCTGCCTTGGGTGTGTGCCTTTGGGCAGAGGGAGCGGTTGGTCCAGAAGCATGTCGTCTTGGGTCTGACAGTTTCCTTCTCCCCAGAGCATTCTGCATTTGAAGTAGTAGAGAGTATTCTCTTCTAGAGGTCAGTTGCCCCCCCCCTTGGATCTTCCCTCTGGAACTCAGGAGTCTTTGTGTCATGAGCCTCAGCATTCTACCCCACAGGGACAGCCAGCCCAGACCATCCAGGCCACCCAGCAGGGTATAGTTATTTCTTCCAGTACTTCTCCAGAACATCCCACCAAAGAAGTCCCTAGGAAGAGAAGGTGCAAGAGGAGGCACTTGGACTCCTCTCAGGAGCTGGTCACAGAGGATACAAATTTCAGTGAAGGTTCACCTGATGATGTCTCATTCAGAGACATTTTAGAGATCCTTAAACAAAGGGGTGGTTGATCTATCGATAACCCTTCTCAATAGGAATTGGTATTCCTGGAGGTGTTTGGTAGTGACTCTGCCCACTGGTGACCTCATTGATTTGATCTCTCAGTGGGCATGGAGGGAGCCTGATTCTGTTGAGCTGATCCCCAAGAGACCAGATTGGCTCCTGGCACCACCAAAGGGAAGGGAATTCTGGAACAAAGGAGTACCAATGGATGCTGTGGTCTTAGTGGCAGCCACCAAGAAAGAACTTGCAGAAGAGAGTTCCTTTGTTCTTCTCCCTAACAGGGAGTGTAGGACACTGGACAGATTTGGGAAGTGTGTGTATACATCAGCGACCTTTACACTCAGGTGTCTGAATTACATGGCACACTTCTCCAGATTACAGAGGGATATGATCAAAGGACTTTCAAAATCTCTGTCAGGGACCAGTATTTCTGAGGCAGAGTCTATTCTCCCTTCACAGTTGGTGACCCTTCAGTCTATTTCCAACTCATCTATGAAGCTCATATGACATGCAGCTGAAGGACCCTCAAGGCAGGGGGTTCAGGCATTTCCATCAGGAGGCATGCCTGGATATGCCTATGTGATTTTGTGGAGCCCTTCCAGTCATCCTGTGTCAATGCTGCCTTTGACAGAAGTTCATTATTCAGCTCCAAGGTGAAAGATATATTAGATGGTAAGACCCTGTTGAAGTAGGTTTATGCTTTTTGACTCCTCAAAGAACCTTTTCCCGAAATCAACTAGGTGGTTGGAAAATGTGGTTCAGAAAATCACAGGGTCTATTCCGTGATCCAGGTGGAGAGAGTTCCTTCAGGGGCAGAAGTGGGTACTCAAATGGGAGATGCTGCCCTCTCAGCAGAGGAGGCCCACAGAACTAGGGGTCCAGAGATTTTTTTCTCTGAGAGACTATATCAGTATTCCTGAAAGGAGTCACGATTGCCTACCTCTGGAGGCATGCAGGGATCGCTTATCCCTGCACTAGAGAGCCTGGCTAGACATTACAAAAGATACTTTGGTTAGGAGGATTATTTACAGAGGTTATATAATTCCCTTTTCCCTACCTCCTCCGTCAGTAATCAACATTACTGATGTCCTACCCAGTCAGAGGAAATCAGCAGCTCTGGAAATATAAAAGCTGTTAGAAAAAAGAGTCTTCCAAGAGGTTCCCCCCAAACCTGAAAGGATCCATAGCTTACTCAATTTAGTGCCAAAGAAAACAAGACTGGAGACTAATTTTGGATCTTAGCATTCTGAACAAGTCAGTTCAGCATACTAAGTTCTAGATGGTCAAGGTTCACTCCCTCTTGCCTTTACTGCACAAAGATGACTGGATGTGCTCAATAGATCTCCAGGATGTGTACTATCACATAAAAACCTACTCCACTGTGGGATCTGAATTTAATGTTACAGACCCTAACTCAGAAACCATTCAAATTGGCTGCAAAATGTGAATTGAAATATTTGACTTGGAAAATTATACTTCTAACGGCCATAACATTGGCTATGAGAGTTTCAGAACTTCAAGCCTTATTCTCTAAGCCTCCTTATTTAATTTTTCATAAGGATATGGTGTCCTTAAGAACCAGTCCTTCCTTTCTTTCTAAGGTGGTGTCAGGATCTAACATTAATCAATCTATCAACTTCCCGGTATTCTTTCCAAAATTTTCAAACTAAGGTGAATACATTTTGCATGTATTAGATGTTTACAATTACATTAATATCTATACATATCAGAAAAAATTACGGAAATCAGGTTAATTATTTGTATCCTTTTTGGAAACCAGATTGGGTCAACCAGTTTCAAAAATAACCTTATCAAAATGGGTGACAGATTACAATTTCCTTTGTTTATAATAAGTCTGGTCTAATCTTGCCAAAGCCTTTAGGAGCCCATTCAGCCAGGTCCATGGCAACTTTATCAGCTTTTTTACCCAGGTCTTCCATGGATGATATTTGTGTGGCTGTAACTAGGGCTAACCCTCATACTTTTATTACTCATTAAAAGTTGGATCTGGTCTCTAGGGGAAGAGGACCCTTCGGCTCAACTGTACTCAGCAATATCCTTCCTTAGAGTCCACCTGGGATTCAAGTAGCAGGGGACTCTGTCTCATAAGTTGAGGAATGAATGAAAATCGACAACATCAGATAAAGTTATGTGCTCATCATAATGCTCTATCTGTGTTGTCCATTTTCATTCTTCCTCAACTCCCTTCCTTCCAACCCCCATACCCTGTCTTGCTAGATGACTTATGGAAGAATTGGAGAGCATTATAGGAACCAAAGTTTCTTCTCTTTGACCTCCAGATAATTAATTTCTATCTTAAAGCTATAAATTCATTGCGTCATACAATAAGAAGCTGCAAACAAGATCTGGGGATTGAGGGGGACTGATGCGTTATGGGTAAGGGAGGGGCTCAGGAGCTTGTAGTATCCACGAGCTGTGTAACAGTGGTGGAGTTGGATCTGAGGATCGGTTGTGAACCCATATATTGAGGAAGAATGAATATGTACAACACAGATGTAACATTATGGTGAGTACGTAACTTCTTTTTGTTCTCACTGTAAAAAAAACTATTCCAGGCAGGTTCAAGTTCCACTCTACCCGGGCTTTGGTTTTATCTATGGCTTTTTGGAAAGGGTTGAATTCTAGACATTTTTTAGAAGCTGCTATTTGGTCTTCTGGACATACAGAGTATTATAAGCTTGATTTCTTCTCTAGGTCTGGATTTGACTTTGATAGGACCATTCTCCAGCGACTCCTGGACTCTTCTTCTTCCACCTCCCAAATGTAGTTAGCTAAGGCAATCTACCAATGTAACTAAGGCTACTGCAGCAGTGATCAGTAAAGTTGTGCTTACCATAACAGTAGATGTTTGAAAGATCACTGCTGCAGTAGCGGCTGTGTCCCTATATCCCCCTTGTCTTTTGGTGTAGATTTTTTTATGTTGGGATGGGGACACTTGTTATTTGTGGTTCCTAGTATTACTTTTTTCAGGGTTCATTCTCCCTCTCTGCTGGCAGGAAAGCTCTGAAGGGCTTTGCTCCCAAACATATGTTTTAGTCAGTTCAGCTTGAGCTGCCTGACGGTTTGGTTGCATAGAAGGTGCCCCTGAAGCTTTGGAAGCTGGATGGCTGTTATATCCTTTGCAAGATATAACCCATATAGCTAATGCTACTGCAGTAGTGATCATTCAAACATCCACTGTTATGGTAGGTTCAACTTACACAATTGTACTTTTTGCTCCTGGGGAGAAAAAGAGCATAGGGACATTATTTTCTGGAGACTGGTGATAGTGGGAAAGACGGATAACTATGTTTTACTTAAGACGGATAACTACTTTAGAGGTGCCAGTCCAGAATTTGTGCTACTGTTTTGCTCCTGGAGAGAGAAAGAGCAGAAGACATTGATTCCTGAATGTCTCTTACTGGGCAGTGAAAGTCTGTGTGGGGCCTTCATGACTGATCTGGTTGCTGTTCAAGGCATTTACCAGGAAAAAGCTACAACAAGCCTACAGATCCCTGCATCATCTGGGACAATACTATTAATGACCAAAGAGTCTGTGGCCTGCCTCTCATCTTGGGATTAGTGTTACCATTTTGCTTCTGGTGAGAGAGAAGCATAGAAGCATTGTATCCAAGCAGCGTAAAGCTGTGGTGAGACTGCCATTAGTAGTTGCCATTTAGGTGAATCCCCACTATTTGTCATTTTTGATAAAGCTAATTATTTCCTTTCTGTAAATAGTGCATATAATCTGTGAGTGAATGCTATATCTGAGTGGCATGTTTTCTTTGCATATGTGCATTTGTCTCCGACATTATTAGTTCATCTCAGACTAGAGACACTGTTTGGTTTGGCTAAATAGATCATCACATTAGTCCACTATATGCCAGAATTCAAGTAACTATGGCTGGTGGTTCAGGTCCCATTCTCAGTTCTGTATACCAACACCCTTGTTAAATTGAGAAGTGTGTTTTGGTCCATCAAGTATGTTATGTGTAATTATATCATACTCAAAATATGTATCGACTTTCCCCAAGGTACAATAACTGGGCTAAACTGGATAGAAATTATATTTCACAGGAATATATGTGTTTAATTGAAAGCTTCAACACATTTTTCAGATCATGCACCGATAACAACTAAGATGAAAATGCAGGATAATCAAGTAAAAATAAGACACTGGCACTATCCCACCTACCTGTTAAAAAGAGTAGAATTTAAGGAATAGGTAGTGAGCATTATTCAGGAGTTATTAGTGAATACAGAAATTTCTTCAGAAATTAATAGCTAATGTGTGGGATAGAATGAAAATGGAATTTAAAAATAGGGTAGAAATAAAAGAAAAAATATATATGATTAAGAAGTAATAGGATTTATTTAGAAGGGCTGACCAAGGTTAAAGTATTCCAGAATAAGGGGAATGTCACATAACAAGAAGAGGCACAAATGCAGAGAGCTAAAGAGAAAATAATGAAGTATCTGGATAATATGGTTGAGTTTAGAATGATTGCTGTTAAGTAGCTGTTTTTGATAACTCTAGAGCAAAAAACTTTTAGCATAATGACTTTGGCAACAGAAAGTGGAAGGGGTTGTCCCCAGACATAGGGAGCCTATAACAAGAAAAATAACCAGAAATCCTATCGAGGTATTAGAGATATTTTGGAAATTTTATGAAAATTTGTATAAAGCAGAAAAATACAGAAATCAAGAAAGAGCACAAATGGAAGTATTTATGGAAGACATAAGTCCGCCAGTGTGAAAGGTAGATGAGGGTCAACAATTAACAGTTAAGACAGGAGGAGATGAAATAAAAAGATGATGTGTAATCAATCTGCTGGAAAGTCTCCAGGAACAGATGGTATTTCTTTGGAAGTTTGGAAATTAGGAGGGAAGAAAGTGATAAAGATCTGGAAGGTTTTGTTTAACAGTATTTTAAAAGGAGGGGAAGCACCAACACCTTCATACAGACCCATTGCAATTTTAAACCATGATTACTAATTGTTTTTGTCTATATTAGGTAAAGAATGGCAAAGGGATTTCCAAAACTGATATAGATCAATGTGGTTTGTGGAGGGGAAGCAAACATTTGATAATGTTAATAGAGCAATGATGATCCAGAATGTAAGAAAATACTGATGTGATGTCCTATCTTGCCTTCATTCTTACTAGGTTGGGTTTCTGATCCGATCCTCTAATCCGTCTCGGCCTTTATTTTCAAGTTCGAGGCTCTCTGCCAGCTCTTGGCTAAAACCCTATCCCAGCATGCACTAGAACCCTCTTTAGATCACGTTTGCCACTAAACAAAATCAGGTGTTCATCTGCTAGCTCTGGCTAAGTATTATCTTGCTTTAGCTTGTTTACCTTTAAAGTTGCAATTTCATTCTCTGCTGTTTACCTTGCATTGTGCTTATTAAGTAGATAAGTATTTTTTGCCGCTATTGTGCTCTGCAATTGGCTGTCGTCTTTCATTAGACCTTGTCATCCCTCTCCTGGCTCTTTTTACAGATAAATAGCCTGTTTAAGTTAGAGGCTCTTAACCCCTTTCATTTCTATTTTCTTTTAGTTTTTTCTTGACGTATTTTATATACAGTTTGTTTGAGGAACCGTTACTTAACCTGTTTAAGTTAGAGGGTATTGTCTAACCTTTTCTGTGTTCTGGTCATAGCCCATTTAAGTTAGAGAGCTGTGCCACTTCCTTTTCCCTGATGTGTTTCCCTTTTTTTCCCCAATAGCTTGACCCGTTTAAATTAGAGGGTCTAGTTCTTTAAAAAAAAAAAAGTTTTCTACTCTGTTTCTTCGTCAAAATATCTGCCAAGGATTCAAAACCAATGGGTTTCAAAAAATTTGAAAATTGTGGAAAGAAAATGCCCCTGAGTGATAAATACATACTTTGTGTTTATTGTCTTGGGGCTGTCCATCTCCGGGAGTTGTGCTCTATTTGTCATGCTTTTAATCATAGAGCATCCTGGAGAGGAAAATCAAATTAATACTGAAAGGACTTCTAAAAACCCCTTTCTCAGAGGCACTGGAAGAAGGTCCGGGTTCATCTAAATCTGACAAGTCTCCCTCCTCAAATTCTGACAAATCCAGGAAGATATCTTCCTCTTCCACTTTATTGGAACCAACAAAAAAGATGACAAAAATATCCTCCTCGGATCCAAAGGTTATCGGATCCGACAAATCATCATCAGCTGTGACACCTTCTACCTCGGTGCCAGTTGAGTTTGAATTATGGAGCTGGTGTCCGGCCTTGGAACCAATCTCCCCTACACTCAAATCTACGATCCTACAACGATCAAAATCTCCAACCTCCATGAGTTATTCTTCTAGGATTCTCTCGGATGACAACATGGATTGGATGGTACAGAAGCTTTTGAAGACACCAGCTCTGGCCAAATTTTTGTTGGATCTGACCCCAAGGGCTTCAGATCTTACCACATCCACGTCTTCTGCTCCGATTCCTCCTTCAATCCAACTCCTGGCTTCAGAGTTAGAAGATCTAGAGCTGGTCTTAGTGGAACCCTCGGATCCGAGATCTACTACAGGTTCTATGGATTTGACCATGGCTCCAACATCCTTGGCTCCATTGGAGCTGGAGTAGTCTAGGAGCTGACTCTCTCCATTCAGGTCCGGGGGGCTGAGTCGGATCGGACAGTTGTCGGATCCTGCTTTGCCTCTTGGGGCCTGGGCTCGGTCAAGCTCGGCTCCGACATCAGCCTCGGGTATGTCATCTTTGGTTCAGGGTGTTCCCTCAGCTTCTTCAGATTCAGGGATATCCTCAGATCAGGGATGGAAGGGGCTTTTGAGGTGATGAGGAGAGTGCTGTGTCCACAGACAGCTCCACTGTCATCCCCGGATTTTCTAACCCCTAAAGAATCGGTGTCTGCCTCTATACCCCTGCATCCACAGGGACGCAGAGATTCTAGGCCTCAGGATGCCCCACAGGGCACCCCCAGTCTTCTGAAACCTCCCCAGAGTACCCCTCTGAGGAGGTCCCTTGGAAGAGGCTGTGCAAGAGGAAGCACTTAAACTCACCAGAGAAGTCCATCACTTCCGATACGGACCTCGATGAAGCTGAAGGGTCCCCACTGTTGCCTCCTGATTGTCTCCTTTGGAGACATCCTGGAAATGCTAAAGCAGAGATGCAGTTTGGAAGTCCACCAACCCTTCAGCAGAGGAGTCCATATACCTGAAGGCTTTTGGATCTCACCCTTCCACCTCTTGGGTGTCTCTGCCTTTCAATGAACTCATGGACCTAGTTTCCCGAAAGGCATGTGAGTCCTCAGATTCAGTGAAACCTGTTCCTAGGAGGCCAGACAAATTTATTACATCCTCTTCGGATAAGGTTTTTCTAAGGGAGTCCCAGTAGATGATATGGTTGTGGTGGCAGCCACCAAGAACGAACTCTCAGAGAAAACCTCTTTTGTACATCCCCCGAACAAAGAGTCTTGGACTATGGACAGGTATGGAAAGCACATTTTTTTCTTCAGCGGCTTTTTCTCTTAGATCGCTGAACTACCTCACTCATTTTACGAGACTGCAGAGGGATCTCCTAAAAGAGCTAGGAGAGACACTCCATGGTTCAGTATCTGAAGGGGTTGCTGACAAAGTATCCGCTCTCTACCTTAAATTCAGTTGTCAACCCCTCCATAAGACTCCTCTCATATGTAGCAGATGGAGCAAGTAGAGCAGCGGGTTCTTGAATTTTCCTAAGGAGACATTCTTGGACGCTTATGTGACTTTGTGGAGTGGAGCCCTTTAAATCTTCCTTTGTAAATGCCCTGTTCAATGGCTCATCCTTATTTGGGCCTCAGTGACACACTCACCAGGTGTGAACAAGAAGGAAAGACTGTCTGCCATAGGAGTCCGCTTTTCCATGCCTACTAGACCTTATCCTAAAGGTCAGAGAGGTAGTAGTAAAATGTGGTTCCAGAAATCTCAGAGATCTTTTTAGGACACACTTGGTAAAACTTCTCCCAGAGGCAGAGGGGGAAGTAGTAATGGAAGATGCCGACCACGCAGCAGAGGGGGTCTGCAAAATCAGGGCAACAGAGAATCTTTCTTTGGTAGGCCTTTTCAGCGCTCCTGAGTGGAGGCCCACCTGTCCAACTCTGGAGGCAGTCGGAGGTTGCCTGTCTTTGTACCCAGAAGCCTGGCAACAAGTGACAAAAGACAAATGGGTACAAAGCATCGTATCCAGAGATTACACCATCCCTTTTTCCCTTCCTGTTCCAAAGATAAAAAATGTTCCGGATGTCCCACCCAGTCAAAAGGAACGAACAACTCTAGAAATTCAAAAGTTGCTAGACAAAAGAGTCATCGAAAGAGTCCCCTCAGACAAAATAGGATCCAGAACTTACTCAAGATTCTTTTTAGTTTCAAAGAAAACGGGAGTGGAGACCAATTCTGGATCTCAGCATTTTAAACAAATCGGTAAAAAAGGCTAAGTTTTGGATAGTAACACTGCACTCGATACTCCCCTTCCTGGGACAAGACAATTGGATGTGCTGTCTACATCTACAGGATGTATACTACCACGTAAAAATGGACAGGCGATCCAGGAGTCACCTGCACTTTCGGGTGGGAGCCAGTCACCAATTTCAAGTTCTGCCCTTTGGCCTCACTGCAGCCCCAAGAGTGTTCACAAAATGTATGGTAGTAGTAGTGTCTCACTTCAGACGTTTAGGATTCCGGGTGTTTCCATACTTAGATGATTGGCTGCTAATCCCCATGACCAGGCATCTGCTAATAAAAACAAGGGACTCAACCTTGCAACTCTACTTCTACCTAAGGATTACAATGAACCATGAAAATTCTGCCTTAGTGCCTTTTCAGCATGTGGTATTCATAGGGGCAGAATTAAACTCAATAAAAATGATAACCATACTTCCTCCAGAAAGGATTCAAATTCTAAGACGTCAGGTCTTATACCTTTTAAGAAAAAAGAAAGTTCAAGCAAAGATGGTTCTAAAAGGCTTGGGAATCATGGCAGCAGCAATAGTTTTGATCCCCCTAGAATGTCTGCACATGAGAATTCTTCAGTGGTTGCTATCAACTCAGTGGTCGATGCAAGATCTACCAGTGTCTCACAAAATAATCATAACAGAAGCTTGCAAGAAGGACTTTCGTTGGTGGCTTACTCTACTCAAGTGACTCTAGGTCAACTATTTGTACTCCCCAACCAGTGCCCACAGTGACCACAGACACCTTTCAGATAGGGTGGGGTGAGGGGCATTATCTGGGAAAAATAGTCAAGACACCTGGCAGGATCACGAGGCTCACGTGCACATCAATGTCCTAGAGATGAGAGTGGTGCTTTTAGGGTTGTAGGCATTCCTGGACTCTCTCCCACTATATTGCAATACGGACAGACAACATGTCAGTTGTATAGTACATAAACAAACAAGGAGGAACCAGATCTTACCCCCTTTGTCGAGAGGCCCTGAGATTATGGCAGTGGCCAACCTCCTCCCAAAGTTTTCTGATAGCAACAGACATCCGTAGGAAATCCAATGTGATAGCGGGCATACTCAGCAGACTGATTCTGATGCCTCACAAATGGTCCCTAAGACAGGAAGTAGCAGAAAAAAATTTCCGAAAATGGGGTGAGCCTTGCTGTGAACATTTTGCAACATCCATGAATGCCAAATGCAGCAGCTACTTTGCCCTTATCCCCCCTCTGGAGGAGTCACCAAGGGATGCAGTTGTTCATGATTGGCTCCCGGGTCTCCTCTATGCTTTTCCTCTTTTTCCACAAATTCCCAAAGTACTTCAGAAAGCCAAATGCTTGGGAAGGGACTTGATACTCATCAGTCCATACTGGTCTCATTGAATCTGGTTCTCCTTCCTGTAGCCTCATCTTCGGGAGGAGCCTTGGATTCTGGACCCGCTTCAAGACCTTCTGACTCATGCATCAGGAACTCTCCATTCATCGTTTCAGACCCTCAAACTGACAGCTTGACTGCTCCGATTCCAGCAATAGCCAGGTTTCCAAACCTCTCCTCTCCAGTTAAACATATTCTAATCTCTTCTCATAAGGCTTCAACAAGGAAGATATATTAAAGCAAATGGAAAAGATTCTTATGCGCTACTCATAACCATATTGATCCTTTTTTTTTGCTGCAGTCAATTTCATTCTAGAATTCCTAGAAAAACTGTTCAATGAAGGTGCTACTGCAGCTACTATTAGAGTACTACTAATAATAATTAATAATAATAATACTAATTAGTATTACTAGCACAATCTCCAGTTTTCATTTAGGAGACTCAGACTCCAACATAATGTCTCATAGGCTAAGCAAAGCTTTTGATCTTCTGAGGTCCACAAGGTTTAGACCCTGCCACATGAGTTTGTTAGACCTACTATAGTTTTAATGAGTAGCATTTTTTCAAGAATTGCACTTGTTAAATGTTGTTTATATATAACTTTATCTTATGAGTGTCATCCTGTGAGGCAGGAACTGTGTGTTTTCTATTGGTCTTAACCAATTGGAAATTAATATTGGCCTTAGTTAACCAATCAGAGCCTTTGACTTCCGTGAACATCTATAGGCTAGGTTTTCTAACACGTTTAGGTGATTGGCTCAGTGGTTTGCTGACACCTTTCAGATAAGTATGCATAGTTAATTGTCCAATTTGTTAATTGTTTTTTAATATTGATTGGATGTTTTTTAATTGGTTTAAGGATATAAACCTTGTCTTTGTGTGTACCCTTCAATGGTCTGAAGAAGCAACTAGGAGTTGTGAAAGCGCTTACCTTCTTGTATTCTATTTTTACCTCTGATTAAAGTTATCTGTTCCTCACAAAGTAGTGGTGGATGCTTTTCATTTTTACAGTATTTTTTATACACCACTGGGTAGCTGTTGGAGTGTTTTTCAGCATGTGTTTTTGTATAATAAAAAAAGATAATACAGTAATTGAGAAACTGGAAGCTCTTCCTTATTGATATGGATAGTAATTTACAAGCAGTGAAAATGTTTTTAGTCCATTTGGTTTTATGTACAGGTCAGGCATATTTTTATCAACCAGAGGAGTTGTGAACAATAATAAAAAGTTGAAGGAATTTGTCTGGGAGGTGAAGAGGGCAAGGGTTAAGTGGGAAAAGTTAATGCTTCCAATAGAAATAAGGTGGTTTAATATTGATTTGAAGGGATAGTTTAGAGCTACACAGTTAAGGCTCATATATATATAACACAAGCATAAAGTTAGAATTGAAAGTAGAAAGGGATGATATGATGAAGCTGGTAAAAATTCAAAAAATAAGGAGAGAGTGGGATTTTGGATCCACCTCTTTAAGGAGAATAACAACAGCCATACAGAATATTATATTCATAACGTAGTAGAAAATGTTCATTTTTAACACTTTTAATGAATTATCACTTGTGACATAGATGTTACATCCATATAAAAGTAATCAAACCATATTAGCAAGTTCATATTTACAGATATTATCGATCAAATATATTGTTGTATACCATATAATCAAAGCAACATTACATACATGTTTCAATTCCTGCCTTCTCTTAAACCTCATTCCTCCTCCAAAACATCTTCTGCATGCATTGTTCCCATAATTTCCATTTTTGTATGTAATTTACTCCTACCAATTTTCTAAAGATCCCACTTCCTGTTATTTTATAGCGGACCGGAGTTCCGCTGTGGCGACCCCTAACCGGGAAAAGCCGAAAGACACAACAACATTATTCACAACTTCTAGTTAATTTAGACTTTGGTTTCCATTTTACAGTAATTGTTTTTTTGGCAGCCACCAGAATTAAACTTGACAAGGCCTTACTACAAATAGGCAATTTAGATTTTGTATCCCAGCTTGGAAAATCATTTCTTTAGTTACACTTATTTGCTCACTCCGTATTTCTGACATGAGTGCTCTGTAGGGAATTTTTAAAGTCTGCCAACTCATTATGCTCCATGAATATATGCTCCCATGTATGTATTTCTTCCTGAGTACACATCCAACATTTGCCATGTACCTGAGGAAAAAAATTCTTTGGAGTCTGCTTGGAGTATAAAAGTATCTGTGTAAACACTTCCAGGCAAAAATCCTAAACCTTCTAGATTTTGTTGCATATTTGGGAGCCACAAACATGTCCTCCTGTTCTTTCTTTGTGAATTCCTATCTAATCTCTCTTTCCAATCTTTTCTGACTTCCTCTGATTAATTCTGGTAGTTATCATGCAATATTTTATATACCCTACTAATTATCCCTTTTCTAACAGCAGCTTCCATTCCAGGTTCAGTTAAAAACTCAACCAGTGCAGGTCTCTCATTTAGGATTCTCCTTTCCCATTTTTTGTCTATGCTCTAATATCAGCCCCTAATAAGGAAGTCAATCGCTAGCCTGCAATCTAAATGTTTTCTTCATCTTCTCATTCTATTACCTTTCTCTCTCCAATAATTTGTTCCTTGTACCTTGATTCCTTTGCCTACTTCTTCCAGTAAATTCCTGCCCCCTTTGCCTATTCTGTGTGCCTTTAATTGCATTCATCCCTGCTGACAGAATCTCATTTCTCCATTAACATCTTGGCTTAGTTCTTGTTATATTTTCTGCTACTTTATAAATATAATATGAATGTGATATACACCAAATGTCTGAACCTGCGATTCCTCTCGTACTGAGCAGGATTACTATCGCAACAACACGTCATCAGTAGGGTAACACTAACCTGTCTCACGACAGTCTAACCCCAGCTCACGTTTTCTATTAGTGGATGAACAATCCAACGCTTTGTAAATTCTGCTTCACAATGATGGGAAGAGCCGACATCAAAGGATCAAAAAGCGATGTCGCTATGAATTCTTGGGTGCCACAAGCCAGTTATCCCTGTGGTAACTTTTCTGACACCTCTTGCTTAAAACCCAAAAAGTCAGAAGGATCATGAGGCCCTGGTTTCACGGTCTGAATTCATACTGAAAATCAAGATCAAGCGAGCTTTTGCCCTTCTGCTCCACGGGAGGTTTCTATCCTCCCTGAGCTCGCCTTAGGACACCTGCATTACTCTTTGACAGGTTTACCACACCAGTCAAACTCCCCACCTGATGCTATCAGCAGAGCGGGTCGCACCCGGGCGTTTGGAGCCAGAAGCGAGAACCCTGGTGGGAGTTGCCCCCACCTCACCTTTGAATTGCAGCTTTCTGCTTCTGTTATGTGTAAGAGCCTTAACTGTGAAGTTCTGAAATATACCTTCAAATCAGGTAATCCTAAACCTCCTTGATCTTTTCGGATAATCATCTTATCCCACTTGATTCTTGCCCTCTTACCCTCCCTGGAAAAAAAAGTCTTCAACTCTTAATTATTTATTATCCATAACTTCTCCTCTGATTGATAAAAATATGCCTGACCTTAATATAAAACTAAAGGGATAAAAAGCACTTTTACTGCTTGTATCTTGCTAGCCAGATCAATAGGCATGAGTGTCCAGTTTCTCAGTTTTTGTATTATCTTTTGTTTAGGGGGGAATTTTATAAAGCCTACACATTTGTTTTCTGTGTAGGCATTGCACCAAACTGCTAACACAGCCGCAAACATTTTTAGATTCAGTATACGCTGCTGAGCAGTGCCAATGTGGAAACTTCCGTGACGTACAAATCACCTCATAAACAGGTGAATCTCATGCAAATGATGCAGGTAGAGCAATCCAGCATGCAGACAGGCAGCTCTGCAGACCCTGTGTCAGTGTCTGTAGCGTTCACAGAAAAATTCCTTGAACAGGAATATAGACAGACAAAAGGTGGTGTTAAAATTTAGATAGATGGACAGAAATGGCATCCCATGTATGGGAGAAACTATCCTCTGTGTGTCTTACAAATTAAAGGAAATAAGTTAAATTAAATTTATTTATCTGAAGTAGTTAACTTCATTTGGTCATCAACCTGTGGGTTTCGGATCCGGAATGGATCTGAGACGGCAGTTTCACCAGCATCAGATCCGAGCTCCAAGCTCCTCCCCTTACCCATAATACCACTGCACCTCTTTCCTTCCCTCAGATCTTGTTTGCCGTGGCTTCACCTACAATGTGATCCCCTGAGCTCCAGGCTGGTAGGACAGTTTCAGGGTATTTTTTGCTGTGTCTGTAGGATTGTTTGAATTTATTATTGATTCCCTTTTTCCTTTCCTCCCCTTCACATTCTCCGTTAGGTTAGAAAAGTTAGAATAGAGGTCTTTTGGGTAGATAGCTAGTGCAGGCCTTCTTTCCCTTCCCACCTCGTGTTTGTGTTTGTGTGTGTGTTGGGGTTGGGTATCTGCCTTTAGTATCTTTTTGGTTGAATAATGCCTGATTAACAGAAGTTGGGTCTTTAGGAAATGCGCAGAGTGTGGCCTTAAGTTGTCTCAGGCGGATGGCCACACTCTGTGTGTTTGGGGCAGCCCTCTTGTCTTCCAGCTGCTCCATTTGTGCAGGGTTTAACCCCAGGGCCCTGAAAGACCACAGGGCCAAGCTGATTTTAAAGGGGATCTCCCTTCCATGGAGGCGGCCACCTCCTCTTCTACTGTTTCTGCGGTCACGTCTGTGATCACTTCTACTTCCACCAGTGACTCGCCATCCTGACCACAGACCTGGGGAAAGGGAGTCTATGAAAGACCAACAGAGAGAGAGAGAAGGGAAGGAAAAGATCCCCGGAACGCTCGGATCCGGTGGGTCCTCCTTCCAAACTTTCTATTTTGTCCAGGCTGACTTTCCCTCAGCTCTGTTCTCTGAGGTTTTCCCCAGAGCCAGAGGAAGTTTGGCCTCCATCTAGGGCCTCTGTACACTATCCTTCCCGATCGGTGTCTGTGGCCTCTTCAAGGTCTACCAGAAGCTTATCGGAAGCGGATATGGACAGGATGATGGGAAGGTTCATTCGCACCCAGTTACAAATGGGGGTCTTGCTGGCACTGTTTCCCTCTGGAGGGGGTAGCTCACTACCTTTGTTTGCCCTGATTGCTCCTTCTCTGATCCATCCCCCGGTATTGGAGTCCCTGGATCCGAGAGGTTCTGGAGCCAGGGGGCCGGTGCCAATAATACTATCTACCTCGATGCCAGCCATCATCTTGAGCGTGTCAGGTCCGACCGAGTCTGATCCATGCTCTCGGAGCCTTAGCCTGGGCGTCAGATCCGTGGGGTGGGTTTTTCTCCATCGGCTCCAACCTTGTCATGTCATGGCCTACCCCTCATGGTCTCGGCGCCTTCGGGCTCAGCTCAGATCCCCATGTCAGAGCCGGGGAGAGTGTCCTCTCTTCCGGGAGAGGCACGAGCCCCCTCAGCATTCGATGTGGTGGAGAGGGTTCTCTCACATGGATCAAGGTCCCTGATCATTTCCTCGGAGTCCACCCTGACCCCCTCTCTTCTGGGTGTGCCTTCTGCCATTCTGCCCATGCTCAACATGTCCCAGACTGTTCCCCTTGAGGAACCACAAGCTGTTCATGAGTCCTCTCCAGAAAGCTGCGCTGAAGAGGTCCTTCACAAGTGCAAGTGCAAGAGGAGGCACCTGGACTACCCCGAGTTTCTCATGGAGGACACCGACTTGGAGGAAAGGGAAGGCTTCCCCAGATCAACCCCCCAAGGATGTCTTCTTTGGAGACATCATGAAGATCCTGCTCCAGCGGGAGGGGGGTGGGTCCACTCCCAAGCCTTCCTCGGACGAGTTGGTGAGCCCATCTACTTCTTGGGTGTCCTCCCCCGCAGACCCCCTGGTGGACCTCACCACCAGGGTATGGAAAGAGCCGGACACCATGGAGCCAATTTCAAAATGTCCAGATAAAATCTTGAACCCCCCTGGAAGATAGACCAAGCTGGAACTAGGGGTCCCCAGAGGACAACTAGCAGATAGTGCCAAGCTGTGTCCCCAGATCTCTGAGTCATGTCAACTGAAATGCCATAATAGGAGTTAACATGGATACGAGTACTGACACTGTCATGCACCTAATGACATTGCACCAAACACTGTTACATTGCTCAAGGCCAGATCATGCCTACCGGCTGTAACTGGCAGAGCCCACTGACTGTTACACTATGCAATGGATGTCGGACACTTGTCTCACTCCACCAGTCATGGCCTGACAAGGTGTATGACAGTATTAGGCCAGCAAGCCTTGCTGGAAACTGTGTATGTCATGTACAGAGTGTTATGTCATCTGGTGGATAGGTAAGTGTCTGACAGTCATACTCTGGGAAGACAGCAATGGGAGACCTGTGCTGCAATGATGCCAGTCAACAGTGGGGTTCACCATCCTCCATTATTGGCATACCCCGTCTACCGAATCCCTCTCTGCAGTCACAGCCAGTGCCAGTGACTTCTGACTGAGCATGTTAGCAAGTGATTGTGACAGCTCCCAATATGTAGACTCCCACACAGAACCAACAGGTATCCAGGATGGCCTAAGACACAGTCAGTTGTACTTTGAGCCACTGACAAAGACTAACTGCCAACAACTTCACAATACTATCCTGTGGGACATCATCCACCCCTGAAAAATATTGTAGTGTCTGCACACTGCACACAGTTGAGCCATTACACATGGAGTTATGGACACATAGAGTAATGTAGCCTTTGACTCTCACTGGTTGGTAAGATGTGGGGATGCATTCACTGTTGAACACCCTACACTGACATGTTTTGTAAGTAAATCCCAGACTGTCACTGTTAGTAATCACAACTGTCATTGTGTGCAATGGCACATTTGCTATGTCACTACACAGGCATATTGTACAACTGTAGCAGGTACACATGTTCCGTGGTACACCAATACACAGCATAGATAAGATGTCCTATGGAGTCTGTGTCACAACCATGCATGTGTAGTCTGTCCCCAAAATGCTTTGGAGAGGATGTGTCTGGCTCCATACAGGGAGGTGTCCGATCCCAATGTGTACTTCCAGTGTATTCATGACAGGACTAACATGTCTCACCTATTCTACATGCCTATAACATCACAGTGGTATGCATAGTACATGCTAGGGAGACAGGTATGTAACACAGACAGTACACCATGCATGAAACAGGCCCCCCATGCATGTGAAGCACACATCTGCTGTGACACACATCATTTGCAGGTTACACAATGGGATGCAGAGCATGACAATCATAACTGGTGTCGGGAAATGTCTGTACTAGACACAGGACATTTGTAGATGGGTCATCACCATTACCATAGCTTGTAGATGTGTGAGTTCCCAAAACCCTGGTGACACGTAAGGGCAGCAGACCTGTTCACAGATTAGGGATGCATGAGTGTGCTGAATCTCACCATTGGCCTTGTTAGCCTGTTATACACGTATGAACCTATGGAGCCATGCACTTATAGTGTTGTACATTGCTGAAGACATATTTCTGCTGTGCTGACATGCCATCCTGTGCTGTTTCATTGCTGTTGTGTATCCATAGATTATCCCAGCAGACCCCCTGAAACAGAAACATAAACAGGTCTGTGACACATCTGTCATCATGTAAGTATACAGCTATTACAACATAAGGTACACAAAAGTATGTGGCATACTCATGATAAATGACAGCATATGTATTTGTCATTAATTACTACAAGTGGCGTGGCAAAACAGCATTGCATTACACAAATACATGTTAACTAATATAGTCTCCCTGTGCATCAGACACATGGCTTCATTTCCCTGCATCGGTGGCGAGGATAACAGGGATGTGGCACTGGTATCATCACTTGCACAGGGTGTTGTGGGGGGGGGTTGCAGGAGGCCTAGGCTGACCCAAACGGTTGACAGGATGTGTGTGAGTGAGGAAGCGAAGCAGGTAAGATGGACCATGGAAAGGTGCCATGTGTGTCTGTAGGTCACCTGCATTTGACAGTGGTGTGTGAATGTGTGCATGTACACAGTCAAGCTCAGTGTTAGCCCTACATGTGTGTATGTTGCACAGCTTTGGACTGTATATGGTAGACTTGACAGTTCACCGTCTCTAGCCCCGAACACAGGAACTGGTTCTGCCAGGAGTTGCACTGGCACCTCCATGCCCAAGGTCAGAATGGTGCTAGTACCTGACAATGACTGCTGTCTGCTGAGACCATGTCCCCTATGGGAATGCCGAGGACGACGAGCCCATGGCCTGCCACGTCATTGTGTGGGCAGCGCACTTTCCTCTGTAGTGCTGGATGTACTGCCACTATGGGAGCATGATTGTACATGGCCACGCGGACTCTCAGTAGATGGAGTTCCTGACCTACATCCACGAGTCTGATTATCAACTCCAACCACACGTTCCAGCACAGACAATGTGCAGTCCAAAACACTTTCTCAGCCCACCTTCTGTCCACTGCATCAGTTAACCCATCTAGGGTGTCCCTAATGCAGTGGAGGCAGTATACGTCTGGTGTTCTGTTCAGAACATGCCTGTGCCTCCATGATGGCCCGAAACATGCATCGAGTGACCCGTGATGTGACACTTGCACCAGGTGGTGAATGGACAGTAGGCTTACTACAAGCACCCCTGTCAGTCTGCATGTGTAGGACCTTGCCAGCTGTCTGACTCTGGCTATTGTCTACACTCCACAGCTGACACTCTTTTCTTTTCAATGTCCCCATCCTCTGACTGTCTAATGTCTGTGGCCTTCGGGGACTGGGTATGTGTGGGCATACTGACTGTGTGTGGTGACAGTGGAGGCAGAAGAGGAGGGATGTCTTCCTCTGGGACAGAGTCAGCTTCCAACACCCCCACTTGTGCCTCACTGTAGCCACCATCATCATCAGAATCTGAAGAGACACTGACATCAGGTTGTGTAGTGGACAGAGACCACCCCCCCCGGTCACATGTAATAAGAAAGAAAAAAGTGGTACATGAATACCTGCACTATTGTGTATGAAACATTCACCAATACTCATAATAACAAAGACCCACAACTGGATTAGCAGTCAAATTTTTCTGTTCGCTTTCATCCAAAATAGATTTTCTCAGAACAAAATACACATTCAACTCAATATTTTTATAAGAATCACTTCACGTAAATCAAGTAAAACATGGCTAGTACACTTTACCTTTTAATTAAGCAATATGACACTATACTTCATAAAATGACCCATAAAAACTCAGTTCACCTATTTTAACAAATATATTGAAATACACATTTCACTGCCTAATTTAATGTCCTTTCAACCTTTTGTGTTTTAAAAGGCATTTTAGAGTAAATGCCTCATTTAAACCAGGAGGCTTATCTTTTCTTAACTGTCACTGCCAAAGCGTTTCCATTTGTTCATCTACACTCCTGTGATTACCCCCTCTAAGATCCTTATGTACTTGTTCCAGAATGGAAAATAAAAACATTCTACCCTGTTTACACACGACATTATGTTTAAATAGGGCATTATTCTGACTCTTAATTTTAATAGAATATAAATGTTCCTTAACAAAACAGTGCCATACTTACCAGGAGCAAGACCTTGGCCTTAGCCAATACCTGATGGACCTGTGAAAAGTTGAGGGTGAGGTAATGTCAGTGCCAACACATGTTGCAGCACAACAAGGTAATACAGCCATATATCTCACATTTACAGTACCTACTGTATTACTTGTTGTACTGGTAACATTCTGAATATGAGAGTACAACTGAGGTAAAATCCTCACCTGAAAGAACTAAGACCTGACACCCACATAAAAGTTTGTACACCCTGACACACTGACTGTTACAGTATTGCAGTGCTGATCACAGTAAGCCTACTTGCACGCTCCACTGCTATGGAAATTGTGGCACCCATCTCCATGATGTATGGTATGGTGGATGGCAGGGAGCTGTTGCGTATGCCTAGGTTAACCAGGAATTCCTCAGTGGCCGTGAGTGGTTGTTCTGCTGCAGGCCCTCCACTGGTGATGGCACGATCCCTGGCTATATCTGCTGCCCTTCGGCAGCATTGATAATGTCCATTGCATGGTGTTGAACCTGCTCATATGTCCTGCCCTGATTGCCCATGCCATTCACATCATGGACAAGGTCTGTCCACAATGCAGCTTGCTGTTCCCTGTTTTGCCTCCCCTGGACAGTAGGATGTAATGATGTTGCCTTAGTCCTTCAAGTATAATTTCATTTTCTGCATCAGAGAAGGGGGCATGGCATCTATGATGCATGATTCCTGAAAGACAAAAAAAGGGGACCGCATTACAGGATCACATACGTGGAAGTACTCTGTGTAGATGTACAGTAAGGACAACATGGCTGGCGCTATCCACTGCTTGCTCACGCGTCATAGTCTGCAGTGTTCAAACATGCTAAATGTGTGGATACAACTGAGATAGTAGCGATAGTCAGGTATTCCCATGTGTGCCATGACACATGATACTGCTATATGATGATACACCCAACACTCGGGTCTACTGTGGTGTGTCCCCTACAGGCAACCCCTGGTAATATGTCATAGGAACAGTGCCACACAATTAGCAATGTGCTATTACAGTCCGTATAAAGGGACAGTCCAACAAGACCAGTGTGCCACAATGACAACAGACTATGCATCCTGTGTGGGTGTAAGACATAGGAGATCAATGATATGTCATTATCACAGGTCTGTGGCAGGCTTAATACTGTATTCCCTGTAACCCGTACATCTATTCACCCATCTGCATCCTGTTGTACACAAATCAGTTATATACTGATGGAGTGCAGTACTTCCCTGTTGATATGTGGTGATAGTAGAGTTTTTGCAAAAGCGTGCTCTGTGTGAGGAAGATCTCATACAGACTGGTTCCCCATAGTCAGCTGCTTGCTTTTTAGACATGCTTCTCATCAGCAGGTGATTGCCTCTAAACCAATATGTGGGTTTGAAATGCTAATTTCAGTTAACACAGCTGATTTGCATTATCATCAGCCAATGACATGCAACCACACACACAACAGGTCTTCATGTAGGTTAGGGCCCCTTTCTGGTATGTTGTGCTAGACATTACTGGGGTGAGGAGACTACATCGTCACAGAGAGTAGGTCAGTAGCAGAAACCTTACCATAGAGATGCGTATGTTACAGGCAGCAGCTGCTGCTGTTGGTAATAGACAAAGGCAGAGAGTGTGAACACTTTGGAGGATAACAACTTGTAGGAGTAGCTTTGGGAGTTGTGTCAGCCTTGTTGTAGAGGCAGAGCCAGAGTGAGGTACCCTTTCCACTTCAAATAAAGCATGTGTTTAAAGTAAGTATGTTAGGCAATGGTAAAACTAACAGAGTACTAGGCAACATGTTTGGTGTGTCCTTGAGTAAGATAGGGTATAAATATAAGAATATGTCCACCATTTGGGCAACTGCCAGGCCACGTGTTACAGTCTGGTAGTAATTTGCAGCATGTATGAGGGCAGGCCTTGTTAGAAGCAGGGACTTCCAGTGTATCTTGATGATTGGATGGGAGATAGGAAATTCACCCCGAGGATCACTTCTGTGGATGTGCTTGACGGGGGCACAGGAAAATGATTTTCTTGGGTGGTGAAAGCCAGGGTACCATTTGGCTAGGCTTATATAGGCCCTAGGGCCAATTGCCTAGTACCTACCTATGAACCAATGTATGTTAGCTGTGCAGCTGTGATAATCTGCAGAATGACTTTGTAAGGATTGTGTGGTGCACTCTGATATTAGTGGCCCTCATTTGCAGTACCTGCATTGACATTTTGTATGAATGCATATTAATGCATGACATGACATGACACTTTATGCACATATAAGTTTTGTTATAGGGATATATGAAGCATGTTCCTACCTGCAGGCCTTTGGTCCCCATCAGTGAAAAGCAGACATGTCATTTGAAATACATTGTGTGGATAAAGAGCACATGACTCAGTCATTAATTGCTGCCTTCACAATACTCTAAATTCACTTCTACACACCACTAGATTTGACCCCAGGACTGTGTTTGGCAAAATGTACCATTTGCAAGGCAATTAACAGACTGAGCTACTGAGTCACTACTGCAGTAGGTGTAAGATATATGTGCACACATACAGGCTGTGACATACATTTTCTACATTCATCATTATGTGCGTGGCTTTACATGAATGTATATGTGCACAAAGGTCCCAGATGAACATGTATTTTGCCATTAATGCCTTAGCAGGTGTCTTTCTACATGTTGCTGAAAGGCACATTTACCTGCTATCCATGCCTCACATCCATTATTATCCATTTGGCTTTCTATTGTGTACTATTGCACCGGAGTCCAAGGTACACTCTCATTTTTAATCTTTTTACTTTAGTTGCATTTTAATCACGTCTGCATGACACGGTACATCTCACAGCTCCACTAAAACATGCATGTGAGAGTGTTCAATCTCGCCGTTTGTTCTTACACACGGGTTCGGAGCCGATCCTCGGCTCCGAGTCGGCCGCATAGCAAAGCTCTGCATCTTAGAGAAGCTCGAGACCAGGCTATATCCCACAATCCTCCCTGCCATTACTCAGATCTAGTTTGCCGCTGCAACGGGTCACATCGTTCAGAGAGCTCGGACCAGAGAAAACTGTTAGACAGATAAGATAGTCTTTTTTTTGTTGTCAAAAGTTCTTATACTCCTATAGTTTTTTGATATTTTATTTTCTATACTATAGTGTGTGTGTGTGTGTGTGTATATTGTAGTTAGTTTTTTATAGGTTTCCCTTTTGGGGCCTACCCTTCTTTAACCTATAGCTTTAATTTCTTCCTTAATATTAGCTAGTGTTAAATTCTGTCTTCTTTACAGTTTACTGTTATGTCTGAAAAAGCCAAGTCTGGTTTTAAAAGGTGTCAGTGTGGACAGAAAATGTCCATCACTGACAACCACACTTCCTGCGTCTGCTGTCTTGGCCCTCTCCACTTGCAAGAGGATTGCTCTATTTGCCATTCATTCAGTGGGAGGGTCATGACAGATAGACGCAGGAAACTTATTGACAGGGGACTTCTTAAGCCTGCCTTCCAGGAGGCCTTGGACAAGTCTGACAAGACTTCTAAGTCCTCGAAGGGGTCGAAGATGTCAGAGCCCATGTCATCGGCTCCGAGTACATCTTCTAAAGTTCGTTCGCCGGTTCCACAGACTTCGGGGCCGAGCGTTGAACGTTTATCTCTCACTGAGCCCCAGGTCTTGGAACCGGTGTCAGAACTACCGCCACTGTCTATTCTTCGGTCGGTGCCATCTTCGGCCCCTTTGACCCGATCTTTCAGACCATTATCCGATACTGATGTGGATCGTGTCGTGCAGAAACTTATGGAGAACACGGCCCTTTCCAAATTGATTGCAGTTTCCTCCCAATTGGTGTCGAAACTAGAAGGCCTTCCTTTATCTCCAACAGGTCCTCCTTCGAGACCCATCCAGTCTTCGGAGCCGGAAGAGGATGAGCCGATGATAGTGGAGCCCTCGGTGCTGAAACCGTCCATTGCACGATCAACACCATTTACCTAGACTCCATCAGAACCTATAGGTGAGTCGCGGAGTCGATGATCTCTCCTTGGTTTCGGGACCGAGAGTCGTACCGACCTTTCGGTGCCGACTCTCCCTCTCGGCGCAGATCGGCTCAGCTCCGTCCTCCGGGTCAAGACCCATGGGCCCCGTGTCTCGGATTCTTCCATGTTCTTCGGAACCGGGGGAGTCCTTGACCCGAGGTTCAGGGGGTTTTGACCTTATGAGGAAGGTTTTGTCTACACAGACAACCACTTCATCGGACGCGTCTTCTCCCTCCCTTAAGGAGCCGCTCTCTGTTTCTGTTCCCACGACACATCCAAAGTGTGGAGCACCATTGTCTCAGCCATCCCCAGAGGATGCCCCCTGTTCCTCGGAGGCCTCAACGGAATCTCCCTCTGATGAGGTTCCTAGGAAAAGATTGTGCAAGAGGAGGCACTTAGATTCCCCACAGGCATCTCTAACTTCTGACAGTGACTTGGATGAGTCAGAGGGGTCCCCAAAATCCCCCTCCGAGGATGTCTCATTTGCGGACATTTTGGAGATATTAAAACAGAGGGGTGATTGGCAGTCTCTAGCCCCCACTGAGGACGAGTCGGTGTTGCTGAAGGCATTTGGTGCTCAACCTTCTACCTCCTGGGTTACTCCGCCCTTCGATGAGTTAATGGATTTGATTGCTCGAAGGGCGTGGGAGACACCGGACACAGTGGAACTGGTCCCTCGAAAACCAAGTAAATTTATTACCGCTCCACAGGACAAGACTTATCTCACCAAAGGAGTCCTGGTTGACGCTATCGTGGTGGCCGCAGCCACTAAAAAGGAGATGTCGGAGTCTTCCTCTTCTGTTCATCCTCCTAATAAGGATTCTAGGACTATGGACAGATACGGGAAGCGTGTTTTTAGTTCAGCGACTTTTTCCATGCGTTCACTAAACTATTTGACACATTTTACACGACTACAGAGGGATCTCATCAAGGAGCTGAGAGATACCCTCCAGGGTAGCACAGATGCTGCTGTTTCAGATAAGGTAACAGCACAACTTAACACCCTTACCTCTGTAGTGAACTCGTCCATGAGGCTCATCTCGTATGCGGCTGAAGGGGCGAGTAGGGCCGCAGCTTCAGCGATTGCCCTACGAAGACAATCCTGGATGTGGCTGTGCTCTTTTGCGGAAGCCTTCAAGTCTTCTTTTGCCAACGCCCCCTTTGATGGTGCCACTCTTTTTGGGCCCAAAGTGAAAGAGACATTAACTCGGTGTGAGCAGGAAGGAAAGACTCTGTCTGCTGTCGGAGTCCGTTTTTCCGTTCCATCTAGACCGTATCCCAAAGGGCAACGAGGAGGAAAAATGTGGTTCCGTAGAACTCAGGGATCTTTCCAGGCCACACAGAGTGAACCCCCCAGAGGCAGAGGGGGCAGACATGGAAGACGCCCGGTGGCAGAGGGGTCCAAGAGAACCAAGGCGACAGGGATACTATCCCTGGTAAGCCTTTCCAGCACTCCTGAATGGGGGCCCGACTGTCCTGCTCTGGAGGCAGTCGGGGGTCGCTTGGCTTTATACCCACAGGCCTGGCTAACTCTCACCTCAGACTCTTGGGTAAAAAGCATTGTAACCAGAGGATACAAAATACCCTTTATGTCAACTCCACCCCAACAAAGAAGGTCTCCAGATGTGCCACCCCATCTGCAAGGCCCAGCAGCAATAGAAATTTCAAAGCTGCTCAAAAAAAATCATTCAGCCAGTCCTGGCGGACCAAAAAGGATCCGGAACTTACTCAAGGTTCTTTTTAGTTCCAAAAAAGACAGGGGACTGGAGACCCATTTTGGATCTCAGCAATCTCAATACCTTCGTGAAAAAGGAAAAGTTCCGGATGGTCACGCTTCAATCGATCCTTCCATTTTTGCAGAAGGATGACTGGATGTGCTCAATAGATCTCAAGGACACGTACTACCACATCAAGATGGCCAGACCGTCCAGAGATCACCTGCGCTTCCGGCTGGGAGCCAGTCATTTTCAATTTCGAGCCCTGCCCTTTGGGCTGACCTCAGCCCCCAGGGTATTCACCAAATGCATGGCAGTGGTAGCGTCTCACTTGAGATGTCTAGGATTCCGGGTGTTTCCCTATCTGGACGACTGGCTTCTCACCGCCACCACCGAGCGTCACCTCATACAAGCCAGAAACTATACAGTCAACCTTTGTTCCCACCTAGGGATTTCCATAAACTGCGAAAAATCTGTCTTACTGCCCTCACAGCATATTTCATTCATCGGAGCGAACATAGATAAGCGCTTAACATTGGTAAAGCTCCCTCAAGTAAGGGCTTCATCCCTCAAGGAACAGGTTCTTCTTCTACTGCAATGCAGGAATGCCCCGGCCAAATTAGTGTTGAATTGAAGGTTTTGGGACTCATGGTAGCGTCCCTGATTGCGGTTCCCATGGGGAGATTGCACATGAGGCCCCTCCAATGGCTGCTGTTCACTCAGTGGTCGTTCCAGCAGTTACCCCTAACGCACGAGACTCTGACAACAGATTCTTGCAAGCGAGACCTCTCATGGTGGGTGTCCAGTCAGGATCTCACTATGGGTCGTCCATTTGTTCTACCGAATCCGACGGCCACTATAACCACGGACGCTTCCCTGATAGGGTGGGGGCGGGGACTTTTTCAGGGAAGAACAGTCCAAGGGGAATAGTCCAACATGGAGTACAACCTGCACATAAATGTTCTGGAAATGAGGGCGGTGTTCTTGGCGTTGCAACACTTTCAAACCCTCCTACCTCTAGGAACAGTAGCAGTTCAGACAGATAACATGTCTGTAGTCTGGTACATAAACAAACAAGGGGGAACCAGATCTTACCCATTATGCACAGAGGCTATGAGAATTTGGCAATGGGCAGAGTCCACGGGTCGCTTTCTGATAGCAACGCACATCCCGGGGTCATCCAACGTCATTGCGGACAGGTTGAGTAGAGCCATCCTGTTACCTCACAGGTGGTCCCTCAAACTACAGGTGGCGGAAAGAATTTTCCGCAAATGGGGCCAGCCTTGCTGCGATCTATTCGCCTCCCCGATGAATACCAAATGCAGAAGCTATTTTGCCCTTCTACCCCTTCCAGAGGATGTCCCCAGGGACGCACTGATACACGATTGGCCCTCGGGTCTCCTATATGCATTCCCACCTACCCCCTTGATTCCCAAATTTCTTCAGAAAGCCATGAACTTGGAAAGGACAATTATACTCATAGCCCCATTCTGGCCTCGACAGATATGGTTCCCCTTTCTTCGAGCCCATCAAACAGAGGAACCGTGGATCCTGGACCCAGTACCAGATCTACTGACACATTCGTCGGGAGTTCCTCACCCCCGTCTCTTCTATCCCTCAAACTAGCAGCTTGGCTGCTCCACTTCCCCGCCTAGCCAGGTCTGATCTACTTTCTCCGGCAGTTCAACGCATCTTGGTTGCCTCTCATAAGGCTTCCACCACAAAACTATACAAGAGTAAATGGAAACACTTTGTGTACTGGGCATCTAGTCAACACTTGGACCCCCTGGTTGCTCCTTTACATAAAGTTCTAGAATTTCTATCCATCCTTTTCCACGAAGGAGCCTCTACTTCCACACTAAGAGTACAGTTGGCGGCCATATCCAACTTCCATGTTGGTGAGGAAGGTTCTTCTATTATGTCCCACAGGCTTTGTAAGGCTTTTATGAAAGGTCCCTTCCATCTTCGACCGCCCATCAGAGACCCTTTATTCCCATGGAATTTAAATTTGTTGTTGTCACAACTAATGTTGCCACCCTTCGAACCAGCCTCTTCTTGCCTCCTGAAGTTTTTGTCGTGGAAGACTCTTTTTCTTGTAGCGGTTACTTCAGCTGGGAGAGTGTCAGTGCTGCAAGCACTGTCAATTAAACCGCCTTACTTAATTTTCAACCCAGATAGAGTTTCTTTACGAACAAATCCGTCCTTCCTTCCTAAGGTATGTTCTGTCATAAATATTAATCAGTCCATTGAACTCCCTACTTTCTTCAAAAACCATACCAGCAAGTTGGAATATATGCTGCACAAACTAGATGACCACAGACAGCTAAGATTTTATTTGGACAGGACTAAAGACTACAGAAAAACAGATCAACTTTTTGTTGCATTTGCAGACAATGAAAAGGGCATGGCAGTTACAAAACGTACGCTTTCTAAATGGCTTACTGATTGTATAGCCTTTGTGTATTCTAAGTCAAATCAGGCCTTGCCCACCAAACCTAAAGGCCATTCTACTAGGTCCGTCTCCACTTCCTTGGCTCATGCAGCTCGCCTGCCTTTGGACACGATTTGTGCAGCAGCCACATGGTCTAAACCACATACTTTCATCGCTCATTATAGGGTTGACAAAGCCTCCAAAGACAGGACATCTTTTGGTTCCACTGTGCTCAGGAACGTTCTTCCATGAGTCACTCAGGGTGACGGAGCTAGGGACACTACCCGTGTGTAAGAACAAACGGCGAGATTGAACACTCTCACATAAAGAAGTTATGTTCTTACCATAACGTTCCATGTGGAGTGTTCATCTTGCCTTTGTTCTTACATTCCCCCCTTCCCTCCCTCACGTGTTTGGAAGAACGAGTAGGACTAGAGTCTGGTCCACATGTCTTTTCTTTACCTCTTCCGGGTATATATATATATATATATATATATATATATATATATATATATATATATATATTACCTTTTACCTCATAGGGTATATATTCGTTACCCTTTAGTTTATTTGTCAGTGAGATGGTCTCTGAATTTTTGTAGCAGTATGTAGCCTTAGCACCTCAGGTTTATTGTTAGTCTGGTTTGCCTGCAAACTAGATCTGAGTAATGGCAGGGAGGATTGTGGGATATAGCCTGGTCTCGAGCTTCTCTAAGATGCAGAGCTTTGCTATGCGGCCGCCTCGGAGCCGAGGATCGGTTTCGAACCCGTGTGTAAGAACAAAGGCGAGATGAACACTCCACATAGAACGTTATGGTAAGAACATAACTTCTTTTTAATGATGCTAACTGGCAATTACTGTGTTTTCTTTAAACCACCTGTTTTGATTAAGAGTTGTGTGGCATGGTAGGTTACTGCAGTGGTCTGCAGGTGCATTGGTCTTGGGTTCAAAATATGTGACAGGTGTTTATTTTGTAAGTGTGTATTACAAGTTTAAAAACACTTATAGTGAATATAGCTGTATTTAGCCGAGGTTAGCGAAGCTGTGCGATACAGTGCACCACACCACACCATGCTAAAAAATATAAAGAAAAGAAAAATAGGGCGCTAGGAAAGTGGTGAAATGGGGTGCAAGCGGGGGGAAAACATACTGAAAGGCAGGTAGGGATGTGCAGGAAGGGTGTAGGAAAGAACCATAGCTATCCATTTCTTGCATAGCAACAACTGTGCACTTTGACAGAATATGTACATGACTTTGAACTCTCAAACCATAGAGAGGGGTGAGGACAACATAACTGCATTGTTAAGCCAACTGGACCAAATTATGTGTGTGCAGTGGACACGTGTGAAATGGAGAGTTATGTATGGAACGATATTTTATTTGGGACAGGGGCTCATTTTTTTTTTTTTAAGGTGAGAGCAGAATGTTGGGGAAAGGACACAGGTACATGTGGGGGATGTAAGTTGGGTAGGTGAGGATGCATTTACAGACAAATAAGACAGCAGACAGGGGCAGTGTGTGACATAAGGGGGTGAACACCTTGGATAGGGCGGGTGTTGTGGAATCCAAGTCCCATGTGCCTCCAGATGGCCACAGCATGACTCATACCCACCTATGGGACTGTCGGCACTGCTCCTTTACTGCCCCTGGGGTGGTAGTGCTGGAGGCTGGGCACTGGAGTGAGGCTGCCCCACCAGGTCAGCCGGCATACCCTCCATCCGGTGCAAGTGGCAGTCAAACCCATGGTATACTATTCTGTGCAGCAAGACTGGCAGCTCATCCAGGGTGACAACACCCCCTCCACCACTGCTCCCAGAGGGGAGGGCTGGGTCCTGTCCCATGGGGCGGTACTACCCAATGCCACAGGTAGTGCAGGGGCAGCAGAGGGGGCACCACTGGTCTGGGTCCCAAACGCGCTGGGACCTGGTGTCATGGCCAGTTGAGGCAAGGTAGGGGGATCAGCCAGAACTGGCCTACCTTGACATGCTGTGGTGAATGAGGTATAGCAATAAGTTAAGGTTAGTAATAACCAAACCATAGTTAGTATTAACAGAATGGAACATCATTTAATTCATACAAATACATATTAATGTGTAGTATGTGTAACACAACAGTAAATAACATAACAGTCAGTATGGTAACAGCATGCCAGTAAGAAGTAAACCATAAGGGCAAAAAAAAAAGTATGTTAATAGTGAATCATAATAACACATAACAATATTACATTACATTTCACAAAAATATAGTTAGTTTAACAACATATGTTAATATTAAATCATAATAAATAGCAATAATAAATAAACTAAAATAAGAGGTGGGGAGAGAGAGAAAAACAATCCATTACTGACAATGCAGACTATATCCCTGAAAACACTGCAACTAAATATTCTAGAGGCGTATAATGTCAGTTATGAGTTCAGTGACTACAATTCTCCTATAATTGATGTAGCATGTGCATAACTGTCAAGCTGTTAGCATGGGTCAGTATGGGCCAAGGAATAACAAATGCAGGTACACTACTACACAGAACACTTTCACATAATGTGGATTTCTGTAACTACCAAGGTGTTCTGTAAGCAGATTTGGTAATACATTGAATTCCAGGTAATCATTTTTCTGGTAATCCTGTGACAGACGGATTAGGCAGTTTTAGTTACATTACATGAAATTGTGACACTTGAGAGGCATGTTTGTGTACAATACATAATCTAGATATCCGTCATGCCTTAGTTGGCAGGCATGGGAATAGAACCCAATAGCTGTGACTGCAGGGGACATCTGCAAAAAAATAACTTTATTGGTATTGCTGATAACTGTGTCTGAAATGTTAGCACAATCATATCTGCTCATAACATGGGCTACCTCAACCATATACCATATAGCATTTGTTCCTGGAGTGGGAGAAAAGGACAGTATTATGTGACTGAATTAGTTTTACATTCCAGAACTATTATAGTGGTATCCTTGTATGCAGTGACAGTAGAACACACCTGCATGGAATATGGCCATAATGCATTTATTAAATCAGATTTCTGTAGGAATTAACAATGCTGCTTAACACTTTATTGGTATTGCTGATAAATGTTTGTGAAGTCCGCACAATATCTGCCCATAGACTGGTCTGCCTCAGCCATATACCTTTATTACCTGAAGTAGGAGGAACAGAGAATATTATGTAACCGATATTGGCCTGAAGACAGCCTTGGACCATACTTTCAGTTAAACAGTACAGTTTGTAGGCCATTACTTTTGCATTCTACAGCTATTACAGCGTTACACTTGACTACAGCAACCTTACTATAGACAAGTAATGCAAACATCTCTACTGCAATGGTTAAGACAACACAATCCTGCTGTATACCATTTTGCTTACTGTTATTTGTATTGTTTAAACTCGACACGTAAAAATCAACTACCAATCAATAGCAGACCGGAGTTCCGCTGTGGCGACCCCTAACCGGTAGAAGCCGAAAGAATTGTTTATTGCAGTACAGTTGTTATTGTCCATTTATTGCACTACAGTTCTACTTGCCCATTTATTGCACTACAGTTTTTATGGTGTATACTTTATTGCAGTAAATGCTTTATTCTTTCTTATTGCACCACAGTTAGTATAATAAAGCTTTACATACCACACTCATTATGCAACCTGGCCAGGCACCCGACATAGGTAACGACATTGCAAGCCCTCTCAGCTGCAGCTGTTGGGAGAGAAGCACACTATTATGCATACCAGTTTTGCAGACATTCAGCTTGCATATTGGTAAAACAGAGGAAACTATACTTACAAATTTATGGGGCATTCCCAGCTCTAGCTTCTTGGACCCAGGTGTCCAAGGGTTCCCTGTTTCTACTATTCAGATCATTATAATGGTGATGACACTGCTCACCTGTGTGGGGGATATGAGTAACACTGGTGAGTTCCTTGGCCAACCGGTACCAGGCCTTTGCCTTACACTCCGAGCCCTGGAAAACACCCTGTAGCAGCCTTGGTTCTTGATTTTTACCAGGAAATCAACAAAGACCCTTGATTCCTGAACACCCCATCTGTGCTCCTGAAAGTGGGCACCTTCACCAGCACCACCTGCCATATCCACAGTTGATTAGAGTCCAAGGAATGATGCAGAATTCCCACCCATTGCACTTAACATAGGCTGTTTTCCTGCCCTTAGACATCATTGAGCAGCATTCAAAAAACTATACGTTGCTTAGCAACACACAAACCAACTAAGCACAATTAAGCTGTGCGAAAACTCGTACAACCAGGGGGTTTAGCTCAGCTTAGCACTGCGCAAACAAAAGTAGCCATTAGCATACTTAAGCAGTGCTAAGCCCAGCGCAGCAGTGCCAGATTTCACAAATGTATCTTTAAAATTAAACGTATATAATAAATTAACTTATAGACATCTTATCATTGCTATGGACTTGAACCCAGGATCTACTAAACATTAGGCTGTATCTCTTTCCACTTAGCTACTTGGATATTATGAAAACTAGAATACCTTCACATATACTACTGAGCTACCTGTTAGTGTTGCTAAGCACTGTGGTGCGCCATGCAAACATGGTTAAATAAACCCAGACATAATTAATTACATCCAGTTTCTATTTTTAGATGTCTAGCAACTGCTGGTTATGTATGTATGAGCATCACTCTGCTCTATGGTGCTCTGCATCATGCCGCGCAAATGGCAATTAAAAAAAAACAGAAAAAAATATTTAAAATTAGAAAAATACATAACTATGATAATTAATGACATCCAGTTTCTATTTTTCGATGTCTGTCAGGTGTCAGCTGTCTCTATATGAGCACAGCTTGGCATTGCTGCACTCACTGCCGCGCCACTCAAACATGCGAAAAAACGGAAAAAAAATATTTAAAATAAAATATTACACATTTGACTTAATTCATAGCATTTCAACAGTAATAAGGAGCAGTACAGGCCATCCACAACCACTTGTAGACTCTACACTTCTCCCTACACCGATTTAATAATCCTGTTCCTATGCTCTCTCGGCAGCTCGTCATCATTAATATACATGATGCGCTGCCAAGAGGAAACCGTGGCCATGTACACGGATACATTCTGTGTGGCTCTACATGGAGCCTACACAGATTTTATTAAATCCTGGGGTTAGTCTTTTCCCACATATCCTTAGTGTCATAACAGAATCCTTTTTTAATCCAAACTCCTAAATACTTCATTTTAACGTGTCCCCATAAATATGGGTACTTCTGAGCCAATTCCTGTGTGGTTACATAGTTTACAGTGGTAGCATCTGTTCTGTCTTCATTTATTTTATATCCTGAAAAAAAAACAACTGTCTTGGGATGTTCCTCAACACTGAGGTGTCCTTTTATGGTTTCAAATTGTACAAAATAATATAATCTGCAAAAAAAACAACTTTTTTGAACACCATATTAATTATATTCTTGAATTTATGAGTCCTTTATTTTCTTTGCCAGTATTGTAAATATAACACAATTAACAGAGGGGAAAGAGGACACACCTAATTCCTGTGTTCAGACACAACCTATCAGAGAGGAACCCTCCTGCTTCGATTTTTGCCTCTCATCTCTCATATATCCTTCTAACTGTATTATTGTATCAGGAAATGCAAATGCTTCTATTGCCCTAGACATAAATCCTAGCTTACTCTGTGAAATGCTCTCTCTGCATCAAGTCCCACCAAACAACAGTGGTATTTTTTATGTTTTTCTTCCCTGTTGATCATCATTGTTCTGTTAATGTTGCCAACTGTTTGCCTCCCCTCCACAAACCTACATTGATCTTTATCTATCAAATTTTGGCAACAGCTTTGCCATTCTTTTAGCTAGTATAGTCATAAACACTTTATAATCACAGTTTAAAATTGAAATAGGTCTATATGAAGCTGGATTTGATGGGTCTTTACCATATTTAGGTTTTACAGCCACCACTGCTTTTTTCCAGGATGTTGATGCCTCTCCTCCTTTTAAAATATTATTAAACAAAACTTTCCAGAGTTTTATCACTTTCTTCCCTCCTAGCTTCCAAACTTCAACCAGAATATCATCTATTCCTGGAGACTTTCCTACAGGTTGGTTATACATCAGTATTTTTATCTTATCTCCTCATATCTTAACAGTTAATTGTTGAGCCTCATCTACCTCTAACCTTGGCTTAATCTTAACAGTTAATTGTTGAGCCTCATCTACCTTATCTACGTCTAACCTTGGCATATCTAAGTCTTCCATAAATATTTCCACTTGTGCTTTCTCATGATTTTCAACTTCTCTGCTTTATACAAATTTTCATAAATCTTCCAAAATATCTCTAACACCTGTACATGATCGCTGAACACGATGGCTGCTTAAGTTTGGCAGCAAGCCTTTTTATTTTCTGTTGTCTAAGTCGTCGTGCCAAACGTTTTTTATGCTGTATTGTCAAAAAACAGTTGCTCAACAGGAATTTTTCTAAATTCATGCATATTAGTCAGGTAATCTTATTTTCCCTTAAGCACTCTCCACTTGTGCCTCTTCTTGTTCTGTGAGATTCCCCTTATTCTGTAATACTTTAACCTTTTCAGTCCCTCTCAGTAATTCTTGTTACCTCTTAACCAGTTCTCTTTTTCTTTTATTTTTATCCTATTTTTAAACTCCTGTTTCATTTTATACCACTCTGTAGCTGTAGCTTCTAGAGTACTTTCTGTATTCTTTAATAACTCCAGAATAACTTCCACTATCCATTCCTTAAATTCCTCTTTTTTAACAGGTATTTCAGTGTCTCATCTTTACTTCACTACCCTGCATTTTTATCTTAGTAATTATTGGCACATGATCTGAAATAGTTATTGAATTTGTGTCAGCATTCTCAATTAAGTACACATGTTCATGTGAAATATAATTTCTGTCTAGTCTAGCCCAGTTATTGTACCTTGAGAAATAATATGTAAATTATCTGAATTTCTACTACTTAATTCACATTTTCCATACCAAATATTTTCATAAATGTCTTGAGAAATCTACCCTCTTTTGTTAGATTTTCTCTTCTAGGCTTTTCCAGATACATCCTCATTGTTGCAAATAAAATTCCAGTCATATTCCCTACTGAAAGCTAATTATTTCTGTCAGTTTTTTAAAGCCCCATAATAGCATTGTTAGGTGGAATATGAATACATACCACCATAATTCTCAGCCCTTGCTAGTAGCCCCTTCATACCATGAATCTGACATTATTATCTTTTTTCCTTTTATCACTATAATAGATCCTCTAGCAATTAATATAGATACTCCTCTTTTCCTTTGTTCTTGATATTCTGCTGAATATCCATCTTGACATCCTTTCTTTTTCAAATTCACATGCTCATTTCTTTCCAAATGTGCTTCTTGTAACATTGTTATTTGCATTCTGCATCTGATGTTGTCCTTTTCATTCTTCCTTAACTGATGGGTCTCAGATCTGACCTCATATTCGGCTTGGCCACATTTACCTGACTCTCAGATCCAACTCTTGAGCTGTTCTGTTTACCATAATACCCCAGTCTGTCTGCAATATCCCAGATCTCATTTGCCATCTTATCACTACAGATGCAGATCCTTCTCACAGATCTTTGGGGTATAGAGTTTAATTACAGTGAATGCATGTCCTTGCACCTTTCTTATAGTTTTATCTTTTCAAATCACATCTTCCTCCTTCACCTCAGTTTTTCTCAGTTTTCTATTGTGTTAGGTTTATAATTTATAATTTTGCCTGTTTCTACCATTTGGTAGCAATCAGTACCATTGCTGCTGATTTCCTTCTTTCTTCTTTTCTCTTCCTACCCTTTAAAAGGTAATTCCTTTACCGTACCATTGTTGGTAGTTTTTCAAAAAAAGGTTTATTTCTTTCTTTCTTTTTAACCCTTTTGTGATTATGGCTGAAAAACCTACTGGGTTTAAGAAATGCACTTCCTGTGGGTACAAAATCCCTAATTCTGATGCTCACAGGGAGTGCATTTATTGTCCTGGTTCATCACATTTAAACTCTGATTGCTCTCTATGTGCTGGATTCAATTCTAGGGTCCTTAGTGACCACAGTAACAAACTGGTTCTAAAGGGTTTGCTGCCATCCTCTTCTTCCTGTTCTTCTCTTTCATGGCTCAAACCCCTGCAAAAAAACTTAAGATCTCTTTGGAGGCAAAAGAAGTGAAAAATCAGTCTCCAACCCACTCTCCAAAGTTGGCTTCTACTTTGGAGTCTCCTTCCAAAGTAGAGAAGAAATTGGATCTGACACCTTTGGATCTGAAGCAAAAACAGTCAGATCTGACACCCTTGGATCTCACACTTACCCAGTCTATGTCTCCAAGGATCTGGTCCCATAGGTTCATCGGTAGGTACTAGGCTATCAGCCCAAGGGCCTACGTAAGCCTAGCCAACAAGGTTCCCTGGCCTACACCCCCCAAGAATGGTATTTTCCTGTGCCACTGTCGAGCAGAGACGCAGAAGTGATCACTGGGGTGTATTTCCTATTTCCCATCCTCTCATCAAGATTTTTCTTGAAAAGTGCTAATGAAGAACTTTGCTTGACATAGATGGGTAGCCTGTTCCAGAATATGGGAAGTCTCTGGGACAAGAATCTATCCCACCAGCATGTCCTGTTTATTGTGGTGACAAGGTTTAGGTCCCTAGAGCATGTAGCTCGGAGGGATTGGGATTTCTTTAGGTGTAGCATGTCCAACAGCTCTGGGTTTGACATAGCTTTATATGCTAGGCAGAGATCACCTCAGAGTAGGCAATATGCTACGGAGTAAAGCTGGAGTTTTTTGAGGCGGTCAGTGTAGGGCATTTGTTTGAGGCCAGTAATCCTTTCCAGCTGCTGCAGATGTCTTGTGAGGTACATTCCAAAAGGGGCGTTGTACTCTATAATGGGTCTAATGAGTGTTGAGTATAGGGGAGCAATGACCTCTTTTTTCCTGGATGAGAACCCCTTTATGATGAGGTGTGCCATGTAGAAGGACTTCCTGACTACTGTGGCGATGTGACTATCAAAGGAGAGACTACTGTCCACCTGGGTCCCAAGGTCTCTTATCACACATTTGGTGTTAAGTAGATTGCTGTCTATGTGGTAGTTCATGGATACAGATTTCCCAGGGTTTTTTCTGGAGCCTGTCACTCCTCGGCTCTATTCTCCTTTCTTACAAGAGACCCCGAGGAGAGAGTCTTGGCTCCAATCCAGTACTTCCTCCATCAGGTCCTCCAGGAGCCTTTCTGAGGCCAAAGTGGATAGGATGATGAGGAAGTTCCTCAGAGTTCAGATTTAGATGGGGTTTATCCTGGCTTCATCTCCCATTAGATCCATGAGTAAGGAGTCTCCTTTCTGTTTCCCACACTGTGATTTCTTCTCCTGTAATCTGACCAGTGATTTCGGAGCTTTTGGATTTGAGAACCCAGTGAGTGTCGGTGTCAGATCTGAAGACAGATAGGTATAGGTTTTTGACTCCGACTGTGTCCCTGACTTGTCAGGCATCAATTTCCTTGGACTAGGATGAGTCTCAGAGCTGAAGCATCAGTGCTGGGTCTGGGGGGCTTGGCTCAACACTGAGGTTGTCAGAGCTGTCCCTGCACCTCAAGGCTTTGGTGTTGGATGTCTTGGGTCCGACTTCCCCTTCGAGGCAGGGACCAGGCAGGGTTGGGGCATGATGGCATCTGGAGCTTCAGCTCCAGTGTTGTCCAGCTACAGCTTTTCCCAGACCTTCTGCTTTTGAGGTGGTGGAGAGGGTCTTCTCTCATTTGAGAGACATGGCTACTCTTTCTTCTTCAGATCCTACAGCCCTGCAACCATTGGGTCCATGCTCTGAGTCTCATAGACTTATCACACAGGGACAGCCATCCTTATGAAGCATCCAAACAGTCTCCCTCATGGGCCTTTCCCTTTCTCTGGACACCTCTCAAGAACATCCAGCTAAAGAGGTTCCCCATAAGAGAACATGCAAGAGGAGACACATAGACTTCTCTCAAGAGTCTCTCACTGAAGACACTGACTTCAATGAAGGGGAGGGGTCTCCACCAGATAACATCTCTTTTGGAGACATCTTAAAAGTCCTCAGGCAGAAAGCTGGATGGTCCTCTGATTCTCCTTCTCAGAAGCAGTCAGTGTTCCTGGAAGCTTCTGGGTCTGGCCATTCTACTTTTTTGGTGACTCCCCCAGCTGATAAGCCTATAGATTTAGTCACTCACCAGGTGGGGAAAGAACTGGAGACTGTAGAACCCATTCCTGATAAGTTCCTTGACACTTCTAAGGACAGGCCCCACTGGAGCCAGAGGGTCTCCCAGTGATGCATGTTTCTGGCAGCAGCCAGAAAGAAAGAGCTGGCAGAGCAGAGCTCCTTTATCAGTCCTCCTAATAGAGAGTCCAGGGCATTGGACAGGTTTGGGAAGGGCATTTATGCCTCCGCGACCTTTGCCTTATGGTCAGTGAACTACTTGGCACATTTCACCAGGCTGCAACAAGATTTGAATAAAGAGCTTTCCAATTCCCTAATAGAGTCCATGTCTGTGGAGGACCACAAGAAGCTTTCTTCACAGCTGACCACTCTTCTATCCATCTTTAATGCTTCCCATGCTGCTTAGGGTACCTCACGGTTGGTGGGTTCAGGGATAGCCATTAGAAGACATGCTTGGATGCACTTGTTCAACTTTGCAGAACCCTTCAAGTCTTCATTCATCAGTGCTCTATTTGATGGATCATTATTGTTTGGCTCTCACTGTTAAGGAAATGCTTTTCCCTACTGAGCAGGATGGAAAGAGCTTATCTGCCATAGGGATCCATTTTTCTACTCCTCAGAGATCCTTTTCCAGGAATCAGCAAGGAGGAAGGAAAATGTGGTTCCATAAGTCCCAGGGTCCTTTCTAAGACTCATGAGAGGATATTTTCCCCATGGCAGAGGGGGAAGTTCAAATGGAAAATGCCATCCTTATGGCAGAGGAGGCCTGCAAAATCAGGGTTTCTGAGATTCCTTGTTGGATAAACCTTTCGACTGCTCATCTCTGGAGGTAGTTGGGGGATGCTTGTCTCTGCACTCAATTGCCTGGGCATCGATAATGGAAGGTACATGGGTGCTAAAAATCATATCCAGAGGTTATTTCATACGATTTTCACAAACTTCCCTGAACACAAGGTAAAGGCTCCCTGATGTTCCACTCAGTCATAGGGAGGCAGCAGCTCTAAAACTTCAAAAGCCACTAGACAAAAGAGTCATCCAGGAGGTCCCACCAGACCAGAAAAGATTTGGAACTGATTCAGGACTCTTTTTAGGTAAAAAAAAAAAACAGGGGACCATTTACCAGTTCTGAACCTCAGCAAACTGAATCAGTTTGTAAAAAGTCAAAGTTCCAAATGATCATGGTTCAGTCCATTCTGCTCTTTCTTTGCAAGGATGATTGGATGTGTTGCATCGATCTTCAGGATGTGTATTATCACATCAAGGTGAACAGATGATCCCAAGGATTTCTGCACTTTCGACTGGAGGCCAGTCAGTATCAGTTCAGAGCCCTGTCATTTGGGCTCACCACAGCCCTCAGGGTGTTTACCAAATGTCTGGCAGTGGTAGCATCTCACTTGAGCATGCTAGAATTCCAAGTGTTTCCTTACCTAGATGACTGGCTCCTCACCACCCCAACCAGGCATCTCCTCGAAAAATCCAGGGACTACTTGCTCCAGTTATGTCAATCTCTAGGCATCACAGTCGACCTTTGCAAGTCATATCTTCAGTCTCTTCAGAGCCCGAACTTCATAGGTGCTCATTTGGACACAGTAGATCAGACCCTTCCAGTGAACATAGTAAAGACCATCTGGTGTCAAGTGGAACAAGTTATATCATGCCCTTCTCCACCAGCAAGGCTGAGTCTTCAGACTTTAGGGTCAATGGCAGCAGCCATAACCTTGGTTCCTATGGCCTGTTTTTATATGCACATTCTTAAATGGACATTAGCTGCTCAGTGGTCAATTCTTCATCATCCCTTGTCTTTACCAGTCAAACTTACTGAAGTTTCCAAAGAACACCTATGGTGGTGGATTCTGTTGAGTGAAGTTTCTCAAGGCTGTTCCGTAGTCCTTCTTCCCCCAGTAGCCACAGTAACCACAGATGCCTCCCAGTTGGGTGGGGGGCAGTTCTTGGGAAGGATGGTCTAAGGCACATGGTCCCCAGAAGAGACCAATTCACACATCAGTGTCCTAGAGATGAGAGCAGTCCTCCTAGTATTGCAGGCCTTCCAGGATGCCCTCCCTCTTGGGACAATTGTGATTCAAACCAGCAACATATCTGTAGTTTGATACATCAATCAATGTGGGGAATCCAGTCTTATCCCCTTTCTCGAGAGGCAATGAGAGTGTGGCAGTGAGTGATCTCTTTCAACCACTTTCTAATAGCAATGCATATCCTGGGGAAGTCCAGCATGCTAACGGAAAAATTCAGCAGGTCCATTCTGATGTGTCATGAGTGGTCTCTCAGTCAGTTGGTGGCGAAAAAGATTTTCCATTGATGGGGTCAACTTTGCTGCAGTCTATTTGCCTCTCCCCACAACAGTAAGTGTAGCAAGTTCTTTGCCCTTATCCCCCTCTGGGGGAGTCACCAAGAGATGCTCTAGTCCATGTTTGGCCCTCAGGTCTCCTTTGATACCTCTAATTCCCAAATTCTTACAGAAGGCTCTTTGTTTGAAGAGCATGGTTATCCTTACTGACTTCCTTTTGGCCTCTTAAGTGTGGTTCCCTTTCCTTTGGTATCACCTTCGATATCCATCCTGGATACTGGACCCCAGTCCAGACCTTCTCTCTCATTCCGTGAGGATGGATCACCCAAACATTACAGATCTGAAGTTGATTGCATGGTTTCTACATTTCCACTGATAGACAGCCCAGGCTTTCCTCCTCGATCCGACAAGTATTATTGTCATCTCAAAAGGCTTCTACTAAGAAAATCTACAAAAGTAAATGGAAAACCTTCTCTGTTTGGGCTTGACAGAGAAAATTAGACCTCTTCACTGTCCACATGCTGGCTTTTCTGGAGTTTCCAATGTCTGTTTTTCAAGAGAGGGCTAGGTTCTCTACTATTAAAGTGCAGTTAACAGTGATATCTAATTTTCAATCAGGAGAAAATGCTTCCTCTTTAGCTTCATCAAAATTGTGTAAGGCTTTCCTTAACGGTACCTTTTTGCTTAGGTCCCCAGTGAAGTATCTTACACCACCCTGAGATTTAACAATTGTACTTAAGGCTTTGAAGCAGAATCCTTTTAAACCATTGGCTAGATCTGACTTAAATTTTTATTATGGAACTGCCATTCTTGTGGCCATTACATTTGCCAGATGAGTATCCGAGCTCCGGGCTCTCTCTTCCAAATCTCCTATTTTGAATTTTCACAATGATAAAGTTACCTTACAAACCAATCCATCCTTCCTGCCTAAAGTAGCCTTGAAAGTGAATCTTAACCAAACCATTAATTTGCTTGTTTTATTTCCCAGTTTTGCTAATAAAGGTGAATACATGCTTCGTCTGTTGGATGTACATAGACAGTTTATTTTTTATTTCCATAGATTAAAAGATTTCAGAAAGCCATAGCAATTGTTTGTCTCATTCTTCCCTAAAAAATTGGGTAAACCAGTTTCTAAAGTTATCATAGCCAGAATGCTTACACACCGCATAGTCTTTGTTTACAGTCAACGAGATTTGTCCTTGCCAAGACCCCCTAAAGCACACTCCACCAGAACCATGACTACATCATCTGCTTTCTGGTCTAAACTTCTACTGGTGACATTTGTTTTGCAGCTACTTGGTCTAATGTTCATGCTTTTATTACTCATTACAAAGTGGATTTGACTTCCAGAAGCAGGGCTGCCTTTGGTTCTGCAGTACTGCAGAATATCCTTCCATGACGGCCACCCAAGGTCACGTAGCTTGGAACTCTGTCCCACCAGTTGAGGAATGAATGAAAAAGGACTACATCAGATATTAAAGTTATGTACTCACCATAACTATGCATCTGTGATGTCCATTTTCATTTTTCCTCAACTTCCCACCCACCTTCCATTTAACTCCTGGAGTGACTTTATGGTTGTTGTGGAACCTCTGCTTCAGGTTTGAGCCCCAGTCCTTTCTATTAGCCTTCCTTTTGTCTTAGCTGGAGGTTAGCTCCTTCTGTTGGTTATCAGGCAGCAAACTCAATATGAGGTATTGCATGCTGACCGGGGCATTATGGGTAAGTGAAGGAGCTCCAGACTTGGATCTGAGAGTCTAGTAAACATAGCCAAGCTGGACTGGAAAGCCATCAGTCGAGGAAGAATGAAAATGGACAATAGAGATGCATAGTTATAGTAAGTACATAATTTTAATGTTTCGTAATATAATTCAATATTGTTTTTCTTTGTCTGTATCTGTGAGACCGTTCAAATTCCAAGATAATATGGAAAGTGTCACTATTATGGTAAGAAGCCATTATTCACACCTATTATATATGGCAGCTTTTTAAAATGTCTGTTTCCAGCTTTCATGATACATGCACCCACTAATGTTTGGCAGGTTAATCCTTTATACATTTTTACTTAGCATCAACACTGGAACGTATGTCACATTTTACAAGACTTTTTGTTTTAATAAAAATTCTCAAACAAAAAAATAAAACACACCTCAGAACACCCCAATAATCTGTTAAGTTAATGCAAACACACTTAACTATGTACATCTTCAAGTAATGAATTTTAGCCATCATAATGGAAATATTTGTCCCTAATATACAGCTGCTAACATAGGCTTAAGTAACCTGAAACTGAGGTTATCCATGCTATGATGTATGTAACTCTGCATGTGCTTTTACTTAGACTAATTGATGTATGTTCTTTTTTATCTTTATTATTTTTCCAGATATGAAAACAACTTACATGCTCTCAAAAAACATTAACTTTTAGCTTTGAATAAACCAGCATTCTGGCTTTTTATTGTTGTGTTATCGGTTTGCCTCCATAAAAACATAAAAGAAAAAAAAAGTAGTCCTGTGCTGCAGCCTGAAAAACAAGCTGAAACATATTTTGCTAAAGAAAATCTTTTCATTATATTCGATGTTCTCATATTTGCTTGTTTCCACTTAAAACTTTTTATCGGGTTAAGCCACTGGTCTTAATCCAGGCATTCAGCTATGCAAAACTAAGAGAAAACATATCAGTCATATATTATGATCAATGTACTTTTACACACCATCCTTTACCTGAGCACCCCAGGATTACTGCCTGTTAAATTAAACATTATTTTGACTAGCCTTTTTATTTCTTTTTGCACTGTAATGCCCACATTTCTTAATACTAACAAAAAAGAAAGACTGGGATGGAGATAGACAAAAAAGAAAAGGCATCTGTTTACATTAGTAACTTTATCACATGCAGGAATAACCAAAAATACTTTACTAATAAATCTGCAATTTATATTATGAAAAGTTTCATAGAAATACCATTAAGAACAGAAATTTTTACTTACAGTTGCATTTTTCCTTCCTGTTCACCTCCCTTCGGTAGCCTTCCAAACATTAATGACATGAAGTTAGGCAATTGCTTTTCAATTCCCCACAAGTCTAATAAAGTCAACAAAAATCCACTCTTTCCATTTTTTCATATACACCTGTATTTCACAAATGTGATAGATGCTTTGCAGTCTCACATTTATTCACCAAGTTCTTTGTTGCTGGTCTTTCTGTTCATCTCCATCTTCACCTCCAGTTTTCTGTTTGATTTCACTGTACTCCCGCTTCTTCTAGTCAACTACTTTGCCTTTCTCTGTCTCAAGCATTTTCCTTTGCAACAGTGGAAAAGGTTTCACTGGCAAAGTCTGTCCATTTTCTTTATTATCACAAGAATGAGAAGCAGAGTCCACTTCTCCTTGATAGCTCACTTTTTGCTGGACAATCTTTTGAGGCCGCAAAAGTACCCCACAAAGAGGATCCTAGGCCTTAAAAACTTGTTATATATCGATAGACTCAGAAAAACTCCAACTATTCTATGTCTCATATCACCTACTTAGAGGCGATCTCTGCTTGACTTACAAAGCCATGTCTGACCCAGTTCTGTTAGAAATGCTACATCTAAAGAAATCTGAATCCCTCCGCACCACATACTCCAGAGACCTCAACCTCATTACCAAAGTCAACAGAGTGTGCCTGAGGGACAGGTTCATAACTCACAGACTTCCCATGCTATGGAATAGACTTCCCATACATGTCAAACAGAGCACCTCACTGACCCTCTTCAAGAGAAATCTTGATGAGTAGATGGGAAATTGAAAAGTCACCCTGGGGATCACTCCAGTGGCTCTACTCGACAGAGGCACAAAGGTTGGGTGGCATGATGCCAGGGTAATCCTATGGGCTAGGCTTGTAAAGGCTCCAGGGCCATTAGCCTAGTACACACCTATGAACCTATTTCCTCTTTCACCTGTTCTCCATCAAAAAACTACTTTGATACTCCAGGAAATAATATTCTGAAGACAGCTGGGTACAGCAGCTTGAATCCCACACCTCTCTTGGCATTCCTTTATTACTGGAATAAATGTGTTTCTCTTCTACCTAGTACAGAGTGAATAGTTATTTTTCACAAACTCTATATGCTCTCCAAATTTTAATACTTTGCCCTTTTGCCACAGTTTTGTCAGGATCAATTCTTTCTGCTGATAGGTTTGCATCTTTGCTAACACAGTTATTGGCTGCTTCCTCATTGCCATAGTTAGAACATACACTTGGTGTTCCCTTTCAACTAATGGTTCCTGCTGTGGGATACTAGTCCAGTTAATTTGTGTCTTCATAAAAATAATACAGTCTGTTCCTTTTAGTTTCTGTGGTACAGCAGAAAATCTGAGATTCTTGCTGTGTGCTCTGGCCTCTAATTCTACCATTTTTGAAACATCTCTTTTTGAGCAATCTCATACTCAGCCAGCCTTTTCTTCATTTTGACTCCTAGTTTTTGCAGTTTTATCAGCTCTTCCAAATATCTGTTTAAAGGTCTTTCCATTTTTACAGCCTTTTGTTGTTTGAGTTGCTATACACCTTCAATGTTTCATTTATTTTAATCCGCTCTGAGCACATTTAACTTATTTTTTCCTCTACATTATTGAAACCCTGCCTTCCATCAATGCTGGATCTTGAACTGCTTTTTGCTGAACAGCTGCAGGATTCTTCCCAGTCAGTCTTCTCTCTTCACCTTTTCTATTTGATTTTCTTACAGACTGTCTTGGTTTCTTCTTTGCTGGTTTCCGGGCAGTGTACTTACTAGCCAGTAATTGAATTTACTAAAAGTGACAGAGTTCCTGGCCCTTATGTTTCAGTTTCTTTTTTCGTATTGGGAGAGCTGAAGTTAAGTTGTTGATCAGTGTGCAGCCATCATGGAAATCTGTAGCAGAAATTGTTATAACAACTAAGCCAACAAAAGAATGGAAAAAGGAAATTTTGCCATTAGGAATTATGCAAATAGGGGTACAGAGAATAAGCAAGAGGGGGATGGAATTTACTGGAACAACTGGCAAAGGAACCAAAGTATTGGGAGCAAATAATTAGAGTGGTAAAGGTGATAGAATAGGATGACGCCAAAAAGACATTTGGAGTGCAGGCTAGAGACTGCTTTCCCTACCAGGGATTGATATCAGAGTATAGGCAAAGAGAAGTAGCTAGAGGAAGCCTAAGAAAAAGATTTATTCTGGTGGAGTGTTTTGTTGAATGTAGAACAGAAGCTGCTGTTAAAAAAGGGATAATTAGTAGGGTGTATAAAATACTGCATGATGATTATAAGAATCAATCCGATGAGGTCTGAAGAGAGTGGGAAGAATGACTGGATAAGTAATTTTTAAGGGAACAATGGAAAAACATGTATGGCTCCCATGTATGCAATGTCTAGAAGGTTTAGGACTTTTGCTTGTAAGTGTTTTCGTAGGTATTTTTATACCCTAAGCAGACTCCAAAGAATTTTCCTCATGAAGATGGCAAATGTTGCAGGTGTGATGATGAAGAAAGAGGTAACTCGAAGCATATGTTCTTGGAGTATAATGAGTTGGCAGACTTTAAAAAAAATCCCCACGGAGTATTCTGTCAGAAATGTACTGGGTGAGCAAATAGGTGTAACTAAGGAAATTATTCTTTTGAGCTCAGACATAGAATCTGAATTGCCTAGACATAGTAAGGCCTTGCTAAGTTTAATTCAGGTGGCTCCAAAAAAGGAATTGCTAGAAAAGGAAATCAAATTCTAAACCAACTGTATTTGAAGTACTGAATATTGCAACAGAGATAACAGAATTGAAAGTGGGATCTTTTGAAAAGGAAAGAAGCAAATTACATATAAATAACTGGAAATTGTGGGAACAATACATGCAGAATAATGTTTAGTGGGGGGAGGTGTGAGGTTTAAGGAAAGGCAAGAACTGAGCAATTTAAGTAATGATGGACTGATAATTATAATAAAAGAAAATATATGATGTATAATGTATGTAACTGGAAACATGTTAATAGGGTTTGTTTTGTTTTATAGTAATGCATGTTTTTCTATGTCGTGATACTTTAGTAAAGGTGTTAAAATATACAGTATATCAGCTTCAGTTTTTCATTGGATTTGTACTTTACTGTCCTACCCACCATTTGTCTCTACCTTTTCTCTTACTTACATTTATTTTATTTTTTCCCTCCATATCATCATGACCTGCATCCATCCCTACATTAAATCCTGTCAGCCACCCACAGGTGTCAGGAGCAGCAGCGCCACCATCACTACTACCACCAGAAGCACCCAGTTTATCTAGGTCCCTGCCTTGGTTGCCTCCATATTACCTGAACCATACACTTCAGGTACTCCTGCACCAGATGCTGGTACAGTTGTACCCACTGATAGCAGTGCTAGTGGAAGTAAAATATTTGTCTCCCATTGCCAACTGACAGACATTGTGGGGGAGATTATCGATAGCAGGTTGGATAATCAAAACAGCCAAGTGAACAATTTTCAGTGGTGAATGGTTGATTCACATCTCCGGTCAGCATTACCTCCACCATCTGAGAGAGAGCCTAGTAGAGACTGTATTTAGGGTGGCAAGTATTCTCTCTCTGGATCTTAGTTAACAGAGACTGCAGCTACGAATACCTCATGCCATTCCCCAACCTAGTGTTCTGCTCCGCTTTTATGTTCTTGCCAATCCCTTTTGATTATTAAATCCTCCCCTCACCATTGTTTTCCATCCATTTATCTGATGTCTCCTTCACCACTATGTTCCCCTTTCCTCATTGTGTTACCATACACCCTGTCATTTGTATCATTCTCCTGTTACTTAACTTCACCTTCTCATCTTCCTCCTACATCCCTTACTTCCTTCTCCAACTTTCCATTTCCTTATACAAGAAAAATGGACAATTCTTCTGGGGACATTTTCATCCTGTAAAAAAACTTAAATTGGAAAGTTGGAACCCATAATAGAGGGGTGCTTGCAGTGAAAAAGAAGAAGAAAACTTGAAATCTGAAGTAGTTACTTCATTTGATCTGCAACCTGTGGGTAGTCAGATCCGACCTCGGATCCGAACCGGCAGCTTTCCAAGCTCCAAAATCCGAGCTCCTAGCTCCTCCCCCCTACCCATAATCCCTTACTACCAACCACATTACCCCAGATCGTTTTTTGCCGCGGCTAAAGACAGTTGCTTCTTAGTGAAGAGCTCCTGGCCTGGTGAGATTGTTCTATTTTATAGACTTTTTCTAGGTTTAAATTGTGTGTGTGTGTTTTAAGTGTCAAACCCTTTAAAACCCTTTAAAAAAAAAAAAAATATCTTTTTTCCTTAGTTTAAATTTATCTCTCCCCCTCCCCCCTAGTGTTTGGGTGTGTGTTTGTGAGAAAACTTTATGGCTGAATCTAAGGCCATATTTTCAAAATGTACTGAGGCACTCAGGGACAGGAAGAGCAAGCTGATCCTGGCGGGAAAACTCCCCCAGGAATCGGCTTCTTTTTCCTCTCCCAGCCAGGTTCAAGCTACTCCTGTAGCTTCAGCGCCGGCTACTCCCTTAGCTGTACCCGGGACTCAACCTTCCTTATTGGGTACTAGCTCTGTGGAGTCTAGTGCTTCTTCCCACAGGGAGAAGAAAAAGCATAGAGACAGAGAGGGCCACAGTTCAAAAAGGCGGGCCGAGTCTCATCCCTCGGCTCCGCCTGAAAAAATTCTGAAGTCCCCTGAGAGGGTCTCCGGATTCTTGTCCTCTCAGCTCCGTTCACCTTCCTTTTCTCCGGAGCCGGAGGAGGAGGATAGGTCTCCCTCGAGGTCTTCGAGGCGGCCCTCCCGGCCTGCCTCGACTAACTCTTCGCGGTCTACAAGGAGCATCTCCGAAGCAGACATGGATCGGATGATGCGAAGATTTCTACAGACCCAGATGCAGATGGGGATGCTCTTGCCTCCCCCCCCTTTGGGAGGGAGTGCAGCCCCCATTTTTGCCCCGATCGCTCCTTCTCCGACCCGTTTTCGGGTCTCGGAGTTGTCGGATCCAGGCCCTTTCGGATCCGGGGATACGTCGGCGCCGATAGAGATGGTGTCTTCGACGCCGACTATACCTTCGAGCTTGTCGGATCCAAGCTCTCGGGGCCGAGGGTTGAGCATCGGATCCGAGGGGGTGGTTGTGTCTTCGGCACCGATTGGGTCGGAGCACACCACCACTACCTCGGGTCCGATTGGTTTGGCTCTGACCCCGAGGAGGTTACTTTCTCAGGCTGGTGACAGTGAATCTCCCTCAGCTTTTGAGGTAGTGGAGAGGGTACTGTCGAGGTCATCTAGGTCCCCGACCGGGCCTTCGGATCCACCCGTACCCCCACTGTATCAGGGTCTGTCTATGATCATCTGTCCATCTGGACAGCCTGCCCAAAGCCTCCAGTTGGTTCCTAGGGAGAAACACCACCCTGTGGACGAGCCCTCTTCGGACAGTCCCGCCGAAGAGGCACCTCGGAAGCACCAGTGCAAAAGGAGGCACCTGGACTCCCCCGAGTCCATTACCACGGATACGGATTTGGATGATACGGAGGGCTCCCCATGGTCACCCCTGAAGATGTCACATTTGGAGACATCATGGAAATGTTGCGTATAAGAGGGGGGTGGTCTGCCCAAAAGCCCTCCCTGGACGAGTCTGTATTTCTGGAGGCCTTTGAGGCAGGCCCATCTACCTCCTGGGTGTCCCCCCCAGCCGACCCCTTGGTGGATTTAATTACCACCAGGGCTTGGAAGGAGCCCGACACCGTGGAGCCTATCCCTAGATGCCCAGACAGGGTCCTCACCCCTCCCTCTGATAGACCTTCTTGGTCCAAAGGCGCGCCGGTTGATGCTATGTTGGTGGCGGCGGCCACTAAGGAAGAACCTGCCCAAGAAAGTTCTTCGGTCCATCCGCCGGACAAGGAGTCCCGGGCTTTGGACCGTATTGGGAAGTGGATGTTTGCTTCAGCGACCTTTGCCATAAGGTCGCTGAACTACATGGCGCACACTATTAGGCTACAGCGTGACTTAATTAAAGAATACGCTGCAGCCCCTCCGGAGTCCATGTCGGTCCCAGACAAAAAGGTTTTTGAGACTCGAATGGCCACTCTAAAGTCTATATCAAATACATCTATGCGGCTTCTTTCCCATGCCACGGAAGGAGCCGCTAGAGCTAGCGAAGCTGGAGTGGTCTTACGACGTCACTCCTGGCTCCTCCTTTGCGATTTCAGGGATCCCTTTAAGGCGTCCTTCGCGAACGCCCCTTATGACGGTTCGGTCTTATTTGGCTCATCAGTTCGCGACACGCTAGTCCAAAGCGAAAAGGATGGGAAGACGCTGTCGGCCGTCGGAGTCCGCTTCTCTAACCCCCAAAGATCCTTCTCCAGGAATCAGAGGGGGCAAAAGAAGCTGTGGTTCCGTAAATCTCAGCAATCCCGTCCTGCTGCGGACAACTCATCCTCTAGAGGCAGAGGAGGACAAGGTGGACGCCGGCCCAGAGGCAGAGGGGGGGCCGCGTAACTTTGGGTCTAGAGAACCTTTCTGACGGACCCGCGCAACAGCCCTGAGGGCTTGCCCGACTGTCCCTCTCTGGAGGCAGTCGGGGGGCGATTATCGGAGCACCTGTCAAACTGGGAGTCCATTACAATGGATCGATGGGTGCTCCGGATAATATCCAGCGGTTACACTATACCATTCACACCCCCCCCCCAAACCCAAACGTCTTCCCGATGTTCCACCCCATCAAAGGGAGTCCGCAGCTCAGGAAATTTCGGAGTTGCTAAGAAAAAGAGCCATCCAGCCCGTCCCCCCAGATCAGTCCGGGTTGGGTTATTACTCCAGGTTCTTCTTGGTGCCAAAGAAAACGGGGGACCTCAGACCCATTGTAGACCTCTCGTTCCTGAACCTGTTCATACCCAAGGAAAAGTTCCGGATGGTCACCCTCCATTCTATTCTCCCCCTTCTGCGGGAGAACGACTGGATGTGCTCGTTGGACCTCAAAGATGCATACTACCATATACTAATGGACAGACGATCCAGGAGGTTCCTCCGCTTCCAGCTAGGAGCCAGTCATTATCAGTTCAGGGTTCTTCCATTTGGCCTAACCTCAGCCCCCAGAGTATTTACCAAAGTCATGGCAGTGGTTGCAGCCCACCTGAGACTCCAGGGCATTCAGGTGTTCCCTTACCTGGACGACTGGCTCCTCACCGCCCCCAACAGGCATCTACTGGTTGTGGCGAGAGATTACGCCCTCTCTCTCTGTTCCGTCATTTGGGCATTTCAGTGAATCTGAAGAAATCCTGCCTGTGCCCCACTCAAGCCCTAGAATTCATAGGGGCCAGGTTGGATACTCGGATCTCCAAAGTGGTTCTGACATCGGTCAGGCTGAACAATTTGTCTCTCCAAGTCTTAAACATTCTTCGGAGCCCCGCTCCTCCGGCAGAATTAGTCCTGAGGACGTTAGGGTCTATGTCAGCAGCGATCGGCCTTTCTCTCCATGCCCGTCTGCGAATGCGAGTGTTACAATGGACTCTCCAGGTCCAATGGTCACTATCGGTCCATCCCTTGGACATGCCGATTCCCCTGAGCAGGGCATGCAGGGACTCCTTCCTTTGGTGGTTACAGGCTCAGGAACTCAAAGAAGGGAGACCTTTTGTGATTCCCCCAGTCAAAGCCACGTTGACCACGGACGCTTCTTGCCTCGGTGGGGGTGGGCATTACGCGGGCAAGTCTGTCGAAGGCACGTGGACTTCTCTAGAGACTGCATTGCATATCAACGTCCTAGAGATGAGGGCAGTGCTTTTGGCGTTGCAAGCTCTCCATCACCTTCTTCCTCTGGGGACTATTGCAATCCAGACGGACAACATGTCCGTTGTCTGGTATATAAACAAACAGGGAGGGACCAGATCTTACCCCCTGTGTCGAGAAGCCATGAGAGTGTGGGAATGGGTGATTTCCACCAACCGCTTTCTAATAGCAATGCACATTCCGGGACGGTCCAACATATTAGCGGACAAGTTATGTCGGGTATTTCTCAGCCCTTACGAGTGGTCTCTGAATCCATCTGTCGCGAAGCAGATATTCCTCAAATGGGGTCAACCTCACTGCCACCTTTTTGCTTCTCCCCTAAACACAAAATGCAGCGATTACTTCGTGATAGTTGCCCCCAGAGGGGAATCCCCCAGGGATGCTCTGGTTCATGCTTGGCCGCCCGGTCTCCTTTATGCGTATCCTCCTCTTCCTCTGATGATGAAATTCATCCAGAAAGCCTGTCTGTTGGGGAGCAGAGTGATTCTCATTGCCCCATTCTGGCCTCGACAAATCTGGTTCACTTTTCTGCAGTCTCACAGTGTGGCTCTTCCATGGATTCTGGATCCCAGACCAGACCTAATCTCGCATCCGACGAGATGCCACACTCCGAACCTGGTCAACCTCAGGCTCACGGCCTGGTTGATCCAGTTCCGTTAATGGCTAGGACTCCCGGTATCTCGTCCCCTGTTAAGGCCATTCTGGTGGCAGCTCATAAGCCGTCCACCAGAAAGCTCTACAGCAGTAAATGGAAACGCTTTTCCATCTGGGCAAAGGATAAGGAATTAGATCCCTTTACGGTTCCTATTCCCACTATCCTGGACTTCCTATCCCTTCTTTTTAGACAGGGAGCTAGTGCGTCCACCGTTAAGGTCCAGCTTGCAACCATCTCTCATTATCACGTGGGGAATGGCGTAGATTCTTTGGCGTCAGCAAAAATATACAAGGCCTTCTTAAAAGGCGTGTTTCTCTTAAAGCCCCCTATTAAGCCGGCAGTGCCTCCATGGAATCTTACCTTGATCTTACAAGCATTAACAAGACCACCTTTCGAGCCGGCGGCCTCAGTGCCATTAAAATTCTTATCTTGGAAAACGGCTTTTTTGGTCGCTATTACTTCAGCCAAGCGAGTCTCAGAATTGCAAGCCTTGTGCATTAAGTATTCATACCTTATTTTTCACAAAGATAGGGTTGCCCTCAGGACTAATCCTTCTTTTCTGCCTAAGGTAGCCACAGAGACTAACATTAATCAATCTATTAACCTTCCTGTTTTCTTCCCGAGTTTCCAAAACAAAGGTGAATACACATTGCACAAATTGGATGTGCACAGACAACTACGTTTTTACTTGCATAGGACTAAAGATTTTCGCAAGTCAGACCAGTTGTTTGTTTCTAATGCTAAGTCAGCCATGGGCAAACCAATTTCTAAGGTGACAGTGGCAAATTGGATCTCTCAGTGTATTAGACAAGCATACACTTCAGCTGGGAAGCCAGCTCCGGTTGGCGTGCGGGCGCATTCTACTAGATCTGTGGCTACCTCAACGGCTTTTTGGTCTAGAGTTCCGGTAGACGATATTTGTTCAGCAGCTACCTGGTCTTCTTCCCATACGTTCATTTCTCATTACAAACTGGACATGATCTCCAGAAGTAGGGCTTCCTTTGGCTCCACGGTGCTTCGGAATATCCTTCCGTAGGGACCACCCAGGGCCTTTAGGTAAGCTGGGGACTCTGTCCCACAGGTTGCAGATCAAATGAAGTAACTACTTCAGATAAAGAAGTTATGTACTCACCATAACGTTCCATCTGAGTAGATACTTCATTTGTCTGCAACCGACCCCCCCTGCCATCCCCCGAACCTCGGTAAGGTATTGTTCCTTTGGAGATTTTTTTCTCCTTCTTTAGCCTATAGGGCAAAATAACCGATCTGAGGTAATGTGGTTGGTAGTAAGGGATTATGGGTAGGGGGGAGGAGCTAGGAGCTCGGATCTTGGAGCTTGGAAAGCTGCCGGTTCGGGTCCGAGGTCGGATCCGACTACCCACAGGTTGCAGACAAATGAAGTATCTACTCAGATGGAACGTTATGGTGAGTACATAACTTCTTTTTAGTGGTTGTCAAGTGTAAAGCAGATACTTGCATAATATACAGAGTGAAATCTTAGCAAGCTACACAAATTCAGACTATGGTGAATAGCAACAATGAAAATGAAAACTGCATATACAAACCAGAAGTGTTGCATTTGTGCTCAGAGCAAATGGAAATTACTGACTGCTACTGCTTTCTGAAGAGAATTGGATTGCTGCTGAAATATGCTATTTTGATAGAAACTACTGGAAATCTTCGGTGTGTACAAGTCCTACTTGCTTGGTATTAAAGTCTGTGTAATTTGTGGAGAGTAATGACAACTGGTGGAGATTTATACCACATTTATTTTTTGTAGATTCTGTCTGTGGTAAAGTTCTGCATAGCACTGAATTGCATTTCGCGCTGTCTGAGCAACAATGAGAAATTTATGGAAAAGTGAGTGAGGCACTTGAGTAAAAAGCAAGTGTTCCTGAGTCCTGAATTGTTAATTCTAAATAAATAGTATATCTACAATAATATTTTCGTGTCTCTTTCATGACAGTTAAAAGGTAGCCTGAAAAAGGAAGATCTTTTTGGTATTATGCTAAAATATTACAAACAAAAAGGTTAGTGTGAAAAAAAACTATTGATATTTTGTGAAACTAACAGTGAAGCTGTCTGACAAAAATGGTGTGGGGTTCATTGTTGATTAAAGCAGGAAAAAAGGTGTTGATTTTAAAATGCTAAATAATCTGGAAATTTTCAGTTTCTGAGTAAAGCATGAATAATGTGTTGAATCAAAAAGATTAAACCCACTAAAAGGGAAAAGGGGGTTCATTGCTAAGTAAAGCAAGATAAGGGTGTGATTCTAAAATGGTAAACCCTCTGATAACCAAAGGGAGATACTTTGAACAATAAAAACGTGTGATTCTAAAAGGTTAATCTTACAGAAAGGAAAGAGGAGATCATTGCTGAGTAAAGCATGAAAAATGTGTTGGTTCTGAAACACTAAATACTCTGACAGGAAACTAGTGGTTCATTGCTATGTGAGATAACAAATAGGTGTTGATTTTGAAAATAAACTTCAGAAAGTGCAAAGGAGGTTCACTGCTATACAGCACAAGAAAGAATAGTTAGTGCAGTTGGCACAGAGGACTAAAGCACTGGCATTTAGCACAGGGGACTAAATCTCTGAGCTGTTAATGAGTTGCTTTTACTGCCCAGGGCACTTGGTTTGGTTCCTTCCACCTTCATTTGCCTACTGTGAGATTATCAGCAAGTCATTTAACTAGACAGTGCTTATGGGTCACCTCTGAAAAGAGACAGTTGTATGCAGCAGGTTTGCCATCAACAAATAGGTAAAAATAAAACAAACAAATAAATAAATAGACAGTTGTTTGCAAACTTGATAGACCTGTACTGAGAAGCAGTAAACAAAACATTTTTTGCTGCTATTGTGAATGTAAAGCAATACTCTGCTGAGCTGCAGTGATATGAGTTAACCAGAGACAGTAGTGTGGGACAACTATATCTGGTGTGATTACATTTAGGGTCCTTTGTGCCAGAGTAATACAAAGGCACAAATGAATGGTTTGTTTTCTATTGTTGCAAATATGCAACATGAAACCTTAGTTGGAAGTAATGAGTGTGTCTGTGGTTCTAAGCAAACTGGAATAGATGATGTTGAGGAGCAGAACTTGAGAATTGCTAAAAAGTGAGAATTTGTCTTTAAAATTTAGAGGAAGTAAGCCAGTGCATCAAATGGTTAGTCAAGAAGAATGGAAAATAAATGAAGCCCTCTCAGAACACTACATAACTTTGCAAGACAAAGATGGAGAATTAACTGAGAATTTTTAAATGTTAAGACATTCAGAGGGTACTGTCACGAAACAGAGCTGAAAACTGTGGTGGAACAGGCATTTTCTGAGCATGAAAGTAAAATGACATAGAGATTCACAGTGTTGTTGGCTAACTTTGACCAGCATAAGGTGGGCAAAGTAGAACAGTCAGATATAGTTGATTTATCCAATAAGCACTCTGAGCTTTCAGTACAAGTGGGAATAGTGAAATACCAAAGTCAGCCTAAAAGTGCTAAGTGCTAAGTCAAGAGACACAGTAAATCAAAAAGAACAATTTGACTTATTGTTAGAACTTAAATGAAGAACAGAAAAGTCAGTTTCAAATATAAACTAACACTGTGTGTTTACAAAGTGAAAACAAATAACTGTCAGAATTTATAAACGGTTAACACTACTGTATTCAACCTGAAAACAAAATATCAGAATATATAAGTTAAAATAAGAAACTTAAACCACAAACTTCAAGAAGCAGGAAACTGAGCCAGGAATTTTACAGATTCATACTCATAAGAGTGAAGTTGCCCAGTATCTATAGCAAAATAAATCTAAAATCTTAAAAGAAAATAAATAGTTGACATTGATCAGTAGGGAGTTCAAAGAGACTATGTGCTACCAGTTACTGAAGTCCACTTAATCAGCATATACCAGAACTGGAATAAAACGGAAAAAGAATAAAACCCTTTTAAAAAACACTACAGGAAGGAGCAAGGAAATGAAATGGCAAAATGTGTGACCAGTATGTTGTCTAGCTGATACAAGGAAATGAACATCTCTCTGTAGAAGAAAGCTCAGTAGCTGAACCAGTGACTGAGACACAGCTCATGGAACAAGGTGACAGTTTCAAATGGCCTAAGGTCATATGAAAGGTGGCTAAACATATAGTCACTAAGTAAGAAATATGAAAACTGGAATTATAATCCTTAAGTCCAATATTGTAGAGCTGAAAAGACAGAATGATGTGATTAATCAAATGCATTATATTGGAGAGATTAAAATCAAAACTGCTGTAAGAAGACACCACCCTTAGCAAAAATATGCATGATAACTATATGCTTCTTTCCACCAATAATGATATCAAGGCTACCTGGAGTAAGGCTCTGTTTACAGTTTATAAAGAACTAACAGAGTACAAGAACTGGTATATGGACACACAAGAAAACATTCAAAATATATTAAACAGATTGAATCAGCCTTTAATGATAATTGTAGAAATTAAGTCCAAGCATGGGAGAGCTTGTGAGAAAAAAAAAACAGAATTTGAAGTTTATAAAAAGGAGTGTACTGAGCCAAAGTTCATCCCAGTGTCGGGGAAAAGCAAAGTACCTTAGGGCTCCCAAATGAATTGTAAGTAAAATCTCCAATGATAGTTGCTGATCTCACAACACACACACACACACACACACACACACACACACACACACACACACACACACACACACACACACACACTGTCTACCCATTGTTAGCCAGGTTGGCCCACTGGACACCACACAGGCCATTTTCAGGGACAACCCAACCCAGAAGCAATGCATAGTTAGGTGATTTTCTCAAGATCACACATGATAAAAATGAGAACTGGGGGGATCAAACTCTGTATCACTGGAACTGTCAGACTATCTATCTATCTATCTATCTATCTATCTATCTATCTATCTATCTGTCTGTCTGTCTGTCTATCTATATGTATGTTTATCTATCTGTCTTTTGCAAGGGCAAATAAAAATGTGTCTAGCTATACAAATATTTTATTTCAAACTTATGAGGAGATCAGGAAGATTGTAAGTTGATCCTGCAGAACTGTAAAATTTGCTATATTATGTAGCTTAAATGCATTTGACAGTATGTACTGTGTGATATGGTTTAGCAAATGAAAATTCTATAAAAATAAGTATTTCTTGCTTCTGATGTACACTTGAAACATACATGAATAGGTTCATAGGTTCATACTAGGCTATCTGCCCTGGGGCAATTATAAGCCTAGCCCGATTCTGTATGGCTTACACCACCCCTTGATTTGAGTATACTGTGCCCTTTTTAAGGTTTAGTTTACTGTGCCACTGTCTAATAGTGACACGGGAGTAATCCCTGGAACAAACCTACGATCCCCCATCCACCTATCGAGATTCTTCTTGAAGAGATTCAGTGAGGTGCTCTGCCTCATATGAACTGGAATTCTATTCCAGAGCGAAGGGAGCCTCTGGGTTATGAACAAAGTCCATGATTTAATACCCTTAACACTTTTTAGGCAGTTACAATAATGTACTGAATTTTGTCTGTCCATTACCTATCTGAACTTGGTGAACTTTTGTAACTAAAAAAAAAAATCAAGATGACATGCTGCAGGTCATTCTGATCTCTTTGTGCTCTTCTCTAAACTGGAGAAGTTAGTCTTCAACTATCCTAAGTAATCTCACTCGTAGGCATTGCTCATCATACAGCTACAGAACCGACCATAAAATATGCAAGCAATACTTGAAGAAATACTACACACTGTTAGCTGTCGCACTGGAAGAAAATCATACAGTACTTCATTTCATACTGTGCTTGAATTATCTGAAGCACATTTTTAATCATGCATGAGAATAAAAGGATATTTCACTTTGGTTCCCCACTAGAACCCCCCCCCCCCCCACACACACACACACACACACCTTTTGACTTCCTTAAGGTGTCACTTTTATTACATTGAAGTATCCTTCAGGTTACCATTGAGAGTGTTATTATTATAACTGTCACAAATAGACACTCTTAGATGTTTTTGTTTTGGAGAAATTATCACCATCACGTCTTTTCAGCATCAGATAATTTAACAAAATATTATCAAAGAATGTACTTAACACTGCAAGGTAAATTACAGTTATTGCAACAATTAAAGTTTAAAAAAATACTGATCCCTGTGTTTCCAGATATATCCACTAACCAACCCAAATATATCCATTTTGTTTCAGTTTTAATTAGATTTTTGGGAAACTCCTGTATATAATCATTCATTGCTGTATCCTACTTGAATGGTCCTGCATCTCACATAGCAGATGTTACCTGGAGTTGATATGGCTAGATGAAAACGCATTGTCTTTGAAATTTTGGAAACATTATACCACATCAGATTTTCTCTACAAAAGTCTTTCCTCAAATTTTGATTGTAAAGATGGAATTAGAATCATAAAAATGCCTCCTTTGAATTATTGAGGCACACGTGAACAAACCCAGCAATTACTGATGTTGAGATCTGTCACATACTGGTGAAGCACTTTCAGGAATAGAGTATCGCACATCTTGTTTGAAGGAGGGGTCAAGTTTATCAGTAACAGTCTTATTTGGAGTGGGCATAACATCATCATCCTTTGTCTCCATAGTCACCAGACAAGCTTTCTTGCAGTGGGAAGCATGAACCCAAATTGGCAGACTGGCAAACCAAACAGCAGTGAGTTTAGTAAGAAAAAATAAGATAGGGTCTCTTTCCACTGCACTCCAAGGAAGCTTTTCACTATCAAGGCTGGCAAAGGGCTTTAGAAGTTTTCAGATATAAACTCTGTAAAACAGAAACAAATTTGATCTATTTTATTCTTATTCTTCCTTCCTCCCCTTTGCACTATCAATACTATATATACAAAAACAAGTCTGTTTAGCTCTGTCTTGTGGTACTCCTTTCTCATAGGCCTCATGTCTCTCCTACTTATTTGAAGTTTCCATTTTCCTAGTGTTACCTATTGTAGGCACTTCTGTTTTACCATAGTTAGTATTTGTTTTATTTATTAACATTGTTGGTAGGCTGTGCTATTTTCTTTCCGTTTTTCTTCTCTGTCTCTCTCCATTATGTCGGATAAGCTGACCTGGTTTTAAAAAAATACACTTCCTGTGGGGACAAGATCCCTAATCCCAATGCCCACCAGGAGTGTGTATATTGTTTGGACGTTGAGTTTGAGATCTGTGTGGGGTTCAACCACCGTGCTCTGGTTGAATGCCACAGGAAGTTAGCCTTCAAGTTTTTGTTACCCTCTACTTCTTCAACATCTTCTACTGGAGCTCCCCCTCCTTCCAAGAAGCCATCTGCGGAGTCTAAGGGGGCTTCATTGACCAAGGGCAAAGAGGCTAGGAAATGATCCCCTTGATCATTCTCCCTCCTTGGTTTTAGGGTTGGCTCCACCCGAAAAGATCTCTAAGTAATCGGATCCATCTGGCAATCCAGCAAGATCAAAGTCAGAATTTCCGACTCACTGCTTCTCTACCTTTACTCCAGACCTGATTCCTTCTCAGATCCATTCTTTCAAGAGACACTGAGAAGGACTTCCAGGCCACCCTCTACCTCATCATCTCTCAGGTTGTCTAGGAGCTTAACAGAAGCAGATGTAGGCAGGATGATAAGGAAGTTTCTCAAGGCCCAGATTCAGTTAGGACTTTTATTGGCTCCATTTCCCATCGGACCCATGAGCCTGCCATTAGCCCCTACCCAGTTTTTGACTCTTACTCTGATCTGACCTTTGATTTCATAGCTATTGGAGCCAAGAGTCCTGAGGCAGACTGAGTTGGATCTAAAAGGTTGACCTTCTTCGACTCTGTAGGCATCTCTGATCCGGTCGACACTGACTTTGTCAGAGTCAGAGGGATCTGGGAGCTGATGCATCAGTGCTGGATCTGCTGAGTTTGGGTTTGACTCCTATGCCCTCGGAGATGTCCCTCCCTCTTGGATCCTCAGTGCTGCACAGCTAGGCTGTGACTTCTGTCTTGAGGTAGAGTCACGGTGATGCTCTGAGCTGTCGTGGGCAGTTATCTTCGGCTCCTGCTAGGATGACCCTTGCTTTTCCTATGTCTTCTACCTTTGAGGTAATAGAGAGACCTTTCTCCACCCCTTTGGATAAGACATACTAGGCCCCCTTCAGTCCATCCCTTCCACTACTGTTTGCTGTGGTCTCAGCCTCTACATCCTGTCACATCAGGGCAGCTGATCTATACAAGCCTTGAGACAGTACTCATTCAGGACTCAGTTCACACTTCTGAGTCCTCTCTGGAGCAACCCACTGGAGATCCACCTAGGAAGTGTACGTGCAAGAGGAGGCACTTAGATTCTCCATTGGAATCCCTCACAGAAGACACTGATTTCGATGATGGGGAAGGATCCCCCAGATCACCCCTTAAAGATGTCTCTTTCAGTGAAATAATTGAGCTTTTGAGACAGAAAGGAGGTTAGTCTTCTGACCCCCCCCCTTTTCAAGAGGAGTTGGTGTTTCTTGAGGCTTTCAGAACCATCTTATCTACACCTTGGGTAGTCCCCTGGCTGATGAGATGGTGGACCTCATCTCCCGCCAGGCCTGGAAGGATGTGAATTTCATGGAGCCAATCGCGAAAAGAACTAACAAATATCTGGTTGCACTTAAGCATAGGTCCCACTGGGCAAGGGTGGTAGCAGTGACCACATAGAAAGAACTTGCTAAAGAATGCTCTACTGTCCATCCCTCAAAGAGTTCAGGGTGTTGGACTGATTTGGGAAGAGGGAGTATGCATCAGCAACCTTTGCTCTAAGGTCACTGAACTATTTGGCACATTTCACAAGATTTCAGAGGGACTTGATCAAGGAATTGTCCAGTGCCCTCTCTGGGTTCATGTCGGTGGAGGACAAGAAAACCATTTCTTCTTAACTGGGCCCCCTACAGTCCCTATTAAGTGCCTGTATGAGGCCCATTTCCAGTGCCTCAGAAGTTGCTTCAAGAGTTGTGGGTTCTGGAATAGCTGTGAAATGGCATGCGACTCTGTGACTTTGTGGAGCCTTTCAAGTCATTGTTCATCAATGCTCCTTTTGATGGATCTACCTTATTTGGCCCCAAGGTTAAAGAAAACCTATCCAGGAGAGAACAAGATTAGAAGACCTTATCGGGTGTGGGGAATAAGTTTTTCTACAGCTCAAAGTACCTTTTTCCAAGAACCAGAGAGGTGGTAGGAAAATGTGGTTCTGGAAGTGGCAAGGGTCTTTCCAGGACCCCTATGAGTATGGGTCCACCTGTGGCAGAGGGGGGGGGGGGACTCCAGTAATAGATGATGGCCTTATGGCAGAGGAGGGTTGCAGATTCAAAGTTCCCTTTTATGAGAAACCTTACCAGCACTCCTGAAGGGTTGCCTGGCTGCTGCACTCTGGAGGCAGTCAGGAGGCACCTATCGCTGCATCCACAAACCTTGACAGCTATCACTAAAGACATCTGGATGCAGAGGATTATTTCCAGAGGCTGTCACATATCCTTTTTCTACAGTCCCTCAGTCAGTCTACAAAACTTCCTGATGTTCCACTCAGACAGCAAAAAGCAGCAGCCATAGAAATAGAAAAATTACTGGAAAAAAAAAGTCATCCAAAAAGTCCTCTCAGACCCGCAAGGATTCAGAACTTACACAAGGCTCTTTGGTGCCAAAGAAAAACGGGGACTTGAGGCCTATATTGGATCTCAGCAACTTAAACCAATATGTCAAAATTCCAAGTTTTGAATGGTCACAGTTCAGTCCTTTCTGCCGGTTTTGCACAAAGATGCGCTTGATAGATCTCCAGGATGCATACTGTCACATCAAAAATAGAAAAGTGATCCAGGAGATTTTCTTTGTTTCCCACTGGAAGACGGTCATTACCAATTCAGAGCCCTGCCCGTTGGTCTCACTACAACCCTCAAGGTGTTCACGAATGCAAGGCAGTGGTTGCAGCTCACCTGAAACTGCTGGGATTCTGGGTGTTCCCATACCTCAATGACAGGCTCATCTCTGCTCTCACCAAGCTGCTACTCATTCAAGCCAGGGACTACTTGCTCCAGCTATGTCTTCAACTAGGCATCACAGTGAACTACTCCAAGACTCAGCTCTTCTCCACTCAAATTCTGGAGTTCACTGATGCTCGTCTGAACATGGTGACTTAAATTGCAGGCTTACCTCACTCACGAATAAATACCTTACAGAGTCAAGCATCCAAGCATCCCACATTTTCTCTCTTCTTTCTTTGCCAGCAGAATTGGTTTTACAACTCCTGGGATCTATGGCAGCTTTCATAACTCTAATACCAATAGCAAGATATTACATGAAGGTACTACAATGGATGCTTGCAGTACAGTGATCTATAAGACAATAGCCTCTCAATGCTTCAACTCGAATTACAAGGGTTTTCAAGGAACATGTTACCTAGTGGATCATCACAAAAGAAGCTTCTCAGGGCCACCCTTTTATCCTTTCATCACCCACAGCCATAGCAACTACAGACACGTCCCAAAGAGGGTGGGAGGGACATTACTTGGAAAGTATGGTCCAATGCACTTGGTCCCAGTTGGAGGCCAATCTTCACATCAATGTCCTGGAAATGAGAGAAATCCTATTAGTATTGCAGGCATTTCAAGAAGCTCTCCCTCCAAGGATGTTTGCCATCCAGAAAGACAATTTGTCTGTAGTGTGGTAAATCAACAAGCAGGGGAAACCAGGTCCTACTCCCTATGTCTAGAGGTTCATAGGTTCATAGGTGTGTACTAGGCTAATGGCCCTGGAGCCTATATAAGCCTAGTCCAAGAAAATTGCCTGGCATCATGCTGCCCAAAGTTAGTTCCCAGTGCCCCTGTCAAGCAAGACCACTGAAGTGATCCCCAGGGTGAACTTCCTATTGCCCACCCACTCTTATAGGTTCAGAGTTTGGCAGTGGGCAGTCTCGTCTGGCCACTTTCATTTGGCAATGCATATCACAGGGAAGTCCAACATGCTGTTAGACAAATTAGCAGGCATACCAAGCTCCCTCACGAGTGGTCTTTCAAGCCTGTGGTGGCGGAAATGATTTTCTGTTGATGTGGCCAGCCATGCTGTGATCTCTTTGCTTCCCTTCTCAACTCCAAGTGCAGCAGGTACTTTGTCCTGATCCCTGCAGAGGGGAAGTCATTGAGAGACTTTCTAGTCCACAGTTGGACCCCGGGTTACTGTACACTTTTCCTCCTACCCTTCTGATTCCCAAATTTCTACAGAAAGCATCTTACTGGAAGTGCAAAGTAATCCTCATTGCTCAGTTCTGACCTCAACAAATATGGATGTAATGGGATCCTATCTCGCCTACATTCATGACAGATGGGTTCGGAGCCGATCCATCGGCTCCGACTCGGCACTAATACACTAGCACGAAGTCTCTCATTGGCTGGGCTACTCCCTATCCCAGGATGCACTACACCTGCTTCCCCAGATCTCGTTTGCCGCTTTACTAGCTGGACGTGGTCTCGACTTGGCTGGAGCTAAGTGATTTATCTTTACCTTATTGGTCTTTGACCTGGTGATTTTTTGTCAGATATTAACCAAACAGCTGTTTTAACAGCTTCTTTAACCTATTTGTGAAAGTTTGAGTGCTAAGTGTTGTCTGGTACTTGTTCTCCCTTTTTATTGTCGGGCAAGGCCCGTTTTAGTTAGAGGGCCTCTGCCCTATCCTAGTGTAGTGTTAGTTTAAAGGATTTATTTTACTAGTTAGTTAATTCCTTTGTGTTTCTTGTACCTACGGGCCAAGCCCGTTTAAATTAGAGGGCTTTGGCCTTGGTATTCGTCAGTTGTTTGTGAGGTAAATTCAACTGTGTCTCGCGCTTTTCAGTTGGCGCTATTTTTTCTTATTGTGCTTTATTTGTGGTGAACTCTATTTCTTAGATACCTTGTACTATGTCTAAAGAACAGAAGTCAGGGTTTAAAAAGTGCACTCGGTGCAGTTATAAAATGTCCATAACAGACAGCCACTGTATTTGTGTTTATTGTTTGGGGCCGAAACATTTACAAGAAACTTGTAGTGTATGTCATGCCTTTTCTGCTAGAGTTCTTCAAGAGCGTAAGAACAAGCTCATTTTAAAGGGGCTTATTAAACCCTCCTTTGAAGAAGCTTTAAATCCACCTGTTGCTTCCAAAAAGAAAAGATCGTCGGCTCCGACAAGTCCGTCGGAGCCGACTTCTAAAAAGAAAAAGTTGACTTCTTCTTCCTCGGCTCCATTGACTTCGGGGCCGAGTGTCGAAGAGTCTGCCTCGATACCTCCGGCTTCGGCTCCATTGTCTTCGGAGCCGCAAGTTGAAGTATCGAGAGGTGAATCACTTCCATCGGCTCCAATGGCTTCGGAGCCGGTGGAAGTGTGCAGCTCAGACTCTTCACCCTCGGCTCGAAGAAAGGCTTCCTCGGCGCCGATGGTGGTCCATGAGTTGGTGGAGTCGGCGCCGACAGTATTGGAGCCGTTTCGAGCCGGTCCCCTTCTCCTCGGAGCCGAGAGGAAAATCTTCTCGAGTGTCTACCTCCTCTAAATCCTCGAGACTATCAGATTCGGACCTGGATAGGGTGTTACAGAGGCTCTTCCAATCTCCAGTATTTGCTAAATGGCCCCGGCCCCAGCACAGTTTGCTTCGGAGCCGATCCCCCCCCCCCCGACACTTTTGATTCCTCCTCCAACCTCCTCTGAGTTGTTGGAGCCGGTGGTGGTGGAGCAATGTGGAGCCATACGGTCGGAGCAGAGACCTCTATCAGGCCTCTCGGCTCCGACCATGCTTCCTACCCTGTCCTCCGGTTCAGGGTTTGGCACTGCGACCTCTACGTCTGGGCCCGAGGGGAATACTTTGGGATTAGGTGCTTCGGTGCCTAGTCTTCCCCTCGGAGCATCGGCTGCTGGAATTCCCAGTGCCATCGTGGCCTCTTGACCAGTGACTTCCTTGGATTCTGGAGGTCCGGCCTTTGAGGCCATGAGGAGCGCGCTGGCCATGCCCTTGCCGGTTCAACTAGAATCTACCTCACCGTCCCTAGATCTGGAGACTGGTGCCTCTGTTACATTGCAGCCCCCCAGCAGCGGGGCCCTAGGGCCTGAGGATACCCCGATTGGGGGTTCCCTTCTTCCCGGTGGTCCGTCCGAAACTGCTTCGGACGAACCTCCACGGAAGAAATTGTGTAAGAGGAAGCACGTAGACTCCCAAGATGAGTCTATTGCATCAGATACTGACCTCGATGACGCTGAAGGGTCCCCCAAATCATCTTCGGATGATATCTCCTTCTCAGATATCTTGGAGATTCTGAGACAGAGAGGTGACTGGCAAGCCAAAACCCCTTCAACTGAGGAGTCAGTCTTCCTCAAGGCCTTTGGGGCCCAGCCCTCCGCCTCCTGGGTGTCTCCGCCCTTCGATGAGCTCCTTGATGTGGTTTCTCAAGGGGTGGGAACACCCTGATTCCGTGGAACCGGTGCCTGCGAGGCCTAACAAATCTTGTCAGCCCCCAGAAAGAATTTCTTACTAAGGGTGTACCGGTAGATGCTTTGGTGGTGGCTTCTGCCACACAGCAGGACGTGGCAGAGGCTTCGACGTTTATTCATCCTCCTAATAAGGATTCTAGGAGTATGGATAGGTACGGGAAGCGTACCCTGTCCTCAGCGGCCTTTACCTTACGGTCGCTGAATTATTTATGTCATTTTACGAGGCTCCAAAGGGATCTTCTCAAAGAGCTAAATGACTCCCTTGTTGGTAATCTACCTGAAGCGCTGGCCTCCACTGTTGGCGCACAGATGACTACCCTTTCTTCTATCGTCAACTCGTCCATGAGGCTCATCTCGTATGCGGCCGAGGGCGGTAGAGCAGCTGGAACAGGCGTTGCCCTTAGGAGACAAGCCTGGTTACGCTTGTGTTCGTTCACGGAGGCCTTCAAGTCTTCTTCACGACGCCTTTGATGGGTCATCGTTGTTTGGACCCAAGGTGAAGGACACACTCACTCGGTGCGAGCAGGAGGGCAAGACTTTGACTGCCGTTGGGGCCCGTTATTCCGCTCCTTCCAGGCCTTATCCCAAGGCTGGGAGAGGAGGGAAGATGTGGTTTAAAAAATCCCAAAAGTCTTTCCCTACTCCACCCAGTGATTCCCCCTCCAGAGGCGGGGGGGGGGGATTTTGGAAGACGCCGCCCCAGAGGTGGCAGAGGCCCCCGTAACTCTGGAGACCGCGATTCCTTTCGTGGTTCTTCATACAACCAGCGTTCCTGAGTGGTTGCCCGACTGTGCAACTCCGGAGCCAGTCGGGGGTCACTTTGCGGCGCATCCACAAGCTTGGGAATCCATAACAAGTGATCAGTGGGTGCTCCGCATTATTACCGGAGGATATATCATCCCTTTCATCAAACCCCCCCCTTCTATAAGGGAAATCCCGGACGTGCCACCCAGTCAGCGGGATCAAGCAGCATTAGAAATTTCAAAGCTGCTAGAAAAAAGAGCCATCCAGCCTGTCCCCACCGACCAGATCGGATCAGGAACTTACTCAAAATTATTTTTGGTACCAAAAAAGACAGGGGACTTCAGGCCCATATTGGACCTCAGCTCATTGAATCGTTTCGTCAAGAAGTCCAAATTCCGAATGGTCACTCTTCAATCCATTCTTCCTTTGCTGGGAAAAGATGCATGGATGTGCTCAATAGATCTCCAGGACGCTTACTATCATATTCCCATAGCTCAAGAGTCCAGGAGACATTTACGCTTCCGCCTCGGAGCCAGTCATTTCCAATTCCGAGCACTGCCCTTTGGTCTCACCACAGCCCCCAGGGTGTTCACCAAATGTCTGGCAGTGGTAACTGCTCACCTGAGAAGTCTGGGATTCCAGGTGTTTCCTTATCTGGACGACTGGCTCCTTACAGCCACCTCAGAGCATCTACTTCTCCAAACGCTCAGAGCTACATTCACCTTGGGCCGCCTTTTGGGGATCACATTCAATTTGCAAAAATCTGTACTACAGCCTTCTCAGCGTATTACTTTCATAGACGCAGACTTAGACACAAAAAGAATGCGCGCCTTTTTGCCGGCAGCAAGAATTCAGATCTTACAAGATCAAGTCAAATCCTGCCTTCACTTACAAAGAGCCCCGGCCCATCGGATCTTACAACTGTTGGGCTCGATGGCGTCGACTATACTTCTAGTTCCCTTGGCCAGACTTCACATGCGAATTCTTCAATGGCTACTGTCGGTTCAATGGTCTTATCAGGAACTACCCTTGAACCACTTAGTCATAATAACGGAAAGTTGCCGTCGAGATCTGCGTTGGTGGCTTCTACAGTCAAATCTCGACCAAGGGCGATCTTTTATTCCTCAACGTCCCGTTGCCACTGTGACCACGGACGCCTCCCAGGTAGGGTGGGGGGGTCATTACCTGGACAGGTCGGTCCAAGGCACATGGCAGAGCCAGGAAACACATTTGCATATCAATGTCCTGGAAATGAGAGCGGTACTATTGGTACTCCAAGCTCTCCATCACGCTCTCCCACTGGGCCCGATTGCGATCCTATCCGACAACATGTCGGTAGTATGGTACATAAACAAGCAAGGGGGTACCAGGTCTTACCAACTATGCAGAGAAGCCATGAGACTTTGGCACTGGGCGGTAGCTACCAACCGCTTTCTAATGGCAACGCACATACCGGGGAAGTCCAATGTGATTGCGGACAGACTAAGCAGGACCATTCTCTTGCCCCACGAGTGGTCCCTCAATCAGAGTATAGCTGCGAAAATTTTCGACAGATGGGGTCTTCCTTGCTGCGATCTGTTTGCCAGCCCCCACAATGCGAAATGCACAGAGTTCTTCACACTGTTCCCTTCCCAGGGACAGATTCCCAGGGACGCTCTGACCCACAGTTGGCCCTCCGGTCTTCTCTACGCCTTCCCTCCGTTCCCCCTCCTACCGAGGGTGATCCAGAAGGCCATTTTCATGGAGAGCGAGATGATTCTGATTGCCCCGCACTGGCCTCGTCAAGTTTGGTTCCCTTTCCTACAGAGGCATGCGATAGAAGGTCCATGGTTTCTGGATCCGGTGCCAGACCTGTTGACTCATCAGTCAGGGCGGCTTCATCCGTCTTTCAGGTCCCTGAAGTTGGCAGCATGGTTACTCCACTTCCATCCTTAGTCCGAGATAATGCTCTCTCGCCGGATGTGGTTCACATTCTGTCCTCTTCCCATAAACCTTCCACCATCAAACTTTATTCCAGTAAATGGAAAAGGTTTGCCTTCTGGGCTCAAGAACGAGGGATTGATCCTCTCACTGCTCCAGTATCGGAAGTTTTGAATTTTCTGGCCTTCCTGTTTCAGTCTGGATCTTCAGTTTCTACCATTAAGGTTCAACTAGCGGCAATCTCTAATTTTCATGCTTCATTTGAACCGTCATTGATGTCTCACAAACTTTGTAAGGCGTTCCTTAAAGGAGCTTGGCTCCTTAGGCCTCCTTTATCTCATCCTGTTCCTCCTTGGGATTTGAATATGGCTCTTGCTGCCCTAACTGCCCGTCCTTTCGAACCAGCTGCTACCTCTGATTTAAAATTTCTGTCTTGGAAAACAGCCTTTTTAGTAGCCATAACATCTGCTAGACGAGTTTCAGAACTTCAAGCTCTTTGTTCTGATCCTCCCTATTTGATTTTTCACAAACATAGAGTTTCTTTGAAATTGAATCCTGCATTTATTCCAAAGGTGGCCTCTTCTTTCTGTTTGCAACAAACCATAGAACTCCCTGTGTTTTTCCCAGAATTCTCTAATAACGCAGAATATACTTTGCATCAATTGGACGTACATAGACAGTTACGTTTTTATTTGGATAGAACTGCTCAAACGCGAAAATCAAATCAATTATTTGTTTCTTTTGCACCGAACAAATTGGGTCAATCAGTATCAAAAGCCTCCATATCAAAATGGATTAAGGATTGTATCACCTTTGTTTATTTACAGGCCAAAAAAGACCTTCCCTTTCCAGTCAAGGCTCATTCTACCAGGGCTATGGCTACTTCGGTAGCTTTTCACTCCAAGTTATCCATTGATGATATTTGTGCTGCGGAAACCTGGACTTCTCCGCACACTTTTATTTCTCATTACAAATTGGATGTGGTTTCTCGAGGCAGAGCTTCCTTTGGTTCCACGGTTCTCAGGAGTGTGTTCCAATGAGCCACCCGGGATGTAGGTGCTAGGGACGCTGTCCCATCTGTCATGAATGTAGGCGAGATAGGATCCCATTACATCTTTTAGTTATGTACTTACCATAACTTTAGATGTATGGGATCCATCTCGCCTACATTCATAAGTACCCACCCTCCTTCCCCCTTCCATTTGGATTTAGAGGAGCTGTAGTCACTTTTTTCTTGGTGTTCTTTCTTGAAGAACTTTAGTTGGTTATAGTGATTACTACCTTTCTGTGTTTGCATGGATGTATGAAAGCGAACAAACAAGATCTGGGGAAGAAGGTGTAGTGCATCCTGGGATAGGGAGTAGCCCAGCCAATGAGAGACTTCGTGCTAGTGTATTAGTGCCGAGTCGGAGCCGATGGATCGGCTCCGAACCCATCTGTCATGAATGTAGGCGAGATGGATCCCATACATCTAAAGTTATGGTAAGTACATAACTAAAAGTTTCCCTTTCTGTGGCCTCATCTGGTGCACCCACCTTGGGTTTTGGATCTAAACCAGGATCTCTTTTCTCACACAGCAGGAGTAATTCACCCAGACATTTGGACCCTCAAGTAGACCACATGGTTTCTCTACTTTTAATGATGGCTAGACAGTCCAGGTTTTCTTCTTCAGTCAAACATATCCTCATATCCTCTCAGAAGGATTCTACTGGAAAGGTGTATAAGAGTAAATGGGAAAGGTTCTCCCTTTGGGCTGCCCAGAGATAATTAGACCCCTTTTCAGCACCCATTTCAGCTATTCTAGATTTTCCTGCTTCCATATTTAGCAGCGGTCATAGTTATTCTACTATTAAGATTCAACTTGCAGCTATCTCAGTTTTTCAAGTAGGACATAACCCTTCCTCTTTGGCTTCATCTGGATTATATAAGACTTTTCTTAAAGGTACCTTTTTACTACGACCCCCCCCCCCCCAATTAATGACCCTACTGCACCCTGGAATTAAAATATACTTTTTCAAGCCCTGATTCAACTCCTATTTGAACCAGATGCCAGGGTGGGCTTAAAAGTTTTTTCTTGGAAATCTATTTTTCTGGTCATGTTCCCATTGGCTTGATGAGTATTAGAACTCCAGGCCCACCCTTCTAGGCCACCATATTAAATTTTTCAGGACAGGATCTCTCCCCACACTAATCCTTCTTTTTCCTGACTGTTGATGAGCTTCTGTTTTTTCCTCTTTCTTCTTCTTCCTTTATGCATTCTTTACTGTGATGTTAATATAAATTTTCACTGTATTTTGTTGCATTTTTAGCTGCTATAGACAGAATGTAGGCTGAAGGGAGGACAAACTCAATCTGAGATAATTCTTGTTAGAAGGGAATATTGTGGGTAAGGGAATGAGCTTGAGCTATGAAGCCAAGTCCTCCCTTGACCATAATACCTCAACAACCTAACATACATCATATGGAATTTGCTGCCCCTAGGTACAACAGGACAGTGGCAAAACATAAAAAGAGAGGAAGCTGGAGCTCAAACAAGGAACAGAGGCTTCTACAATATTCTTTGATTACTCCAGAAGGAATTAAAGGAAGGGGGTGGGAGGGTGGGGAGTTGAGGAAGAATGAAAATGGACAACACAGTTGGTGAGCACATAACGTTTTTATATGATGTTGTCATTTTCAGTCATTTCTCAACTGTTGGGACAGAGTCCCCAGCTCCCTAAATCCTGGAAGGACTCTAAGGAAGGGTATTCCAGAGCACCGCTGAGCCAAAGGCTGTTCTTCCCCTAGAGACCAGATCCAGTTTATAATGACCAATAAAGGAATGAGGATTAACCCAAGTTGCAGTTGTGCAAACATCCTCCAAGACAGTTTTAGACAAAAAAGCTGACAAAATCACCACAGACCTCATGGAATGGGCTGTTGGAGGTTTTGGTAAAGGTAAACCCATTTTTTTTATAAACAAAGGTAATACAATCAGTTAACAATTTGGCCAAAGTAACTTTAGATATTAGTTTGCTCAATTTGGTATCAGAAAATGAAGCAAACAATTATTCAGATTTTCTTAAGTCCTTGGTTCTGTGAAAGTAGAAACGTAGTTGTCTGTGTACATCCAATAGATGTAGCATATAGACTCCTTTGTTTGAGAACTTTGGAAAGAAAACTAGGAGATTAATGACCTGATTAATATTTGACTCAGAGGCTACCTTTGGTAGAAAGGATAGATTTGTCCATAACAATACCCTATCCTTGTGAAAAACTAAATAAGGAGGTTGGGAAGACAAAGCTTCTAGTTCATATACTGTTCCGGTGGATATAGTAGCCACTAGGAAAATGATCTTCCAAGACAAAAGTTTGAGGTCAGATTTAGCCGAAGATTCAAAGGGAGATTGAGTCAAGGCCTGAAGCTTGATATTTAAATCCCAAGGAGGAGTGGCATCTTTTAATGGGGGTCTGAGTAAAATGCTTCCTCTTAGAAAAGCTTTGCAAACTTTAGAGGAAGCTAAAGTAGAGTTATTCGCTCCCAAATGAAAGTTGGAAATGGCTGCTAATTTATTTCTAATAGTCAAGAAACTAGCACCATCACTGAAAATTGTGGCAAAAAAGTCAAAGACATTTGAAATTGGTGCTGAAAAGGTGGCCTAAGTTTTTATTTACAGCCCAAAGAACAAATATTTTCCATTCACTCTTGTAGATATTTCTGGTGGAAGCCTTATTGGAAGATAAGATGTGATGGACAGGGGAGAAGAGCCTGGGCGATCTAGCAATCAACAGAACTGGAGAAACCATGCAATCAGCTTGAGGCCTGTTATGTCTGGGTGTGTCATATCTGTAAGATAAGACAGGAGGTCTGGAGTTGGATCCAAACCCAGGGAGGATGTATAGGATGAGGCTAGAGGAACAGAAACCAGATCTGACAAGGCCAGTAATGGGCAATGAGGATAACTGTGCTCTTCAATTGAGATGCTTTCTGTAGAAATTTGGGAATGAGGGGTAACGGTGGGGGTAAGCATAAAGGAGATCAAGGGGCAAGTGTGAAGAAGACCATCTCTCAGTGACTCCGCTGGTGGGGGGATAAGGGCAAGAGCCTGCTGCATTCATTGTTGAGGGGAGAAGCAAAAAGATCGCAGCATGGTTGGCTGCATTGATGGAAAATTCTCTCCAGCACATTGACATTGAGAGAGGTATCAAAATGGACCTGCTTAACTTGTCTGCCATCACACTGGATTTCCCCAGGATGTGCATTACTATTAGAAAGCAATTGGGAAAGCTCACCTATTGCCAAACTCTCATAGCTTCTCGACAAAGAGGGTAAGATTTGGTTCCTCCCGGTCTGTTGATGTACCAGACTACTGACATATTGTCCATCTGACTCACAATTGTCCTGGTTAGATGAGTGTCTTCAAAGGCCTGTAACTCTAGGAAGACAGCTCTCATCTCCAGGACATTGATATGCATTGTGGTCTGTTCGGGAGACCATGTGCCTTGGACTGTCCTTCCCAAGAAATGCGTGCCCTCCACCATCTGAGCTGAGAACCATCCGTGGTCACTCCAGCCTTGTGTTGAGGGAGAACAAAAGGACAGCCTTCATGGAGCTGATTGGAGAGGATCCACCACAGAAGGTAATTTTTGCAAGCTTGAGTGATTTTCACTGGCGTGGATAATGTCTGTCCATGAATGGATCATTGAGTGGCCAGTGTCCACGGAAGGATTCTCATATGGATCCTGGCCAACAGGACAAGGGTGATTCCCGCTGCCATTAAGCATAAGGCATGAAATATTAATCTGGCTTGAAGGGAAGACTTCTGAACTATTTTCTTGAGATCTTGTGATTGTATGTTGTCTATTTGAGGCAGAGGGAGAAGCTATCTGAGTGACTGCATTCAGATGAGCACCTATGAATTCCAGACCCTGAGTCAGCTTGAGCTGACATTTGTTGTAACTAACTGATATTCCCAGATAGGAACACAGCTGGAGTAAATAGTCCTTTTTTGAATCAGTTGATGCCTGGTTGAAGCAGTCAGGAGCCAGTCGACTAGATAAGGAAACACTTGGAATCCATGCAGTCTCAAGTGAGCTGCAATGACTGCCATGCATTTGGTGAACACCCTGGGGGCTGTGGTGAGACCAAACGGCAATGCTCAGAACTGGTAATGACTGGCTTCCAGCAGGAAGTGTAGGTATCTTCTGGAGTTACATGTTCATTTCTATGTGATGGTACACATCCTGAAGATCTATTCAGCACATCCAGTCATCCTTGTGCAGAAATGTCAGAATGGACTGAAACATGACAATCTGGAACTTTGTACTGAACAGCCTAGTTTAGTTTGCTGAGTTCCAAAATTCACCTTAAGTCCCTGTCTTTTTTGGCACCAAGAAGAATCTTGAGTAAGTTCCAGGTACTCTCTGGTCTGGGGGGAACCTCTTAGATGACTATTTTTTCTAGCAGGCTTTTTGATTCTAGAGAAGCTGCTTCCATCTGACTGGGTGTACTTTTGGGGATTTTAGTTGGAATAGCTGGAAGGGGTTGGGAAAATGGTATAGTATACCATCTGGATATTATCCTCTGCATCTGTAAATCGTTTGTAATGTCTATTCAGGCTCTCTGGTGCAGGGATAAAAAGCCCCGACTGCTTCCAGACAGTTGGGCCTCCAGTCAGGAGCACTGTTATGGTCTATCTGAGAAAGAATTTCTAGATCCCTGGTCGTACAGACCACCTCTGCCATAAGGACAGTGTCTTCCATTCAAG